>NC_074681.1:6606308-6916308 GCF_029448725.1 Salvelinus fontinalis | reverse complement strand
CAGCGAGAGACAGACAGCTGTTGACTAGTCAGTCACTTGGTTCATTATTCATGCGTCTGCATTAGTGTTCAGTGTTGACAGCAGAGCTGACAGAGACGGGCTACAGCGATGAAACCACCCAGCCCGATCCTTTCCTGCTCTAATGTTTAGCAGAGACGGGCTACAGCGATGAAACCACCCAGCCCGATCCTTTCCTGCTCTACTGTTTAGCAGAGACGGGATACAGGGATGAAACCACCCAGCCCGATCCTTTCCTGCTCTACTGTTTAGCAGAGACGGGCTACAGCGATGAAACCACCCAGCCCGATCCTTTCCTGCTCTAATGTTTAGCAGAGACGGGCTACAGCGATGAAACCACCCAGCCCGATCCTTTCCTGCTCTACTGTTTAGCAGAGACGGGATACAGGGATGAAACCACCCAGCCCGATCCTTTCCTGCTCTAATGTTTAGCAGAGACGGGCTACAGCGATGAAACCACCCAGCCCGATCCTTTCCTGCTCTACTGTTTAGCAGAGACGGGATACAGGGATGAAACCACCCAGCCCGATCCTTTCCTGCTCTACTGTTTAGCAGAGACGGGATACAGGGATGAAACCACCCAGCCCGATCCTTTCCTGCTCTACTGTTTAGCAGAGACGGGCTACAGCGATGAAACCACCCAGCCCGATCCTTTCCTGCTCTAATGTTTAGCAGAGCTTTAGCAGTGCATCAACCCCAGCTCCCACAGGAATACAAATTAATAATGGATGATCCAGAAAGGGGACAGCGAAGTGTTAGCTGGATGACTGGATAGATGGTCGTGCACTATACACGGGAGAGGATGCAACCATGGTGCTCAGTGTACCACATGTGCTTAAAAAGAAAAGACAGAAAGGACTAACACGACTGGTCTTTGTTGGAGAGAGAGAGAGAGAGAGAGAGGGCGAGCAAGACAGAGCGAGACAGAGGGCGAGCGAGACAGAGGGCGAGCGAGACAGAGGGCGAGCGAGACAGAGGGCGAGCGAGACAGAGGGCGAGCGAGACAGAGGGCGGGCGAGACAGAGGGCGGGCGAGACAGAGGGCGGGCGAGACAGAGGGCGAGACAGAGGGCGAGACAGAGGGCGAGACAGAGGGCGAGACAGAGGGCGAGACAGAGGGCGAGACAGAGGGCGAGACAGAGGGCGAGACAGAGGGCGAGACAGAGGGCGAGAGAGACAGAGGGCGAGAGAGACAGAGGGCGAGCGAGACAGAGGGCGAGCGAGACAGAGGGCGAGCGAGACAGAGGGCGAGCGAGACAGAGGGCGAGCGAGACAGAGGGCGAGCGAGACAGAGGGCGAGCGAGACAGAGGGCGAGCGAGACAGAGGGCGGGCGAGACAGAGGGCGGGCGAGACAGAGGGCGGGCGAGACAGAGGGCGAGACAGAGGGCGAGACAGAGGGCGAGACAGAGGGCGAGACAGAGGGCGAGACAGAGGGCGAGACAGAGGGCGAGACAGAGGGCGAGACAGAGGGCGAGACAGAGGGCGAGAGAGAGAGAGAGAGAGGGCGAGCAAGACAGAGTGAGACAGAGGGCGAGAGAGAAAAAGAGGGAGAGTTTCTATTTCACTTGCTTTGGCAATGTAAACTCATGTTTCCCATGCTAATAAAGCCCTTTGAATTGAGAGAGAGAGAGGGAGAGAAATGCATTTGTTTATTTATTTTCCCTTTTGTACTTGCACTATTTGCATATTGTTACAACACTGTGTGTGTGTGTATATATAGATATAGATATAGATATATATATATATATATATAACACACACGACATTTGAAATGTCTATTATTTTAGAACTTCTGTGAGTGTAATGTTAACTGTTCATTTTTATCATTTATTTCACTTATGTTAATCATCTACCTCACTTGCTTTGGCAAACGTAAACATATGTTTCCCATGCCAGTAAAGCCCTTGAATTGAATTGAGAAAGAGGGGGAGCGAGAAAGAGGGGGAGCGAGAAAGAGGGGGGGGGGGGCATACCCCATATAGGCCGCCTCAGGTCAGACATAGGCCCCTCCTGCCCACCCCATGCCCCCCACTCCCGCAAAGAGGGCCTCAACATGAACATCACACATACGCCCAGGTAGTGAGCGGGCAAACAGGCCCAACCCCCACTCTTACACTAGCCCAAGCCAATGGCATGTACCAGATGCTCAGCAGGCTCTGCTCACACTTACTGGCCTGAGGCCCAACCCTCAAGGTTACAGAGAGCTGGTAGTCCCATCCACCAAACTACCAGGTGTGAAACAGGGAAGAGACACAGGGGGTATGCTAATTTGGTATAGAGCAGAACTAACTCACTATTAATCTAAACAGGAACATTTGGCTAGAAATTCACAAGGAAATTATCTCAGAGAAAAATGTCTTCCTGTGTGCTACCTATATCAGACAGCCTATCCTGCAGATTGACTCGGTACACTCTATAGACATACTTTAATGAAGACAGCCTATCCTGCAGATTGACTCGGTACACTCTATAGACATACTTTAATGAAGACAGCCTATCCTGCAGATTGACTCGGTACACTCTATAGACATACTTTAATGAAGACAGCCTATCCTGCAGATTGACTCGGTACACTCTATAGACATACTTTAATGAAGACAGCCTATCCTGCAGATTGACTCGGTACACTCTATAGACATACTTTAATGAAGACAGCCTATCCTGCAGATTGACTCGGTACACTCTATAGACATACTTTAATGAAGACAGCCTATCCTGCAGATTGACTCGGTACACTCTATAGACATACTTTAATGAAGACAGCCTATCCTGCAGATTGACTCGGTACACTCTATATACATACTTTAATGAAGACAGCCTATCCTGCAGATTGACTCGGTACACTCTATATACATACTTTAATGAAGACAGCCTATCCTGCAGATTGACTCGGTACACTCTATATACATACTTTAATGAAGACAGCCTATCCTGCAGATTGACTCGGTACACTCTATATACATACTTTAATGAAGACAGCCTATCCTGCAGATTGACTCGGTACACTCTATATACATACTTTAATGAAGACAGCCTATCCTGCAGATTGACTCGGTACACTCTATATACATACTTTAATGAAGACAGCCTATCCTGCAGATTGACTCGGTACACTCTATATACATACTATAATGAAGACAGCCTATCCTGCAGATTGACTCGGTACACTCTATATACATACTATAATGAAGACAGCCTATCCTGCAGATTGACTCGGTACACTCTATATACATACTATAATGAAGACAGCCTATCCTGCAGATTGACTCGGTACACTCTATAGACATACTTTAATGAAGACAGCCTATCCTGCAGATTGACTCGGTACACTCTATAGACATACTTTAATGAAGACAGCCTATCCTGCAGATTGACTCGGTACACTCTATAGACATACTTTAATGAAGACAGCCTATCCTGCAGATTGACTCGGTACACTCTATAGACATACTTTAATGAAGACAGCCTATCCTGCAGATTGACTCGGTACACTCTATAGACATACTTTAATGAAGACAGCCTATCCTGCAGATTGACTCGGTACACTCTATAGACATACTTTAATGAAGACAGCCTATCCTGCAGATTGACTCGGTACACTCTATAGACATACTTTAATGAAGACAGCCTATCCTGCAGATTGACTCGGTACACTCTATAGACATACTTTAATGAAGACAGCCTATCCTGCAGATTGACTCGGTACACTCTATAGACATACTTTAATGAAGACAGCCTATCCTGCAGATTGACTCGGTACACTCTATAGACATACTTTAATGAAGACAGCCTATCCTGCAGATTGACTCGGTACACTCTATAGACATACTTTAATGAAGACAGCCTATCCTGCAGATTGACTCGGTACACTCTATAGACATACTTTAATGAAGACAGCCTATCCTGCAGATTGACTCGGTACACTCTATAGACATACTTTAATGAAGACAGCCTATCCTGCAGATTGACTCGGTACACTCTATAGACATACTTTAATGAAGACAGCCTATCCTGCAGATTGACTCGGTACACTCTATAGACATACTTTAATGAAGACAGCCTATCCTGCAGATTGACTCGGTACACTCTATAGACATACTTTAATGAAGACAGCCTATCCTGCAGATTGACTCGGTACACTCTATAGACATACTTTAATGAAGACAGCCTATCCTGCAGATTGACTCGGTACACTCTATAGACATACTTTAATGAAGACAGCCTATCCTGCAGATTGACTCGGTACACTCTATAGACATACTTTAATGAAGACAGCCTATCCTGCAGATTGACTCGGTACACTCTATAGACATACTTTAATGAAGACAGCCTATCCTGCAGATTGACTCGGTACACTCTATAGACATACTTTAATGAAGACAGCCTATCCTGCAGATTGACTCGGTACACTCTATAGACATACTTTAATGAAGACAGCCTATCCTGCAGATTGACTCGGTACACTCTATAGACATACTTTAATGAAGACAGCCTATCCTGCAGATTGACTCGGTACACTCTATAGACATACTTTAATGAAGACAGCCTATCCTGCAGATTGACTCGGTACACTCTATAGACATACTTTAATGAAGACAGCCTATCCTGCAGATTGACTCGGTACACTCTATAGACATACTTTAATGAAGACAGCCTATCCTGCAGATTGACTCGGTACACTCTATAGACATACTTTAATGAAGACAGCCTATCCTGCAGATTGACTCGGTACACTCTATAGACATACTTTAATGAAGACAGCCTATCCTGCAGATTGACTCGGTACACTCTATAGACATACTTTAATGAAGACAGCCTATCCTGCAGATTGACTCGGTACACTCTATAGACATACTTTAATGAAGACAGCCTATCCTGCAGATTGACTCGGTACACTCTATAGACATACTTTAATGAAGACAGCCTATCCTGCAGATTGACTCGGTACACTCTATAGACATACTTTAATGAAGACAGCCTATCCTGCAGATTGACTCGGTACACTCTATAGACATACTTTAATGAAGACAGCCTATCCTGCAGATTGACTCGGTACACTCTATAGACATACTTTAATGAAGACAGCCTATCCTGCAGATTGACTCGGTACACTCTATAGACATACTTTAATGAAGACAGCCTATCCTGCAGATTGACTCGGTACACTCTATAGACATACTTTAATGAAGACAGCCTATCCTGCAGATTGACTCGGTACACTCTATAGACATACTTTAATGAAGACAGCCTATCCTGCAGATTGACTCGGTACACTCTATAGACATACTTTAATGAAGACAGCCTATCCTGCAGATTGACTCGGTACACTCTATAGACATACTTTAATGAAGACAGCCTATCCTGCAGATTGACTCGGTACACTCTATAGACATACTTTAATGAAGACAGCCTATCCTGCAGATTGACTCGGTACACTCTATAGACATACTTTAATGAAGACAGCCTATCCTGCAGATTGACTCGGTACACTCTATAGACATACTTTAATGAAGACAGCCTATCCTGCAGATTGACTCGGTACACTCTATAGACATACTTTAATGAAGACAGCCTATCCTGCAGATTGACTCGGTACACTCTATAGACATACTTTAATGAAGACAGCCTATCCTGCAGATTGACTCGGTACACTCTATAGACATACTTTAATGAAGACAGCCTATCCTGCAGATTGACTCGGTACACTCTATAGACATACTTTAATGAAGACAGCCTATCCTGCAGATTGACTCGGTACACTCTATAGACATACTTTAATGAAGACAGCCTATCCTGCAGATTGACTCGGTACACTCTATAGACATACTTTAATGAAGACAGCCTATCCTGCAGATTGACTCGGTACACTCTATAGACATACTTTAATGAAGACAGCCTATCCTGCAGATTGACTCGGTACACTCTATAGACATACTTTAATGAAGACAGCCTATCCTGCAGATTGACTCGGTACACTCTATAGACATACTTTAATGAAGACAGCCTATCCTGCAGATTGACTCGGTACACTCTATAGACATACTTTAATGAAGACAGCCTATCCTGCAGATTGACTCGGTACACTCTATAGACATACTTTAATGAAGACAGCCTATCCTGCAGATTGACTCGGTACACTCTATAGACATACTTTAATGAAGACAGCCTATCCTGCAGATTGACTCGGTACACTCTATAGACATACTTTAATGAAGACAGCCTATCCTGCAGATTGACTCGGTACACTCTATAGACATACTTTAATGAAGACAGCCTATCCTGCAGATTGACTCGGTACACTCTATAGACATACTTTAATGAAGACAGCCTATCCTGCAGATTGACTCGGTACACTCTATAGACATACTTTAATGAAGACAGCCTATCCTGCAGATTGACTCGGTACACTCTATAGACATACTTTAATGAAGACAGCCTATCCTGCAGATTGACTCGGTACACTCTATAGACATACTTTAATGAAGACAGCCTATCCTGCAGATTGACTCGGTACACTCTATAGACATACTTTAATGAAGACAGCCTATCCTGCAGATTGACTCGGTACACTCTATAGACATACTTTAATGAAGACAGCCTATCCTGCAGATTGACTCGGTACACTCTATAGACATACTTTAATGAAGACAGCCTATCCTGCAGATTGACTCGGTACACTCTATAGACATACTTTAATGAAGACAGCCTATCCTGCAGATTGACTCGGTACACTCTATAGACATACTTTAATGAAGACAGCCTATCCTGCAGATTGACTCGGTACACTCTATAGACATACTTTAATGAAGACAGCCTATCCTGCAGATTGACTCGGTACACTCTATAGACATACTTTAATGAAGACAGCCTATCCTGCAGATTGACTCGGTACACTCTATAGACATACTTTAATGAAGACAGCCTATCCTGCAGATTGACTCGGTACACTCTATAGACATACTTTAATGAAGACAGCCTATCCTGCAGATTGACTCGGTACACTCTATAGACATACTTTAATGAAGACAGCCTATCCTGCAGATTGACTCGGTACACTCTATAGACATACTTTAATGAAGACAGCCTATCCTGCAGATTGACTCGGTACACTCTATAGACATACTTTAATGAAGACAGCCTATCCTGCAGATTGACTCGGTACACTCTATAGACATACTTTAATGAAGACAGCCTATCCTGCAGATTGACTCGGTACACTCTATATACATACTTTAATGAAGACAGCCTATCCTGCAGATTGACTCGGTACACTCTATATACATACTTTAATGAAGACAGCCTATCCTGCAGATTGACTCGGTACACTCTATATACATACTTTAATGAAGACAGCCTATCCTGCAGATTGACTCGGTACACTCTATATACATACTTTAATGAAGACAGCCTATCCTGCAGATTGACTCGGTACACTCTATATACATACTTTAATGAAGACAGCCTATCCTGCAGATTGACTCGGTACACTCTATATACATACTTTAATGAAGACAGCCTATCCTGCAGATTGACTCGGTACACTCTATATACATACTTTAATGAAGACAGCCTATCCTGCAGATTGACTCGGTACACTCTATATACATACTTTAATGAAGACAGCCTATCCTGCAGATTGACTCGGTACACTCTATATACATACTTTAATGAAGACAGCCTATCCTGCAGATTGACTCGGTACACTCTATATACATACTTTAATGAAGACAGCCTATCCTGCAGATTGACTCGGTACACTCTATATACATACTTTAATGAAGACAGCCTATCCTGCAGATTGACTCGGTACACTCTATATACATACTTTAATGAAGACAGCCTATCCTGCAGATTGACTCGGTACACTCTATATACATACTTTAATGAAGACAGCCTATCCTGCAGATTGACTCGGTACACTCTATATACATACTTTAATGAAGACAGCCTATCCTGCAGATTGACTCGGTACACTCTATATACATACTTTAATGAAGACAGCCTATCCTGCAGATTGACTCGGTACACTCTATATACATACTTTAATGAAGACAGCCTATCCTGCAGATTGACTCGGTACACTCTATATACATACTTTAATGAAGACAGCCTATCCTGCAGATTGACTCGGTACACTCTATATACATACTTTAATGAAGACAGCCTATCCTGCAGATTGACTCGGTACACTCTATATACATACTTTAATGAAGACAGCCTATCCTGCAGATTGACTCGGTACACTCTATATACATACTTTAATGAAGACAGCCTATCCTGCAGATTGACTCGGTACACTCTATATACATACTTTAATGAAGACAGCCTATCCTGCAGATTGACTCGGTACACTCTATATACATACTTTAATGAAGACAGCCTATCCTGCAGATTGACTCGGTACACTCTATATACATACTTTAATGAAGACAGCCTATCCTGCAGATTGACTCGGTACACTCTATATACATACTTTAATGAAGACAGCCTATCCTGCAGATTGACTCGGTACACTCTATATACATACTTTAATGAAGACAGCCTATCCTGCAGATTGACTCGGTACACTCTATATACATACTTTAATGAAGACAGCCTATCCTGCAGATTGACTCGGTACACTCTATATACATACTTTAATGAAGACAGCCTATCCTGCAGATTGACTCGGTACACTCTATATATAGCCTCGTTGTTATTCTATTGTTACACTTTAGTTAATTTAGTAAATATTTAGATTTTTGGATAAACCACCGTTAGCCATTTAAGAACAAAAACATACACATGATCAATTACAACCATACACATAATCAATTACAACCATACACATAATCAATTACAACCATATACATGATCAATTACAACCATATACATGATCAATTACAACCATATACATGATCAATTACAACCATATACATGATCAATTACAACCATATACATGATCAATTACAACCATATACATGATCAATTACAACCATATACATGATCAATTACAACCATATACATGATCAATTACAAATCTTAGAATCAGCTATTAAAGACTACCAGAACCCACTGGATTCTCCAATTACATTAGATAAACTACAGGACAAAATACAAACCCTTCAACACAAAAAGACCTGTGGTGTTGATGGTACACGAAATGACACAACCTTATTGAAACAAAACCAAAGTCTTCATCCTTTGTTGATTTCAAAAAAGTTTTTGAATCAATTTGACATGAGGGTCTGCTTTATAAAATGATGGAAAGGTGCTGGAGAAAAGCACATGACATCAAAGAAAATGTACACAAACAAAATGGCAATAAAAACACACTGATTTCTTTCCTCAGGGCCGTGGGGTGAGACAGGGATGCACCTTGAGCCCCATCCACTTCAACGTACGGTGCATTCGGGAAAGTATTCAGACCCCTTGACTTTTTCCACATTGTTACATTACAGCCTTACTATAAAATGGATTAAATACAATGATGTACACACAATGCCCCATAATGTCAAAGTGAAAACAAGTTTATAGACATTTTTGCAAATGTATTAAAAATAACTTGAAATGGTCACTTAGAGCTCCAGAGTTCTTCTGTGAAGATGGGAGAACCTTCCAGAAGGACAACCATCTATGCAGCACTCCACTAATCAGGTCTTTATGGTAGAGTGGACAGATGGAAGCCACTCCTCAGTAAAAAGGCACATGACAGCCCGCTTGTTTGCCATAAGGCACCTAAATACTCTCAGACCATGAGAAAAAAGATTATCTGGTCTGATGAAACTAAGATTGAACTCTTTGGCCTGAATGCCAAGAGTCACGTCTGGAGGAAACCTGGCACCATCCCTACGGTGAAGCATGGTGGTGGCAGCAACATGTTGTGGGGATGTTTTTCAGCGGCAGGGACTGGGAGACTAATCAGGATCGAGGGAAAGATGAACGGAGCAAAGTACAGAGAGATCCTTAATGAAAATCTGCTCCAGATCGCTCAGGACCTCAGACTAGGGTGAAGGTTCACCTTCCAACAGGACAACGAGCCTATGCACACAGGCAAGACAACGCAGGAGTGGTCTTGGGACAAGTTTCTGAATGAACTTGAGTGGCCCATCCAACCTAACAGAGCTAAGATAATATAATAATATAATTATATCTGCAAAGAAAAATGGGAGAGACTAACCAAATACAGGTGTGCCAAACTTGTAGCGTCATACCCAAGAACACTTGAGGCTGTAAATTGCTGACAAAGGTCCTTAAAACAACGTTTTTATTTATAATACATTTGCAAAAATATAAAAAAAATATGTTTTTGCTTTGTCAATTTGGGGTATTGTGTGTAGATTGATGAGGATTGAAAAAATGATTAAATCCATTTTAGAATAAGGCGGTAACATATAAAAGTGAAAAAAAGTCAAGGGTTCTGAGTACTTTCCGAATGCACTGCATGTATGTACAGTTGAAGTCGGATGTTTACATACACCTTAGCCAAATACATTTAAACTCAGTTTCACAATTCCTGGCATTTAAACCTAGTAAAAAATGTCCTGTTTAGGTCAGTTAGGATCACCACTTTATTTTAAGAATGTGACATGTTAGAATAATAGAGAGAATGATTTTTTTTCAGATCTTATTTCTTTCATCACATTCCCAGTGGGTCAGAAGTTTACATACACTCAATTAGTATTTGGTAGCATTGCCTTTAAATTGTTTAACTTGGGTCATACGTTTCGGGTAGCCTTCCACAAGCTTCCCACAATACGTTGGGTGAATTTTGGCCCATTCCTCCTGCCAGAGCTGGTGTAACTGAGTCAGGTTTGTAGGCATCCTTGCTCGCACACGCTTTTCAGTTCTGCCCACACATTTTCTATGGGATTGAGGTCAGGGCTTTGTGATGGCCACTCCAATACCTTGACTTTGTTGTCCTAAGCCATTTTGCCACAACTTTGGAAGTATGCTTGAAGTCATTGTCCATTTGGAAGACCCATTTGCGACCAAGCTTTAACTTCCTGACTGATGTCTTGAGATGTTGCTTCAATATATCCACAATTTTCCTGCCTCATGATGCCATCTATTTTGTGAAGTGCACCAGTCCCTCCTGCAGCAAAGCACCCCCACAACATGATGCTGCCACCCCCGTGCTTCACTGTTGGGATGGTGTTCTTTGGCTTGCAAGCTTCTTCCTTGCTGAGCGACCTTTCAGGTTATGTCGATATAGGACTCGTTTTACTGTGGCTATAAATAATTTCGTACCCGTTTCCTCCAGCATCTTCACAAGGTCCTTTGCTGTTGTTCTGGGATTGATTTGCACTTTTCGCACCAAAGTATGTTCATCTCTAGGAGACAGAACGCGTCTCCTTCCTGAGCGGTATGACGGCTGCGTGGTCCCATGGTGTTTATACTTGCGTACTATTGTTTCTACAGATGAACGTGGTGCCTTCAGGCGTTTGGAAATTGCTCTCAAGGATGAACCAGACTTGTGGAGGTCTCCAATCTTTTTTCTGAGGTCTTGGCTGATTTCTTTTGATTTTCCCATGATGTCAAACAAAGAGGCACTGAGTTTGAAGGTAGGCCTTGAAATACATCCACCTCCAATTGACTCAAATGATGCCAATTAGCCTATCAGACGCTTCTAAAGTCATGACATCATTTTCTGGAATTTTCCAAGCTGTTTAAAGGCACTTAGTGTTTGTAAACTTCTGACCCACTGGAATTGTGATGCAGTGAATTATTACTGAAATAATCAGTCTGTAAACAATTGTTAGAAAAATGACTTGTGTCATGCACAAAGTAGATGTCCTAACCGACTTGCCAAAACTACAGTTTGTTAACAAGAAATTTGTGGAGTGGTTGAAAAACTAGTTAATGACTCCAACCGAAGTGTATGTAAACTTCCGAATTCAACTGTATGTATGTATGTGTGTGTGTGTGTGTGTGTGTGTGTGTGTGTGTGTGTGTGTGTGTGTGTGTGTGTGTGTGTGTGTGTGTGTGTGTGTGTGTGTGTGTGTGTGTGTGTGTGTGTGTGTGTGAGAGAGAGAGAGATTGATAGAGGGAGAGAAAGGAAAGAGAAAGGTGGGAGGTGGATGATGACAATCTAATGCTAGGTAAATAATCGTTTTCCTTTTAAATGTCAACACAAACAGGGACTCACATCTCCTTTAAATCTTCCACCCTTTCTTCTGTCCCCTTCTCCTCCCCATCATACTCTCTCTCACCACCACCATCTCCTTTCCCTCCTCACACTTCCTTCTCCCATCCCTCACTTCAACACCTTCTCTCTCCTGCACCATCCTGAATATTGATCTAGTCCTGTAGGTACGTTCTGCACCATCCTGAATATTGATCACGTCCTGTAGGTGCGTTCTGAACCATCCTGAATATTGATCACGTCCTGTAGGTACGTTCTGAACCATCCTGAATATTGATCTAGTCCTGTAGGTACGTTCTGAACCATCCTGAATATTGATCTAGTCCTGTAGGTACGTTCTGCACCATCCTGAATATTCATCTAGTCCTGTAGGTACGTTCTGAACCATCCTGAATATTGATCACGTCCTGTAGGTACGTTCTGAACCATCCTGAATATTGATCTAGTCCTGTAGGTACGTTCTGAACCATCCTGAATATTGATCTAGTCCTGTAGGTACGTTCTGAACCATCCTGAATATTGATCTAGTCCTGTAGGTACGTTCTGAACCATCCTGAATATTGATCTAGTCCTGTAGGTACGTTCTGAACCATCCTGAATATCGATCTAGTCCTGTAGCGGTGTGTGTGGGAGGTGAAGGGTAATGGGTCAGGGGTGACTCACCTGTGAGTGGACAGTGCTGTGGTCAGCATGAGATTCTCCACAGCCCACATAGGCACAGCTGTTCTGCACACGCACACAGCGAAAACAATGGATTATTACTACAGAACTGTTACGTCCATATTCATACAAGGCCAAATGGCAGTCACAACTTTCAAAATAAAAGTCCCAAACAAAGCCAGGGACTGCTCACTCACCTCCAGACACGCCCACAGATTTGGTCCTCCAACCTTGCAGTCTTGACACTGGCCCTAGAAACACCCACACAAACACCACAACAGCCAACCAGCTTCAGTGAACAGACCAGGCCAGAGAGACAGTATAATAATCTGACTGCTTCAGTGACCAGGCCAGAGAGACAGTATAATAATCTGACTGCTACAGTGACCAGGCCAGAGAGACAGAATAATAATCAGACTGCTACAGTGACCAGGCCAGAGAGACAGTATAATAATCAGACTGCTTCAGTGACCAGGCCAGAGAGACAGTATAATAATCTGACTGCTACAGTGACCAGGCCAGAGAGACAGTATAATAATCTGACTGCTTCAGTGACCAGGCCAGAGAGACAGTATAATAATCAGACTGCTACAGTGACCAGGCCAGAGAGACAGTATAATCAGACTGCTTCAGTGACCAGGCCAGAGAGACAGTATAATAATCAGACTGCTACAGTGACCAGGCCAGAGAGACAGTATAATCAGACTGCTACAGTGACCAGGCCAGAGAGACAGTATAATAATCAGACTGCTACAGTGACCAGGCCAGAGAGACAGTATAATAATCTGACTGCTACAGTGACCAGGCCAGAGAGACAGTATAATAATCTGACTGCTACAGTGACCAGGCCAGAGAGACAGTATAATAATCTGACTGCTACAGTGACCAGGCCAGAGAGACAGTATAATAATCTGACTGCTACAGTGACCAGGCCAGAGAGTAGGTATAATAATCTGACTGCTTCAGTGACCAGGCCAGAGAGACAGTATAATAATCTGACTGCTACAGTGACCAGGCCAGAGAGACAGTATAATAATCTGACTGCTACAGTGACCAGGCCAGAGAGACAGTATAATAATCTGACTGCTACAGTGACCAGGCCAGAGAGACAGTATAATAATCAGACTGCTACAGTGACCAGGCCAGAGAGACAGTATAATAATCAGACTGCTACAGTGACCAGGCCAGAGAGACAGTATAATAATCAGACTGCTTCAGTGACCAGGCCAGAGAGACAGTATAATAATCCGACTGCTACAGTGACCAGGCCAGAGAGACAGTATAATAATCTGACTGCTACAGTGACCAGGCCAGAGAGACAGTATAATAATCTGACTGCTTCAGTGACCAGGCCAGAGAGACAGTATAATAATCTGACTGCTTCAGTGACCAGGCCAGAGAGACAGTATAATAATCAGACTGCTACAGTGACCAGGCCAGAGAGACAGTATAATAATCTGACTGCTACAGTGACCAGGCCAGAGAGACAGTATAATAATCTGACTGCTACAGTGACCAGGCCAGAGAGACAGTATAATCAGACTGCTACAGTGACCAGGCCAGAGAGACAGTATAATAATCAGACTGCTTCAGTGACCAGGCCAGAGAGACAGTATAATAATCTGACTGCTACAGTGACCAGGCCAGAGAGACAGTATAATAATCTGACTGCTACAGTGACCAGGCCAGAGAGACAGTATAATAATCTGACTGCTACAGTGACCAGGCCAGAGAGACAGTATAATCAGACTGCTACAGTGACCAGGCCAGAGAGACAGTATAATAAGACTGTTACAGTGACCAGGCCAGAGAGACAGTATAGTAATCAGACTGCTACAGTGACCAGGCCAGAGAGACAGTATAATAATCTGACTGCTACAGTGACCAGGCCAGAGAGACAGTATAATAATCTGACTGCTTCAGTGACCAGGCCAGAGAGACAGTATAATAATCTGACTGCTACAGTGACCAGGCCAGAGAGACAGTATAATAATCTGACTGCTACAGTGACCAGGCCAGAGAGACAGTATAATAATCTGACTGCTACAGTGACCAGGCCAGAGAGACAGTATAATAATCTGACTGCTACAGTGACCAGGCCAGAGAGACAGTATAATAATCTGACTGCTTCAGTGACCAGGCCAGAGAGACAGTATAATAATCTGACTGCTACAGTGACCAGGCCAGAGAGACAGTATAATAATCTGACTGCTACAGTGACCAGGCCAGAGAGACAGTATAATAATCTGACTGCTACAGTGACCAGGCCAGAGAGACAGTATAATAATCTGACTGCTACAGTGACCAGGCCAGAGAGACAGTATAATAATCTGACTGCTACAGTGACCAGGCCAGAGAGACAGTATAATAATCTGACTGCTTCAGTGACCAGGCCAGAGAGACAGTATAATAATCTGACTGCTACAGTGACCAGGCCAGAGAGACAGTATCTATAGAACAGTAACATGATAGAGCACAGTGTTCTCCAATGACAACATTCTCATTTCCTGTAAAACATCCAGGACTTGACCATTAATAATAGTTGATATTCTAGCTAATGCTACTAGATGATAAATTTAGCTAGCCTAAGTAGCTTCTATCAGCTAACCACTATAAAATGTGATAGTAGCTGAGTGAACAAAGTGGATGATCAGAATTCAACATCATTTACAGAGCATTGGGAGAATATTCAGACCCCTTCCCTTTATCCACATTGTTAAATTAGTCTTATTCTAAAATGGATTAAATAAAAACACTTCCTCAATCTACACACAATAACCCACGACAAAGCGAAAGCAGGTTTTTAGTCATGTTTACACATTTCTTAAAAATAGAAAAACAGAAAAATGACATTTAGTTAAGAATTCAGACCCTTTTAGCTATGAGACAGGAAATTGAGGTAAAATGCTTCCTGTTTCCATTGATCATCCTTGCGACGTTTCTACAACTTGATTGGAGTCCACCTGTGGTAAATTCAATTGATTGGACATGATTTGGAAAGGCACACACCTGTCTATATAAGGTTCCACAGTTGACAGGACATGTCAGAGCAAAAACCAAGCCATGAGATCGAAGGAATTGTCCGTAGAGCTCTGAGACAGGATTGTGTCGAGGCACAGATCTGGGGAAGGGTACCCAAAACATGTCTACAGCATTGAAGGTCCCCAAGAACACAGCGGTCTCATAGTTCTTAAATGGAAGAAGTTTGGAACCACCGAGATTGTTCCTAGAGATGGCCGTCCGGCCAAACTGAGCAATCGGGGGAGAAAGGACTTGGTCAGGAAGGTGACCAAGAACCCGATGGTCACTGACAGAGCTCCAGAGTTCCTCTGTGGAGAATCTTCCAGAAGGACAACCATCTCTGCAGCACTCCACCAATCAGGCCTTTATGGTAGTGGCCAGACGGAAGCCACTCCTCAGTAAAAGGCACATGACAGTTTGCTGTGGGGATGTTTTTCAGCAGCAGGGACTGGGAGACTAGTCAGGATCGAGGGAAAGATGAACTGAGCAAAGTACAGAGAGATCCTTGATGAAAACCTGCTCCAGAGTGCTCAGGAACTCAGACTGGGGTGAAGGTTCACCTTCCAACAGGACAACGACCCTAAGCACACAGCCAAGACAACACAGGAGGCTTTGGGACAAGTCTCTGAATGTCTTTGAGTGGCCCAGCCAGAGCCCGGACTTGAACCCGATCGAACATCTCTGGAGAGACTTGAAAATAGCTGTGCAGCAACGCCCCCCATTCAACCTGACAGAACTTGAGAGGCTGTAAACGCTGCCAAAGGTGCTTCAACAAAGTACTGACTAAAGGGTCTGAATACTTATGTAAATATGAACATTTTTATATACATTTGCACCAAAAAAGTTAAAACCTGTTTTTGCTTTGTCAATTGATGAGGGAAAAAACCATTTAATTAATTTTAGAATAAGGCTGTAACATAACAAAATGTGGACTTATGTACTACAGTACTACAGAGGGGGACTTGTGCACGAAGGAGGACATGACTACAGGACAGGTGGTCTATGGAAGGGGACAGGTGGTCTATGGAAGGGGACAGGTGGTCTATGGAAGGGGAAAGGTGGTCTATGGAAGGGGACAGGTGGTCTATGGAAGGGGACAGGTGGTCTATGGAAGGGGACAGGTGGTCTATGGAAGGGGACAGGTGGTCTATGGAAGGGGACAGGTGGTCTATGGAAGGGGACAGGTGGTCTATGGAAGGGGAGAGGAGGTCTATGGAAGGGGACAGGAGGTCTATGGAAGGGGAGAGGAGGTCTATGGAAGGGGACAGGAGGTCTATGGAAGGGGACAGGAGGTCTATGGAAGGGGACAGGAGGTCTATGGAAGGGGACAGGTGGTCTATGGAAGGGGACAGGTGGTCTATGGAAGGGGACAGGAGGTCTATGGAAGGGGACAGGAGGTCTATGGAAGGGGACTGGTGGTCTATGGAAGGGGACAGGTGTCTATGGAAGGGGACAGGACAGGGGGTCTATGGAAGGGGACAGGACTACAGGACAGGAGGTCTATGGAAGGGGACAGGACTACAGGACAGGTGGTCTATGGAAGGGGACAGGACTACAGGACAGGTGGTCTATGGAAGGGGACAGGTGGTCTATGGAAGGGGACAGGTGGTCTATGGAAGGGGACATGACTACAGGACTGGTGGTCTATGGAAGGGGACAGGTGGTCTATGGAAGGGGACAGGTGGTCTATGGAAGGGGACAGGAGGTCTATGGAAGGGGACAGGAAGTCTATGGAAGGGGACAGGACAGGAGGTCTATGGAAGGGGACAGGAAGTCTATGGAAGGGGACAGGAAGTCTATGGAAGGGGACAGGACTATAGGACTGGTGGTCTATGGAAGGGGACAGGAGGTCTATGGAAGGGGACAGGACAGGAGGTCTATGGAAGGGGACAGGAAGTCTATGGAAGGGGACATGACTACAGGACAGGAGGTCTATGGAAGGGGACAGGACAGGTGGTCTATGGAAGGGGACAGGACAGGTGGTCTATGGAAGGGGACAGGACAGGTGGTCTATGGAAGGGGACTGGTGGTCTATGGAATGGGACAGGTGGTCTATGGAATGGGACAGGTGGTCTATGGAAGGGGACAGGTGGTCTATGGAAGGGGACAGGTGTTCTATGGAAGGGGACAGGAGGTCTATGGAAGGGGACAGGTGACTATGGAAGGGGACAGGAGGTCTATGGAAGGGGACAGGAGGTCTATGGAAGGGGACAGGAGGTCTATGGAAGGGGACAGGTGTCTATGGAAGGGGACAGGAGGTCTATGGAAGGGGACAGGAGGTCTATGGAAGGGGACAGGTGGTCTATGGAAGGGGACAGGAGGTCTATGGAAGGGGACAGGAGGTCTATGGAAGGGGACAGGAGGTCTATGGAAGGGGACAGGACAGGAGGTCTATGGAAGGGGACAGGACAGGAAGTCTATGGAAGGGGACAGGACTACAGGACAGGAGGTCTATGGAAGGGGACAGGACAGGTGGTCTATGGAAGGGGACAGGACAGGTGGTCTATGGAAGGGGACAGGACAGGTGGTCTATGGAAGGGGACAGGTGGTCTATGGAAGGGGACAGGTGGTCTATGGAAGGGGACAGGTGGTCTATGGAAGGGGACAGGAGGTCTATGGAAGGGGACAGGTGGTCTATGGAAGGGGACAGGTGGTCTATGGAAGGGGACAGGTGTCTATGGAAGGGGACAGGAGGTCTATGGAAGGGGACAGGAGGTCTATGGAAGGGGACAGGAGGTCTATGAAAGGGGACAGGAGGTCTATGGAAGGGGACAGGTGGTCTATGGAGGGGGACAGGTGGTCTATGGAAGGGGACAGGTGGTCTATGGAAGGGGACAGGAGGTCTATGGAAGGGGACAGGACTACAGGACAGGTGGTCTATGGAAGGGGACAGGAGGTCTATGGAAGGGGACAGGTGGTCTATGGAAGGGGACAGGTGGTCTATGGAAGGGGACAGGACTACAGGACAGGAGGTCTATGGAAGGGGACAGGTGGTCTATGGAAGGGGACAGGAGGTCTATGGAAGAGGACAGGTGGTCTATGGAAGGGGACAGGACAGGTGGTCTATGGAAGGGGACAGGACTACATGACAGGAGGTCTATGGAAGGGGACAGGAGGTCTATGGAAGGGGACAGGAGGTCTATGGAAGGGGACAGGACTACATGACAGGAGGTCTATGGAAGGGGACAGGAGGTCTATGGAAGGGGACAGGAGGTCTATGGAAGGGGACAGGAGGTCTATGGAAGGGGACATGACTCCAGGACTCACATGTGACTTGTGGATCAGTTCATCCTTGGTGATTTCTCCAACACACTCCAGATGGGGACAGTCACTGCTGGACTCCAGAGGCATCACTCACCTGTACCTCACCTGTCAGAGGGAGAGAGGGAGGAGAGAAAGAGAGAGAGGGAGGAGAGAAAGAGAGAGAGGGAGGGAGGAAGAGAAAGAGAGAGGGAGGAGAGAAAGAGAGAGAGGGAGGGAGGAAGAGAAAGAGAGAGGGAGGAGAGAGAGAGAGGAGAGAAAGAGAGAGAGAGAGAGGGAGGAGAGAGAGGGAGGAGAGAAAGAGAGGGAGGAGAGAAAGAGAGAGAGAGAGGGAGGGAGGGAGGGAGAGAGGGAGGGAGGGAGGGAGAGAGGGAGGTAGAGAGGGAGGGAGGGAGGGAGGGGAAAAAGAGAGAGAGAGAGAGAGAGGGAGGAGAGAAAGAGAGAGAGGACAAGAAAAATCATGTTATTTTTGTGTGATCTAAAACAGGGGTTCCCTTCCTGTACTGGACACTGTTTTGGGACCAGAAATGATCAGTTGAACATTACGCCTGTTGTACTAGTCAAGTGTGTTAACTTCTGTGCATCCTGATTGGGAGGCTAACAACGCAGCCCTGTTAACGAATGATTAGCCTTATGGAGCAGCAACGTTGCCCTATAAAAGGGGCTGATACAGACGTGATCATCGCAATCACCTGAGACACATTTCAGGAAGTACCGATAGTGACAAATTCTAGTACCAAACCGTTTTTTTTGGTATGGAAAAAAATAACCATTGTGTTGACGACACTTGTGCCTGGAAAGGGAAAAGGGGGATACCTAGTCAGTTGTACAACAGAAAGGGGGATACCTAGTCAGTTGTACAACAGAAAGGGGGATACCTAGTCAGTTGTACAACAGAAAGGGGGATACCTAGTCAGTTGTACAACAGAAAGGGGGATACCTAGTCAGTTGTACAACAGAAAGGGGGATACCTAGTCAGTTGTACAACAGAAAGGGGGATACCTAGTCAGTTGTACAACAGAAAGGGGGATACCTAGTCAGTTGTACAACAGAAAGGGGGATACCTAGTCAGTTGTACAACAGAAAGGGGGATACCTAGTCAGTTGTACAACAGAAAGGGGGATACCTAGTCAGTTGTACAACAGAAAGGGGGATACCTAGTCAGTTGTACAACAGAAAGGGGGATACCTAGTCAGTTGTAAAGGGGGATACCTAGTCAGTTGTACAACAGAAAGGGGGATACCTAGTCAGTTGTACAACAGAAAGGGGGATATCTAGTCAGTTGTACAACAGAAAGGGGGATATCTAGTCAGTTGTACAACAGAAAGGGGGATACCTAGTCAGTTGTACAACAGAAAGGGGGGATACCTAGTCAGTTGTACAACAGAAAGGGGGATACCTAGTCAGTTGTACAACAGAAAGGGGGATACCTAGTCAGTTGTACAACAGAAAGGGGGATACCTAGTCAGTTGTACAACAGAAAGGGGGATACCTAGTCAGTTGTACAACAGAAAGGGGGGATACCTAGTCAGTTGTACAACAGAAAGGGGGATACCTAGTCAGTTGTACAACAGAAAGGGGGATACCTAGTCAGTTGTACAACAGAAAGGGGGATACCTAGTCAGTTGTACAACATAAAGGGGGATACCTAGTCAGTTGTACAACAGAAAGGGGGATACCTAGTCAGTTGTACAACAGAAAGGGAAAGGGGGATACCTAGTCAGTTGTAAAGGGGGATACCTAGTCAGTTGTACAACAGAAAGGGGGATACCTAGTCAGTTGTAAAGGGGGATACCTAGTCAGTTGTACAACAGAAAGGGGGATATCTAGTCAGTTGTACAACAGAAAGGGGGATATCTAGTCAGTTGTACAACAGAAAGGGGGATACCTAGTCAGTTGTAAAGGGGGATACCTAGTCAGTTGTAAAGGGGGATACCTAGTCAGTTGTACAACAGAAAGGGGGATACCTAGTCAGTTGTACAACAGAAAGGGGGATACCTAGTCAGTTGTACAACAGAAAGGGAAAAGGGGGATATCTAGTCAGTTGTAAAGGGGGATATCTAGTCAGTTGTACAACAGAAAGGGGGATACCTAGTCAGTTGTAAAGGGGGATACCTAGTCAGTTGTACAACAGAAAGGGGGATACCTAGTCAGTTGTAAAGGGGGATACCTAGTCAGTTGTACAACAGAAAGGGGGATATCTAGTCAGTTGTACAACAGAAAGGGGGATATCTAGTCAGTTGTACAACAGAAAGGGGGATACCTAGTCAGTTGTACAACAGAAAGGGGGGATACCTAGTCAGTTGTACAACAGAAAGGGGGATACCTAGTCAGTTGTACAACAGAAAGGGGGATACCTAGTCAGTTGTACAACAGAAAGGGGGGATACCTAGTCAGTTGTACAACAGAAAGGGGGATACCTAGTCAGTTGTACAACAGAAAGGGGGATACCTAGTCAGTTGTACAACAGAAAGGGGGATACCTAGTCAGTTGTAAAGGGGGATACCTAGTCAGTTGTACAACAGAAAGGGGGATACCTAGTCAGTTGTACAACAGAAAGGGGGATACCTAGTCAGTTGTAAAGGGGGATACCTAGTCAGTTGTACAACAGAAAGAGGGATATCTAGTCAGTTGTACAACAGAAAGGGGGATACCTAGTCAGTTGTACAACAGAAAGGGGGATACCTAGTCAGTTGTACAACAGAAAGGGGGGATACCTAGTCAGTTGTAAAGGGGGATACCTAGTCAGTTGTACAACAGAAAGGGGGATACCTAGTCAGTTGTACAACAGAAAGGGGGATACCTAGTCAGTTGTACAACAGAAAGGGGGATACCTAGTCAGTTGTACAACAGAAAGGGGGATACCTAGTCAGTTGTACAACAGAAAGGGGGATACCTAGTCAGTTGTACAACAGAAAGGGGGATACCTAGTCAGTTGTACAACAGAAAGGGGGATACCTAGTCAGTTGTACAACAGAAAGGGGGATACCTAGTCAGTTGTACAACAGAAAGGGGGATACCTAGTCAGTTGTACAACAGAAAGGGGGATACCTAGTCAGTTGTACAACAGAAAGGGGGATACCTAGTCAGTTGTACAACAGAAAGGGGGATACCTAGTCAGTTGTACAACAGAAAGGGGGATATCTAGTCAGTTGTACAACAGAAAGGGGGATACCTAGTCAGTTGTACAACAGAAAGGGGGATACCTAGTCAGTTGTACAACAGAAAGGGGGATACCTAGTCAGTTGTACAACAGAAAGGGGGATACCTAGTCAGTTGTACAACAGAAAGGGGGATACCTAGTCAGTTGTACAACAGAAAGGGGGATACCTAGTCAGTTGTACAACAGAAAGGGGGATACCTAGTCAGTTGTACAACAGAAAGGGGGATACCTAGTCAGTTGTACAACAGAAAGGGAAAAGGGGGATACCTAGTCAGTTGTACAACAGAAAGGGGGATACCTAGTCAGTTGTACAACAGAAAGGGGGATACCTTGTCAGTTATACAACAGAAAGGGGGATATCTAGTCAGTTGTACAACAGAAAGGGAAAGGGGGGATACCTAGTCAGTTGTACAACTGAATGCATTCAACTGAAATGTGTATTCCGCATTTAACCCCTCTGAAATCAGAGAGGTGATAAGGGGGGGCCTTAACGGCCACATCATAGGCGTCTAGAGATTGGTTGTGGTGACAGCTCAACAACAGAAGCTGATGGCAATGATGATGACCCCAGCAGTCTGACGCTCTGCTCTTCCTCCCCTCCAGATGATGCAGAGAACCTCAATGAGTCAAGGTTCAACCCCTGATAACAGATAAAACAGCCAGCCAGATAGCAATACGGCTTTCCACTGCTCCTCTAGAACGTCAACACATAGATGTGTGTGTGTGTGTGTGTGTGTGTGTGTGTGTGTGTGTGTGTGTGTGTGTGTGTGTGTGTGTGTGTGTGTGTGTGTGTGTGTGTGTGAGCCCTAATCCCAGGTCAGTAGCTCAAGGAGAATGGCGAGTGATTGTTGAAGACTTGTGGGAAAGAAAAGCTGGTCTTTTCCAATCCAAACAATACCTCCCAACATGGTCTTGATGAAGCACACAAAGCCTCAACAGAAAGAAACAGTGAGAATTAGTGGAGGATCACACCGCTCCAACGCGCCGGCCACACCGCTCCGACGCGCCGGCCACACCGCTCCGACGCGCCGGCCACACCGCTCCGACGCGCCGGCCACACCGCTCCGACGCGCCGGCCACACCGCTCCGACGCGCCGGCCACACCGCTCCGACGCGCCGGCCACACCGCTCCAACGCGCCGGCCACACCGCTCCAACGCGCCGGCCACACCGCTCCAACGCGCCGGCCACACCGCTCCAACGCGCCGGCCACACCGCTCCAACGCGCCGGCCACACCGCTCCAACGCGCCGGCCACACCGCTCCAACGCGCCGGCCACACCGCTCCAACGCGCCGGCCACACCGCTCCAACGCGCCGGCCACACAGCTCCAACGCGCCGGCCACACAGCTCCAACACCACCAGAGTCTCTGGGTTCGCGCCCAGGCTCTGTCGCAGCCGGCCGCGCCCGGGAGGTCCGTAGGGCGACGCACAATTGGCATAGCGTCGTCCGGGTTAGGGAGGGTTTGGCCGGTAGGGATATCCTTGTCTCATCGCGCTCCAGCGACTCCTGTGGCGGCGCGGTAGTGCGCGCTAACCAAGGGGGCCATGTACACGGTGTTTCCTCCGACACATTGGTGCGGCTGGCTTCCGGGTTGGAGGCACGCTGTGTTAAAGAAGCAGTGCGGCTTGGTTGGGTTGTGCTTCGGAGGACGCATGGCTTTCGACCTTCGTCTCTCCCGAGCCCGTATGGGAGTTGTAGCGATGAGTCAAGATAGTAATTACTAGCGATTGGATACCACGAAAATTGGGGAGAAAATGGGATGAAAATTTACAAAAAATAAAATGTCCTTGTTTTTGAAAGAAAAGCTAATTTTTTGTCCATTAAAATAACATCAAGTTGATCAGAAATACAGTGTAGACATTGTTAATGCTGTAAATAACTATTGTAGCTGGAAATGCAGATTTTTTATGGAATATCTACATAGGCGTACAGAGGCCCATTGTCAGCAACCATCACTCCTGTGTTCCAATGGCACGTTGTGTTAGCTAATCCAAGTTTATCATTTTAAAAGGCTGATTGATCATTAGAAAACCCTTTTGCAATCATGTTGCACGCCGGCCACACCGCTCCAACACGCCGGCCACACCGCTCCAACACGCCGGCCACACCGCTCCAACACGCCGGCCACACCGCTCCAACACGCCGGCCACACCGCTCCAACACGCCGGCCACACCGCTCCAACACGCCGGCCACACCGCTCCAACACGCCGGCCACACCGCTCCAACACGCCGGCCACACCGCTCCAACACGCCGGCCACACCGCTCCAACACGCCGGCCACACCGCTCCAACACGCCGGCCACACCGCTCCAACACGCCGGCCACACCGCTCCAACACGCCGGCCACACCGCTCCAACACGCCGGCCACACCGCTCCAACACGCCGGCCACACCGCTCCAACACGCCGGCCACACCGCTCCAACACGCCGGCCACACCGCTCCAACACGCCGGCCACACAGCACCAACACGCCGGCCACACCGCTCCAACACGCCGGCCACACAGCACCAACACGCCGGCCACACAGCTCCAACACGCCGGCCACACAGCACCAACACGCCGGCCACACCGCTCCAACACGCCGGCCACACCGCTCCAACACGCCGGCCACACCGCTCCAACACGCCGGCCACACCGCACCAACACGCCGGCCACACTGCACGCATGAGTTTCAAAATAAACTTACACATATCACGTCATTCAATCATTACACCCACACTGCTTTCGCACGTTTGCGTAGCCAGGCGCTAAAATAGAACTAAAGCGTCACATAGGTTCTATTTGTGACGCTTTACAAGCTGCAAGTCCCGCCTCTCCCATCTCCTCATTGGTTTTTAGGAGCATATACCCACGTGGGTGATTGAAAGATGAACGGAGGTCCACACTCCAGTCGAGTTGGTGGTGGTAATGCACCTTGAAGTTGGTTGCCAACCGCGATATCAATTCCAAAGAAGAAGAAGTCTGAATGAGGAGCGATTAATAGAAACTAACTTGGTTTACCCGTTTTATCTGTGGATTAATTGTCGGAGTAGAGGACCTTGTGCATTTCAGGTCAAATAACAACCCAATGGTTATAACCCAGGATAAATTAGCTAGCAACAGCAAGCCATCTAAACTGGCCAAGGCCAGGGAGCGTGGTGTGAGTGAGAGATAACTCTAGACAGTTGATGGTCCAGCAGGACAGGTCAGGTCCATTCCCTTACAGATCAATAGTGTTTCCTCAGGTCACATCTATCAGTCTGCATAGATCTAGGCCACACTCTTCCCTTCACAAACATCTCACTCTCTCTCTCTCTGACTCACACACACACAGCTGATAAAAAACACTTCAAGGTTCTCCAAGACAAAGGAGCTGATCGTGGACGACAGGAAACGGAGGGCCGACACGCCCCCAATTCACATCGACGGGGCTGCAGTGAAGCAGGTCGAGAGCTTCAAGTTCCTCGGTGTCCAAATCACGAAAGATCTATCATGGTCCTCCTAACACACCAACACAGTCGTAAAGATGACAACTCTTCTTCCCCTTCAGGAGGATAAAAAGATTTGGCATGGGTCCCCAGATCCTTAAAAGGTCTACAGCTGCACCATCGAGAGTATCTCGACTGGCTGCTTCACCGACTGGTATGGCAACTGCTTGGCCTCCGACCGCAAGGCACTACAGAGGGTAGTGCGAATGGCCCAGTACATCACTGGGGCCAAGCTTCCTACCATCCAGGACCTCTATACCAGGCGGTGTCAGAGGAAGACCCTAAAAATTGTCAAAGACTCGAGCCACCCTAGTCATAGACTGTTCTCTCTGCTACCGCACGGCAAGTGGTACCGGAGCGCCATGTCTAGGTCAAAAAGGCTTCTAAACAGCTTCTACCCCCCAAGCCATAAGACTCCTGAACATCTAGTCTGGCTACCCAGACTATTTTCATTGACCCCCCCCCCCCCCCCTCACACCACTGCCACTTTTGTCATCTATGCATAGTCACTTTAATAACTCTACCTACATGTACATACTGCCCCCGCACATTGACACTCTGTACCGGCACACCCCTATATATATTGTTATTTCACTGCTGCTCTTTAATTACTTGCTACTTTTATCTCTTATTCTTATCTGTATTATTTTTTAAACCACATTGTTGGTTAAGGGCTCATAAATAAGCATTTCAGGTCTACCTGTTGTATTTGCCGCATGTGACTAATAAAACTTGATTTGACACACACACAAGTTTGGGATCACTTAAAAATGTCCTTGTAGGGCCTCCCGGGTGGCGCAGTGGTCTAGGGCACTGCATCGCAGTGCTAACTGCGCCACCAGAGTCTCTGGGTTCGCGCCCAGGCTCTGTCGCAGCCGGCCGCGCCCGGGAGGTCCGTGGGGCGACGCACAATTGGCATAGCGTCGTCCGGGTTAGGGAGGGTTTGGCCGGGAGGGATATCCTTGTCTCATCGCGCTCCAGCGACTCCTGTGGAGGGCCGGGCGCAGTGCGCGCCAACCAAGGGGGCCAGGTACACGGTGTTTCCTCCAACACATTAGTGCGGCTGGCTTCCGGGTTGGAGGCACGCTGTGTTAAGAAGCAGTGTGGCTGGTTGGGTTGTGCTTCGGAGGACGCATGGCTTTCGACCTTCGTCTCTCCCGAGACCGTACGGGAGTTGTAGCGATGAGACAAGATAGTAATTACTAGCGATTGGATACCACGAAAATTGGGGAGAAAATGGGATACAAATTTACAAAAAATAAAATGTCCTTGTTTTTGAAAGAAAAGCTATTTTTTTTGTCCATTAAAATAACATCAAGTTGATCAGAAATACAGTGTAGACATGGTTAATGCTGTAAATAACTATTGTAGCTGAAAATGCTGATTTTTTTTATGGAATGTCTACATATGTGTACAGAGGCCCATTATCAGCAACCATCACTCCTGTGTTCCAATGGCACGTTGTGTTAGCTAATCCAAGTTTATAATTTTAAAAGGCTGATTGATCATTAGAAAACCCTTTTGCAATTATGTTAGCACAGCTGAAAACTGTTGTCCTGATTAAAGAAGCAATAAAACTGTCCTTCTTTAGACTAGTTGAGTATCTGGAGCATCAGCATTTGTGGGTTCGATTACATGCTCAAAATGGCCAGAAACAAAGTACTCCTGAAACTCGTCTGTCTATTCTTGTTCTGAGAAATGAAGGCTACTCCATGAGAGAAATTGCCAAGCAACTGAAGATCTCATACAACACTGCGTACTACCAGACGAGCAAAATGCCTTTTATGCTCGCTTCGAGGCAAGCAACACTGAAGCATGCACGAGAGCACCAGCTGTTCTGGATGACTGCGTGATAACGCTCTCGGTAGCCGATGTGAACAAAACCTTTAAACAGGTCAACATTCACAAAGCCTCTGGGCCAAACAGATTACCTGGACATGTACTTAAAGCATGTCCGGACCAACTGTCAAGTGTCTTCACTGACATTTTCAACCTCTCCCTGACCGAGTCTGTAATACCTACATGTTTCAAACAGACCACCATTGTCCCTGTGCCCAAGAAAGCGAAGATAACCTGCCTAAATGATAAAAGCCCCGTAGCACCAACGTCTGGTCGTCGCTCACATCAACAGCATCCTCCCGGATACCCTAGACCCACTCCAATTTGCATACCGCCCCAACAGATCCACAGATGACATAATCTCAATCACACTCCACACTGGCCTTTCCCACCTGGACAAAAAGAATCACCTATGTGAGAATGCTGTTCATTGACTACAGCTCAGCGTTCAACACCATAGTGCCCTCAAAGCTCATCACTAAGCTATGGACTAAAACACCTCCCTCTGCACCTGGATCCTGGACTTCTTGACGGTCCGCCCCCAGGTGGTAAGGGTAGGTAACAACACATCCGCCACGCTGATCCTCAACACGGGGGGCCCTCAGGGGTGTGTACTTAATCCCCTCCTGTACTCCCTGTTCACCCATGACTGCATGGCCAAACACGACTCCAACACCATCATTAAGTTGGCCGATGACACAACAGTGGTAGGCCTGATCACCGACATCGATGAGACAGCCTATAGGGAGGAGGTCAGAGAACTGGCAGTGTGGTGCCAGGACAACAACCTCTCCCTCAACGTGAGCAAGATAACGGAGCTGATCGTAGACTACAGGAAAAGGAGGGCTGAACAGGCCCCCATTAACATCGACAGGCTGTAGTGGAGCGGGTCGAGAGTTTCAAGTTCCTTGGTGTCCACATCACCAACAAACTATCATGGTCCAAACACACCAAGACAGGTGTGAAGAGGGCACAACAACGCCTATTCACCCTCAGGAGACTGAAAAGATTTGGCATGGGTCCTCAGGTCCTCAAAAGGTTCTACAGCTGCACCATCGAGAGCATCCTGACCCGGTTGCATCACCGCCTGGTATGGCAACTGCTCAGCATCTGACAGTAAGGCGCTACAGCGGGTAGTGCGTATGGCCCAGTAAATCACTAGGGCCGAGCTTCCTGCCATCCAGAACCTATATAATAGGCAGTGTCAGAGGAAGGACCATAAAATTGTCAGAGACTCCAGTTACCCAATTTATAGACTGTTTTCCCTGCTACTGCATGGCAAGCGGTACCAGAGCGCCAAGTCTAGGACCAAAAGGCTCCTTAACAGCTTCTACCCCCAAGCCATTAGACTGCTGAACAACTCATAAAAATCGCCACCGGACACTTTACACAGCCTCGTTATTGTTATTTTTTTGGTGTTGCTTTTTATTTAGTCTACTTGGTAAATATTTTCTCATTCTTGAACTGCACTCGTTTAAAGGCTTGTAAGAAAGCATTTCACGGTACAGTCTACACTTGTTGTACTCGGCGCATGTGGCAAATAAAGTTTGATTTGATCTGCAGAGAAGAATGGGAGAAACTCCCCAAATACAGGTGTGCCAAGCTTGTAGCGTCATACCCAAGAAGACTGGAGGATGTAATTGCTGCTAAAGGTGTTTCAACAAAGTACTGAGTAAAGGGTCTGAATAGTTATGGAAATGTGATATTTCCGTATTTTAAAAAATGTGTTATACATTTGCAACAATTTCTAAAAACCCATCTTTTGTTTTGTCATTATGGGTTATTGTGTGTAGATTTATAAAATTGATTAGAGTTTTTTTTCTCATACGGCTAATGTAACAATGTGGAAAAAGTCAAGGGGTCTGAATACTTCACGAATGCAGCGTGTGTAGATATATATATATCTCCTTGAAACCACCACCAATCCGATCCTCAGAGAAGAGGGTATTTCACCCAAAGACTCATCAATTCATGAAATAATCTCCAATATTACTCGATTTTCACCAAGAACTTTGAAATACATAAATGTATAAATCCATCCGAATGATCAAGTATAGCCAAATGTTGGGCGGGGCACTTGTTCTGATCCGAGCACTGGACATCAAGCTGATTCATACTAGGAACATGTATATCCCGTTCGTTGCTAGCCCCTAGCATTTCTCTGACCAGTTAATTATCAACCAGCATGTCAAAACTGTTACTAGTAACTGGATGTAATGTATTTAGTTAGCTACTGGCACACGGGGCGGACATTACCTGCAGTTCAGTCGGTACGCCAGATTACTGACAGAGGCTAGCTAAGCTAACGGCCAAAGGCAGTTGGCCCGAAGCGCTAACTAGCCAACATGCTAACCAGTCGATGTGAAATATGTCCAATTCAATCCCGATGTGAATCAAGCAGAGTTATCTCAACATTAACACGATTCATGCTAGCTAACAATACCTGTCTTGATGGGAACAAAATAGATTGACAACTGGATGAAGCTAACGTTAGCTAGTTAAGATAGAAAACGTCAACTGCTGCCGGCTTCTAGTCTCTGCAGCAACCACCGAAAATAACCTCTTGGCTCTTACCTGCACGTTTGGAAATTACAGTTAGGAAGAAATGCTCCGGTTATCTTTGAACGCTAACACACCGACTCAAGATCTATCCTTGACATTACTTCAAACTGTAAGCCTGCGAAATGTAACAGTTTATAGAGAAACCGTTCATTCGTAACGCACAACTTCCAGGTTGTGGATCCGCCTTCTTCTTCTTTGGAGTTTAACGGCGGTTGGCACCCAATATGTTGCATTACCGCCACCAACTGGACTATAATATAAATCCATTATACTTTGTGATACAAAATAAAATATTAAATAAATAAATAATAACAATAATTTGACCCCATCTGCTCCTGCACTATGCCAACGGCCTGGGAGGACGGGTCACTGAAGTCAAATCTCGGATGCCCGAATACAGATGCCACCACAACATCTATTTTCTCTGATTTACGTTCCATTTCTGCGTTACAGTTGATAACCATTGCTAAGAAGACAACCTTACTGAAGCATATATCACTCGTTGGCCTATCCCTCTGTGCTGCACAGATCTACTACTCACAGTGATCCTCTCAGGAACTCTCACCCTTGACCCATCATTCACTACTTTCTTCACTGCCTCAGCATATGACACCTTCTGCACTACTCTGACTCTAGCCACCTCAACCTGCCTCTTGCACCAGACACTTCCGATCGGGGCCCCGGGACCATGTTTGGGGGGGGGGGGGGGCACCGAAAAAGTAGATTTTGTGTGCACTACAACATCACACACTGCTTTTTATCTGCAACAAGTCAGTTTGGTGGAAACGAAAATTAGCATATTTTCTTTCTTAAACTTTGAAATTGTGTCGTTATTAACCTCCCTTTACATAGGCCTACATAAGTGGCCCTATATATTACGTGTCAAACTCATTCCATGGAAGGCCGAGTGTCTGCAGGTTTTCACTCTTCCTTTGTACTTGACTGATGAATTAAGGTCACTGACTAGTAAGGAACTCCCCTCACCCTGGTTGTCTAGGTCCTCTCACCTGGTTGTCTAGGTCCTCTCACCTGGTTGTCTAGGTCCTCTCACCTGGTTGTCTAGGTCCTCTCACCTGGTTGTCTAGGTCCTCTCACCTGGTTGTCTAGGTCCTCTCACCTGGTTGTCTAGGTCCTCTCACCTGGTTGTCTAGGTCTTAATTGAAAGGTAAGAAACCAGCAGACACTAGGCACTCCATAGAATTCGTTTGACAATCCTACTATAAATAGATTTAAGACCTCGAAATAGTTTGACTGTGTAGGAACATGTCCAAGTTTTGCGCTGGGCTTTTATTTTGAAAGCAACCCCCCCCCCCCCCCCCCCCCCCCCCCCCCACACACACACACACATACACCGGAAGACCGACCTTCTGAATCGTGACATTGCTCATTGGAGATGTGCTGATGTTTTCCTCACGGTACAGACTGCTCGCACGTGCAAGAGGCAGCTTTGGCAGCGGTAGGAGGCCGGTGTTGGGAAAATCACACTGAAGCCTTGAAGGTACACTTCACTCTATACATGTAGGCTTTAACTGACAATGTGTTTGTTGTACGTTAGTCTTCAGTGTCTGCATATTTGCATTAGCTAAAGTCAGCTAGCTAGTTATTTAGTTAGCTCAGCTAGTAGCAATGCATTGTATGTGCGACTGCGTCTCTGTCTGGATGCTGTTCTCAGACCTCAGGGAGAGCCGTTCCGTGTATTTGGTCTCGGCTATTCCAGAGCTAGCACATCTGATTTCACTTGGCAACTCATCAACTTGTATTTGTCACATGCGTTGATACAACCGGTGTAGACCTTACCGTGAAATGCTTACTTACAAGCCCTTAACCAACAATGCAGTTTTAATTAGAATTTAGAAAATATTTACTAAATGTAAAAAATAAACACAATAAAATAACAATGAGTATTTATACAGGAGGTGCCGAGTCAATGTGCGAGGATACAGGTTAGTCGAGGTAATTTGTACATGTAGGTAGGGGTAAAGTGACTATGCATAGATAAACAGCAAATAGCAGAAGTATAAAAACAATGGTTGGAGGGGTGATTCTCAATGTAAATAGTCCTGGGGGCCATTTTGATGAATTGTTTAGCAGTGTTATGGCTTGAGGGTAGAAGATGTTAAGGAGCATTTTTGGTCCTAGACTTGGTGCTCCGGTACCGTTTGCCGTGCAGTAGCAGAGAGAACAGTCTGACTTGGGGGAATGGAGTCTTTGACAGTTTTGTCAGGTAGCTTGGCCCCAGTGATGTACTGGGCTGTACTCTCTACCTTCTGTAGCGCCTTAGTCTGCTGCCGAGCAGTCGCCATACCAGGCGGTGATGCAACCGGTCAGGATGCTCTCGATGGTGCAGCTGTAGAACTTTGAGGATCTGGGGACTCGTGCAATATCTTTTCAGCCTCCTGAGGGGGGAAAAGCGTTGTCGTGCTGTCTAAATGACTTTATTGGTGTGTTTGGACCATGATAGTTTGCTGGTGATGTGGACACCAAGGAACTTAAAACTCTCAACCTGTTCCACTGCAGCCCCGTCAATAAGAATGGGGGCGTGCTCGGTCCTCCTTTACCTGTAGTCCACAATCATCTCCTTTGTCTTGATCACTTTGAGGGAGAGGTTGTTGTCCTGGCACCACACTGCCAGTTCTCTGACCTCCTCCCTAGAGGCTGTCTCGTTGTTGTCGGTGATCAGGCCTACCACTGTTGTGTCGTCAGCAAACTTAAAGATGGTGTTGGAGTCGTGCCTGGCCGTGCAGTCAGGAGTGAACAGGGAGTACAGGAGGGGACTAAGCACACACCCCTGAGGGGCTCCAGTGTTGAGGATCAGCGTGGCGGATGTGTTGTTACCTACCCTTACCATCTGGGGGCGGCCCGTCAGGAAGTCCAGGATCCAGTTGCAGAGGGAGGTGTTTAGTCCCAGGGTCCTTAGCTTATTGATGAGCTTCATGGGTACTATGGTGTTGAACGCTGAGCTGTAGTCAATGAACAGCATTCTCACAATATTCAGACTCCTTGACTTTTTCCACATTTTATGTTACAGATTTATTTTTAAATTGACTAAATACTGTTTCCCCTTAATCTACAAACAGTAACACAGAATGATGAAACGTACACAGGTTTTTAGAAATGTATGCTAATTAAATAAACAAACCTTATTTAGAAGAGGGTGCCATGGGTCCTGGTCTAAAGTAGTGCACTATATAGGGAATAGGGTGCCATGGGTCCTGGTCTAAAGTAGTCCACTATGTAGGGAATAGGGTGCCATTTCTGATTTCAGAGGGGTTGGGTTAAATGCAGGAGACACATTTCAGTTGAATGCATTCAGTTGTACAACTGACTAGGTATCCCCCTTTCCCTTTCAGACAGGAGAATGTAGGGGGAGGTGTGTTGATTCATAGGAGGGGCAGGTGTGTTGATTCATAGGAGGGGCAGGTGTGTTGATTCATAGGAGGGGCAGGTGTTTTGATTCATAGGAGGGGCAGGTGTTTTGATTCATAGGAGGGGCAGGTGTGTTGATTCATAGGAGGGGCAGGTGTGTTGATTCATAGGAGGGGCAGGTGTGTTGATTCATAGGAGGGGCAGGTGTGTTGATTCATAGGAGGGGCAGGTGTGTTGATTCATAGGAGGGGCAGGTGTGTTGATTCATAGGAGGGGCAGGTGTGTTGATTCATAGGAGGGGCAGGTGTGTTGAGGGGCGGGTGTGTTGATTCACAGGAGGGGCGGGTGTGTTGATTCACAGGAGGGGCGGGTGTGTTGATTCACAGGAGGGGCGGGTGTGTTGGTTCACAGGAGGGGCGGGTGTGTTGGTTCACAGGAGGGGCGGGTGTGTTGGTTCACAGGAGGGGCGGGTGTGTTGGTTCACAGGAGGGGCGGGTGTGTTGGTTCACAGGAGGGGCGGGTGTGTTGGTTCACAGGAGGGGCGGGTGTGTTGGTTCACAGGAGGGGCGGGTGTGTTGGTTCACAGGAGGGGCGGGTGTGTTGGTTCACAGGAGGGGCGGGTGTGTTGGTTCACAGGAGGGGCGGGTGTGTTGGTTCACAGGAGGGGCGGGTGTGTTGGTTCACAGGAGGGGCGGGTGTGTTGGTTCACAGGAGGGGCGGGTGTGTTGGTTCACAGGAGGGGCGGGTGTGTTGATTCACAGGAGGGGCGGGTGTGTTGATTCACAGGAGGGGCGGGTGTGTTGGTTCACAGGAGGGGCGGGTGTGTTGGTTCACAGGAGGGGCGGGTGTGTTGGTTCACAGGAGGGGCGGGTGTGTTGGTTCACAGGAGGGGCGGGTGTGTTGGTTCACAGGAGGGGCGGGTGTGTTGATTCACAGGAGGGGCGGGTGTGTTGATTCACAGGAGGGGCGGGTGTGTTGATTCACAGGAGGGGCGGGTGTGTTGATTCACAGGAGGGGCGGGTGTTTTGATTCACAGGAGGGGCGGGTGTTTTGATTCACAGGAGGGGCGGGTGTTTTGATTCACAGGAGGGGCGGGTGTGTTGGTTCACAGGAGGGGCGGGTGTGTTGATTCACAGGAGGGGCGGGTGTTTTGATTCACAGGAGGGGCAGGATAATAATGCAGCATGTTATCCCTGGATACTTAACATGTTGACACTAAATTGTTTCCACTCTAGTCTTTTTTTCTAGTGGTTATGTTCATTGTCAACATTACCAAAGAGGAGAGTTGAACCATAATGGCTAGGCGACCTAAAAGTCAAGTAAATATAACTACTTTAACTAGGCAAATCCGTTAAGAACAAATTCTTATTTTACAATGACTGCCAAACCCTCCCCTAACCCGGACGATGCCGGGCCAATTGTGCGCTGCCCTAGGCGACTCTTGATCACGGGCCGGTTGTGATACAGCCCGGGAGCGAACCCAGGTCTGTAGTAACACCCGGTGCCTTAGACTGCTGCGCCACTCGGGAGGCCATTTTGTTAATGAATTCCTGTATTCAGAAAGAGTTGTTCCTGCCCGGAAATCTCCGAAGATTTATTACGTCAGTGTAACCCACAACCCATTCTAGCCTGACTGTCAGTGTGTGTGACAACCCATTGTAGCCTGACTCAGTGTGTGTGACAACCCATTGTAGCCTGACTCAGTGTGTGTGACAACCCATTGTAGCCTGACTCAGTGTGTGTGACAACCCATTGTAGCCTGACTCAGTGTGTGTGTGACAACCCATTGTAGCCTGACTGTCAGTGTGTGTGACAACCCATTGTAGCCTGACTGTCAGTGTGTGTGACAACCCATTGTAGCCTGACTGTCAGTGTGTGTGACAACCCATTGTAGCCTGACTGTCAGTGTGTGTGACAACCCATTGTAGCCTGACTCAGTGTGTGTGACAACCCATTGTAGCCTGACTGTCAGTGTGTGTGACAACCCATTGTAGCCTGACTGTCAGTGTGTGTGACAACCCATTGTAGCCTGACTCAGTGTGTGACAACCCATTGTAGCCTGACTCAGTGTGTGACAACCCATTGTAACCTGACTGTCAGTGTGTGTGACAACCCATTGTAGCCTGACTCAGTGTGTGACAACCCATTGTAGCCTGACTGTCAGTGTGTATGACAATCCATTGTAGCCTGACTCAGTGTGTATGACAACCCATTGTAGCCTGACTGTCAGTGTGTGTGTGACAACCTTAAGTCTTATGTCCTCTCCTCCACGCCTTAAGAAGAAGGAAGAGGATAGGACGGTGTTCCCTGCAGCAGGGTGATGGACAGTTAAGACCGCTACGATGACAGACGACGCCTTCACTGGCCCCTCCACCAAGCTGTCCTTCCATCTGGCAGCCATCCGCGTGGTCAACCTGCCCCATACCCTCTATAACTCCCTCTCACAGGTAAGGCTCTACCGTTGATATGAACTACCAACTCAGTGGCCTGGTGTTTAGTGTCTGCCCTGAATCTGTTGGTTCAATCCCCTGTCGAGTCCTACCAAGGACTCTAAAAATGAGACCGTTGCCTCTCTGCTTGGCAATCTGCATTAAGGAGATGGATTGGGGAAGGATGCCTCTCTGCTTGGCAATCTGCATTAAGGAGATGGATTGGGGAAGGCCGTATGATATAGATGGATTGGGGAAGGCCGTATGATATAGATGGATTGGGGAAGGCCGTATGATATAGATGGATTGGGGAAGGCCGTATGATATAGATGGATTGGGGAAGGCCGTATGATATAGATGGATTGGGGAAGGCCGTATGATATAGATGGATTGGGGAAGGCCGTATGATATAGATGGATTGGGGAAGGCCGTATGATATAGATGGATTGGGGAAGGCCGTATGATATAGATGGATTGGGGAAGGCCGTATGATATAGATGGATTGGGGAAGGCCGTATGATATAGATGGATTGGGGAAGGCCGTATGATATAGATGGATTGGGGAAGGCCGTATGATATAGATGGATTGGGGAAGGCCGTATGATATAGATGGATTGGGGATGGCCGTATGATATAGATGGATTGGGGAAGGCCGTATGATATATATAAGCGTTCTGTCCAGGGGCTACATTTCAACCTCAAGCTGCCTCACACTACAGAAACAGGCTTCTGTCCGTTTCCTATGTGCCATTCTGGCTCGGGACATGGCTACTTATTGCCAATCTGGTCAATGTGTTATGTGGCTTGGGTGCTGTCCTCGTCCTATGGACCATGGAATGAATACAAATGTAGTAAGGTGCTGACTGCAGCACCTGTCACTGACTGATGCTTCTCCCTGTCTGTCTTTGAACTGGTCCATGAAAAGGGAAGTGGAAGTTGAGGTTGTATGAAGGCTTCCAGCATGCTTCCCAGCCCAAAGAGTTTGCGCATATATTATGACTTTTTAGTTTTGGACTTTGGTGAGGGTTTTTTCAACTGTTCGGACAGCCAAAGTCCAAAGTCTTTGCCTCTTCGGCAACAGTAGGAATTCTTCATCTGTCATTTAAAAAAAAAAATAATAATAATTGAGAAATACTGCACTAAACATCTTAGTTAGATGTAATATTGCAATATTAAGGATTTTTTTTGGGGGGGGGGGGGGGTATTCAGCCCATTTTTGAGATGCCCTAGCCAGTATACACATCCTCAAAAATGGTTTTGGCTTTGCAGTAGTCCCTCCCTGTTTCAGTCCGTTTTCTTCAGTTCTATGCCTAATGAATGACTCATTTTGCACATTTTTAAACCGTCTCTCTCTCCCTCCCCGCAGGTGAGCGTCAGTACAGGCACTAAGAAAGTAGTCGCTGCTACAGCCTTCGGCGCTGTGTCTCTCCTCTTCCTCGCCCGTCACTTCCAGAGGAGGAAAGGCAGGAAGAAGGGAGCCCAGTCACCCCAGTGGGAGCAGACGGGGACCTTTCAATTCCCGGGCCTGGTAGTCCACCAGGAGAAAGGTGCCTCCCTTCCACCTGACCCAGAGTGGGAAGAGGGCTAGCCTCCCTTCCACCTGACCCAGAGTGGGAAGAGGGCTAGCCTCCCTTCCACCTGACCCAGAGTGGGAAGAGGGCTAGCCTCCCTTCCACCTGACCCAGAGTGGGAAGAGGGCTAGCCTCCCTTCCACCTGACCCAGAGTGGGAAGAGGGCTAGCCTCCCTTCCACCTGACCCAGAGTGGGAAGAGGGCTAGCCTCCCTTCCACCTGACCCAGAGTGGGAAGAGGGCTAGCCTCCCTTCCACCTGACCCAGAGTGGGAAGAGGGCTAGCCTCCCTTCCACCTGACCCAGAGTGGGAAGAGGGCTAGCCTCCCTTCCACCTGACCCAGAGTGGGAAGAGGGCTAGCCTCCCTTCCACCTGACCCAGAGTGGGAAGAGGGCTAGCCTCCCTTCCACCTGACCCAGAGTGGGAAGAGGGCTAGCCTCCCTTCCACCTGACCCAGAGTGGGAAGAGGGCTAGCCTCCCTTCCACCTGACCCAGAGTGGGAAGAGGGCTAGCCTCCCTTCCACCTGACCCAGAGTGGGAAGAGGGCTAGCCTCCCTTCCACCTGACCCAGAGTGGGAAGAGGGCTAGCCTCCCTTCCACCTGACCCAGAGTGGGAAGAGGGCTAGCCTCCCTTCCACCTGACCCAGAGTGGGAAGAGGGCTGGCCTCCCTTCCACCTGACCCAGAGTGGGAAGAGGGCTGGCCTCCCTTCCACCTGACCCAGAGTGGGAAGAGGGCTGGCCTCCCTTCCACCTGACCCAGAGTGGAAAGAGGGCTAGCCTCCCTTCCACCTGACCCAGAGTGGGAAGAGGGCTAGCCTCCCTTCCACCTGACCCAGAGTGGGAAGAGGGCTAGCCTCCCTTCCACCTGACCCAGAGTGGGAAGAGGGCTAGCCTCCCTTCCACCTGACCCAGAGTGGAAAGAGGGCAAGCCTCCCTTCCACCTGACCCAGAGTGGGAAGAGGGCTAGCCTCCCTTCCACCTGACCCAGAGTGGGAAGAGGGCTAGCCTCCCTTCCACCTGACCCAGAGTGGGAAGAGGGCTAGCCTCCCTTCCACCTGACCCAGAGTGGGAAGAGGGCTAGCCTCCCTTCCACCTGACCCAGAGTGGGAAGAGGGCTAGCCTCCCTTCCACCTGACCCAGAGTGGGAAGAGGGCTAGCCTCCCTTCCACCTGACCCAGAGTGGAAAGAGGGCAAGCCTCCCTTCCACCTGACCCAGAGTGGGAAGAGGGCTAGCCTCCCTTCCACCTGACCCAGAGTGGGAAGAGGGCTGGCCTCCCTTCCACCTGACCCAGAGTGGGAAGAGGGCTAGCCTCCCTTCCACCTGACCCAGAGTGGGAAGAGGGCTAGCCTCCCTTCCACCTGACCCAGAGTGGGAAGAGGGCTAGCCTCCCTTCCACCTGACCCAGAGTGGGAAGAGGGCTAGCCTCCCTTCCACCTGACCCAGAGTGGGAAGAGGGCTAGCCTCCCTTCCACCTGACCCAGAGTGGGAAGAGGGCTAGCCTCCCTTCCACCTGACCCAGAGTGGGAAGAGGGCTAGCCTGCTTTCCACCAGACCCAGAGTGGGAAGAGGGCTGGCCTCCCTTCCACCTGACCCAGAGTGGAAAGAGGGCTAGCCTCCCTTCCACCTGACCCAGAGTGGAAAGAGGGCTAGCCTCCCTTCCACCTGACCCAGAGTGGGAAGAGGGCTAGCCTCCCTTCCACCTGACCCAGAGTGGGAAGAGGGCTAGCCTCCCTTCCACCTGACCCAGAGTGGGAAGAGGGCTGGCCTCCCTTCCACCTGACCCAGAGTGGGAAGATGGCTAGTAACAGTTTGATTTGATTCTCCTTGGGATCCAGCTAGTTGACTGGAGTGAAGAGACCATTTCCTCTGATCAAAGTCATTTAAATATTGACAGGACAATTTTTTAAAAAATTAAATAATTCTAATGAAACCTGACTCTCTGTGTGTGTGTGTGTGTGTGTGTGTGTGTGTGTGTGTGTGTGTGTGTGTGTGTATAGATGCCAGCAGTTGCCAGAACCTCAGCCTGTCTCTCAACTGTAAGAATGTCTACGCCTGTGGCCTTCTGCCCAACGAAGGACCTTACAGCAAGCTGTCTGTGTCACTACAGAGTCTGGCCTCGGTAGGACCACGCACGTGATCACATAGTAGGAATTTTCTACTGTTTACCAGAAGTGGTCAATATTGACCACATCAGTCAATTCAATAGGAATTCTCAGCTGATATGGTTGATGAAAGATTACACGTTGTATTGCTGTGTTCTTCTATTTCACCAGGTAAAGAGTATCAACTCATCCTGTACCTGCGCTAACAGCTCAGCCTGCTGGGACAGACCTGGAGATGAAGACATCTCTAATGTAGTCAACATCCCTGTTACCACGCCTCAAATACTCTACCTCAGGGGTGAGGGGACACACTGGTCTTGAGGCGTTGCTCTGTGTTATAATTAGGCAATAAGGTCCTAGTGGGTGGGGCAGATGTAAGCAGTCAGGTCCTAGAGGGTGGGGCAGATGTAAGCAGTCAGGTCCTAGAGGGTGGGGCATATGTAAGCAGTCAGGTCCTAGGGGGTGGGGCAGATGTAAGCAGTCAGGTCCTAGGGGGTGGGGCAGATGTAAGCAGTCAGGTCCTAGGGGGTGGGGCATATGTAAGCAGTCAGGTCCTAGAGGGTGGGGCATATGTAAGCAGTCAGGTCCTAGGGGGTGGGGCATATGTAAGCAGTCAGGTCCTAGAGGGTGGGGCATATGTAAGCAGTCAGGTCCTAGGGGGTGGGGCATATGTAAGCAGTCAGGTCCTAGGGGGTGGGGCTTATGTAAGCAGTCAGGTCCTAGGGGGTGGGGCATATGTAAGCAGTCAGGTCCTAGGGGGTGGGGCATATGTAAGCAGTCAGGTCCTAGGGGGTGGGGCATATGTAAGCAGTCAGGTCCTAGGGGGTGTGGCATATGTAAGCAGTCAGGTCCTAGGGGGTGGGGCATATGTAAGCGGTCAGGTTCTAGGGGGTGGGGCATATGTAAGCGGTCAGGTCCTAGGGGGTGGGGCATATGTAAGCGGTCAGGTCCTAGGGGGTGGGGCATATGTAAGCAGTCAGGTCCTAGGGGGTGGGGCATATGTAAGCAGTCAGGTCCTAGGGGGTGGGGCATATGTAAGCAGTCAGGTCCTAGGGGGTGGGGCATATGTAAGCAGTCAGGTCCTAGGGGGTGGGGCATATGTAAGCAGTCAGGTCCTAGGGGGTGGGGCAGATGTAAGCAGTCAGGTCCTAGGGGGTGGGGCATATGTAAGCAGTCAGGTCCTAGGGGGTGGGGCATATGTAAGCAGTCAGGTCCTAGGGGGTGGGGCATATGTAAGCAGTCAGGTCCTAGGGGGTGGGGCATATGTAAGCAGTCAGGTCCTAGGGGGTGGGGCATATGTAAGCAGTCAGGTCCTATGGGGGTGGGGCATATGTAAGCAGTCAGGTCCTAGGGGGTGGGGCATATGTAAGCAGTCAGGTCCTATGGGGGTGGGGCATATGTAAGCAGTCAGGTCCTAGGGGGTGGGGCATATGTAAGCAGTCAGGTCCTAGGGGGTGGGGCATATGTAAGCAGTCAGGTCCTAGGGGGTGGGGCATATGTAAGCAGTCAGATCCTAGGGGGTGGGGCATATGTAAGCAGTCAGATCCTAGGGGGTGGGGCATATGTAAGCAGTCAGGTCCTAGGGGGTGGGGCATATGTAAGCAGTCAGGTCCTAGGGGGTGGGGCATATGTAAGCGGTCAGGTTCTAGGGGGTGGGGCATATTTATTAAGCAGTCAGGTTCTAGGGGGTGGGGCATATTTATTAAGCAGTCAGGTTCTAGGGTTTGGGGCATATTTATTAAGCAGTCAGGTCCTAGGGTTTGGGGCATATGTAAGCAGTCAGGTCCTATGGGGGTGGGGCATATGTAAGCAGTCAGGTCCTATGGGGGTGGGGCATATGTAAGCAGTCAGGTCCTAGGGGGTGGGGCATATGTAAGCAGTCAGGTCCTAGGGGGTGGGGCATATGTAAGCAGTCAGGTCCTAGGGGGTGGGGCATATGTAAGCAGTCAGGTCCTATGGGGGTGGGGCATATGTAAGCAGTCAGGTCCTAGGGGGTGGGGCATATGTAAGCAGTCAGGTCCTATGGGGGTGGGGCATATGTAAGCAGTCAGGTCCTAGGGGGTGGGGCATATGTAAGCAGTCAGGTCCTAGGGGGTGGGGCATATGTAAGCAGTCAGGTCCTAGGGGGTGGGGCATATGTAAGCAGTCAGATCCTAGGGGGTGGGGCATATGTAAGCAGTCAGATCCTAGGGGGTGGGGCATATGTAAGCAGTCAGATCCTAGGGGGTGGGGCATATGTAAGCAGTCAGATCCTAGGGGGTGGGGCATATGTAAGCAGTCAGGTCCTAGGGGGTGGGGCATATGTAAGCAGTCAGGTCCTAGGGGGTGGGGCATATGTAAGCGGTCAGGTTCTAGGGGGTGGGGCATATTTATTAAGCAGTCAGGTTCTAGGGGGTGGGGCATATTTATTAAGCAGTCAGGTTCTAGGGTTTGGGGCATATTTATTAAGCAGTCAGGTCCTAGGGTTTGGGGCATATGTAAGCAGTCAGGTCCTATGGGGGTGGGGCATATGTAAGCAGTCAGGTCCTATGGGGGTGGGGCATATGTAAGCAGTCAGGTCCTATGGGGGTGGGGCATATGTAAGCAGTCAGGTCCTATGGGGGTGGGGCATATGTAAGCAGTCAGGTCCTAGGGGGGTGGGGCATATGTAAGCAGTCAGGTCCTAGGGGGTGGGGCATATGTAAGCAGTCAGGTCCTAGGGGGTGGGACATATGTAAGCAGTCAGGTCCTAGGGGGTGGGGCATATGTAAGCAGTCAGGTCCTAGGGGGTGGGGCATATGTAAGCAGTCAGGTCCTAGGGGGTGGGGCATATGTAAGCAGTCAGGTCCTAGGGGGTGGGGCATATGTAAGCAGTCAGGTCCTAGGGGGTGGGGCATATGTAAGCAGTCAGGTCCTAGGGGGTGGGGCATATGTAAGCAGTCAGGTCCTAGGGGGTGGGGCATATGTAAGCAGTCAGGTCCTAGGGGGTGGGGCATATGTAAGCAGTCAGGTCCTAGGGGGTGGGGCATATGTAAGCAGTCAGGTCCTAGGGGGTGGGGCATATGTAAGCAGTCAGGTCCTAGGGGGTGGGGCAAATGTACGCAGTCAGGTCTTAGGGGGTGGGGCATATTTATTAAGCAGTCAGGTCCTAGGGGGTGGGGCATATGTAAGCGGTCAGGTTCTAGGGGGTGGGGCATATTTATTAAGCAGTCAGGTCCTAGGGGGTGGGGCATATGTAAGCGGTCAGGTTCTAGGGGGTGGGGCATATTTATTAAGCAGTCAGGTCCTAGGGGGTGGGGCATATGTAAGCAGTCAGGACTCTTGGTTTGTAATGTGTGTTGTCCTCCAGGTATGGAGCTGTTTGAGGAGGCTCTGAGGCGGTGGGAGCAGGCCTTAACCTTTAGTGGCAGACCAGGGGAGGAGGAGCCGGAGTGTTCCTCTTTTACGCTGGGGGCTGGAGACTCTACAGCTGAGGAGAGTATAGAGGTGAATACACTGGAGACTCTACAGCTGAGGAGAGTCTAGAGGTGAATACACTGGAGACTCTACAGCTGAGGAGAGTCTAGAGGTGAATACACTGGAGACTACAGCTGAGGAGAGTCGAGAGGTGAATACACTGGAGACTCTACAGCTGAGGAGAGTATAGAGGTGAATACACTGGAGACTCTACCGCTGAGGAGAGTCTAGAGGTGAATACACTGGAGACTCTACAGCTGAGGAGAGTCGAGAGGTGAATACACTGGAGACTACAGCTCAGGAGAGTATAGAGGTGAATACACTGGAGACTACAGCTGAGGAGACTCTACAGCTGAGGAGAGTCTAGAGGTGAATACTCTGGAGACTCTACAGCTGAGGAGAGTCGAGAGGTGAATACACTGGAGAGTCTAGAGGTGAATACACTGGAGACTCTACAGCTGAGGAGAGTATAGAGGTGAATACACTGGAGACTCTACAGCCGAGGAGAGTCTAGAGGTGAATACACTGGAGACTCTACAGCCGAGGAGAGTCTAGAGGTGAATACACTGGAGACTCTACAGCCGAGGAGAGTCTAGAGGTGAATACACTGGAGACTCTACAGCCGAGGAGAGTATAGAGGTGAATACACTGGAGACTCTACAGCCGAGGAGAGTCTAGAGGTGAATACACTGGAGACTCTACAGCTGAGGAGAGTATAGAGGTGAATACACTGGAGACTCTACAGCTGAGGAGAGTCTAGAGGTAAATACACTGGAGACTCTACCGCTGAGGAGAGTCTAGAGGTGAATACACTGGAGACTCTACAGCTGAGGAGAGTATAGAGGTGAATACACTGGAGACTCTACAGCTGAGGAGAGTATAGAGGTGAATACACTGGAGACTCTACAGCCGAGGAGAGTCTAGAGGTGAATACACTGGAGACTCTACAGCCGAGGAGAGTCGAGAGGTGAATACACTGGAGACTCTACAGCTGAGGAGAGTATAGAGGTGAATACACTGGAGACTCTACAGCTGAGGAGAGTATAGAGGTGAATACACTGGAGACTCTACAGCTGAGGAGAGTCTAGAGGTGAATACACTGGAGACTCTACAGCTGAGGAGAGTCGAGAGGTGAATACACTGGAGACTCTACAGCTGAGGAGAGTCTAGAGGTGAATACACTGGAGACTCTACAGCTGAGGAGAGTCGAGAGGTGAATACACTGGAGACTCTACAGCTGAGGAGAGTCTAGAGGTGAATACACTGGAGACTACAGCTGAGGAGAGTCTAGAGGTGAATACACTGGAGACTCTACAGCTGAGGAGAGTATAGAGGTGAATACACTGGAGACTCTACAGCTGAGGAGAGTATAGAGGTGAATACACTGGAGACTCTACAGCTGAGGAGAGTCGAGAGGTGAATACACTGGAGACTCTACAGCCGAGGAGAGTCTAGAGGTGAATACACTGGAGACTCTACAGCTGAGGAGAGTCGAGAGGTGAATACACTGGAGACTCTACAGCTGAGGAGAGTCTAGAGGTGAATACACTGGAGACTCTACAGCTGAGGAGAGTCGAGAGGTGAATACACTGGAGACTCTACAGCTGAGGAGAGTCTAGAGGTGAATACACTGGAGACTCTACAGCTGAGGAGAGTCTAGAGGTGAATACACTGGAGACTCTACAGCTGAGGAGAGTATAGAGGTGAATACACTGGAGACTCTACAGCTGAGGAGAGTCTAGAGGTGAATACACTGGAGACTCTACAGCTGAGGAGAGTCTAGAGGTGAATACACTGGAGACTACAGCTGAGGAGAGTCTAGAGGTGAATACACTGGAGACTACAGCTGAGGAGAGTCTAGAGGTGAATACACTGGAGACTACAGCTGAGGAGAGTCGAGAGGTGAATACACTGGAGACTCTACAGCTGAGGAGAGTATAGAGGTGAATACACTGGAGACTCTACAGCTGAGGAGAGTCTAGAGGTGAATACACTGGAGACTCTACAGCTGAGGAGAGTCGAGAGGTGAATACACTGGAGACTCTACAGCTGAGGAGAGTCTAGAGGTGAATACACTGGAGACTCTACAGCTGAGGAGAGTATAGAGGTGAATACACTGGAGACTACAGCTGAGGAGAGTATAGAGGTGAATACACTGGAGACTCTACAGCTGAGGAGAGTATAGAGGTGAATACACTGGAGACTCTACAGCTGAGGAGAGTATAGAGGTGAATACACTGGAGACTCTACAGCTGAGGAGAGTGATGGCGGCTTACCCCGGCCAAACCCAGACGACACTGGGCCAATTGTGAGCCGCCCTACGGGGACTCCCAATCACGGCCGGATGTGATACAGCCTGGATGTGTGTGTATATGTGGGAGTGCGGTATGTACTGTGCGGTATGTGCTGTGCGGTATGTGCTGTGCGGTATGTGCTGTGCGGTATGTACTGTGCGGTATGTACTGTGTGGTATGTACTGTGCGGTATGTGCTGTGCGGTATGTACTGTGCGGTATGTACTGTGCGGTATGTACTGTGCGGTATGTGCTGTGCGGTATGTGCTGTGCGGTATGTGCTGTGCGGTATGTGCTGTGCGGTATGTACTGTGCGGTATGTGCTGTGCGGTATGTGCTGTGCGGTATGTACTGTGCGGTATGTGCTGGGTGCATAAAGGTGTGTTCTTGTAACGTCTTTGTGTCTTCCTGGTCAGGACCTGATCAGTGCGGAGTTTGTCCACAAGCTGGAACTTCTCCTCCAGAGCGCGTACAGACTACAGGAGGAGTTTGAAGGAGCTCTGGGCGTGTCTGAACCTTCCTCACACAGCGGCAGCCACGGTGAGAACACACACAGCCAGACACACACGGACATTGGAGCCGACCAATCAGCTGCTTGGGGAGTTTTCAGGAATTTCTCCTGAAACACACACACACTCAAATACAAACTACAGCACAGAAACTGGGGAACGTAACACTGTATTGGATGTTCCCTGGGGCATTGAGCAGATTTTAGGTCCTGTGAGCAGAAACTTGAACATTGAGAATTATGTACAAATTCCAGTGAACACTGAGGATGTACCCTTACAGTTTTAGACAGTAGCCAATAGGCTGTACCCTTACAGTTTTGGACAGTAGCCAATAGGCTGTACCCTTACAGTTTTAGACTGTAGCCAATAGGCTGTACCTTTACAGTTTTAGACAGTAGCCAATAGGCTGTACCCTTACAGTTTTAGACGGAAGCCAATAGGCTGTACCCTTACAGTTTTAGACAGTAGCCAATAGGCTGTACCCTGACAGTTTTAGACAGTAGCCAATAGGCTGTACCCTGACAGTTTTAGACTGTAGCCAATAGGCTGTACCCTTACAGTTTAGACAGTAGCCAATAGGCTGTACCCTTACAGTTTTAGACAGTAGCCAATAGGCTGTACCCCTACAGTTTTAGACGGAAGCCAATAGGCTGTACCCTTACAGTTTTAGACGGAAGCCAATAGGCTGTACCCTTACAGTTTTAGACGGAAGCCAATAGGCTGTACCCTTACAGTTTTAGACAGTAGCCAATAGGCTGTACCCTTACAGTTTTAGACAGTAGCCAATAGGCTGTACCCTTACAGTTTAGACAGTAGCCAATAGGCTGTACCCTTACAGTTTAGACAGTAGCCAATAGGCTGTACCCTTACAGTTTTAGACAGTAGCCAATAGGCTGTACCCTTACAGTTTTAGACAGTAGCCAATAGGCTGTACCCTTACAGTTTTAGACGGAAGCCAATAGGCTGTACCCTTACAGTTTTAGACGGAAGCCAATAGGCTGTACCCTTACAGTTTTAGACGGAAGCCAATAGGCTGTACCCTTACAGTTTTAGACAGTAGCCAATAGGCTGTACCCTTACAGTTTTGGACAGTAGCCAATAGGCTGTACCCTTACAGTTTTAGACTGTAGCCAATAGGCTGTACCCCTACAGTTTTAGACTGTAGCCAATAGGCTGTACCCCTACAGTTTTAGACTGTAGCCAATAGGCTGTACCCCTACAGTTTTAGACTGTAGCCAATAGGCTGTACCCCTACAGTTTTATACTGTAGCCAATAGGCTGTACCCCTACAGTTTTAGACTGTAGCCAATAGGCTGTACCCCTACAGTTTTATACAGGTTTATGTTAACAGCATTCTAAAGATTGATTCAATACATTGTTTGACATGTTTCTACTGACTGTTACGGAACTTTTGGACATTTCGTCAGGTTTTAGTGAACGCGCTTCGTGACTTTGGAATTGTTTACCAAACGCGCTAACCAAAGTAGCTAATTGGACATAAATAACGGACATTATTGAACAAACCAAGCATTTATTGTGGACCTGGGATTCCTGAGAGTGCATTCTGATGAAGTGTATCAAAGGTAAGGGAATATTTATCATGTAATTTCTGGTTTCTGTTGACTCCAACATGGCGGCTAATTTGACTCTTGTTCTGAGCTCCGTCTCAGATTATTGCATGGTTTGCTTTTTCCGTAAAGTTTTTTTGAAATCTGACACAGCGGTTGCATTAAGGAGAGGTATATCTATAATTCCATGTGTATAACTTGTATTATGATCTACATTTATGATGAGTATTTCTGTTGAATAGATGTGGCTATGCAAAATCCCTCTATGTTTTTGGAACTAGTGAATGTAACGCGCCAATGTAAACTCAGATTTTTTGTTATAAATATGAACTTTATCAAACAAAACATGCATGTATTGTGTAACATGAAGTCCTATGAGTGTCATCTGATGAAGATCATCAAAGGTTAGTGATTCATTTTCTCTATTTCTGTTTTTTGTGAAAGCTATATTTCGCTTGAAAAATGGCTGTGCTTATTGTGGTTTGGTGTGACCTAACATAATCGTTTGTAGTGCTTTCGCTGAAAAGCATATTTGAAATCGGACACTTTGGTGGGATTAACAGCAAGATTACCTTTAAAATGATATAAGACACATGAATGTCTGAGGAATTTTAATTATGAGATTTCTGTTGTTTGAATTTGGCGCCCTGTACTTTCACTGGCTGTTGTCATACCATCCCGTTAACGGGATTGCAGCCATAAGAAGTTATTAAACTATAGTTTTGGCAAGTCGGTTAGTACATCTCCTGTGTGCATGACAAGTCATCTTTCCAACAATTTTTTACAGACAGATCATTTCACTTTTATAATTCACTGTATCACAATTCCAGTGGGTCAGAAGATTGTACTTTTTGGAGAAATGTCCTCTGGTCTGATGGAACAAAAATAGAACTGTTTGGCCATAATGACCATTGTTATATTTGGAGTAGAAAGGGGAATGCTTGCAAGCCGAAGAATACCATCCCAACCGTGAAGCACGGGGGTGGCAGCATCATGTTGTGGGGGTGCTTTGCTGCAGGAGGGACTGGTGCACTTCACAAAATAGATGGCATCATGAGGCAGGAAAATTATGTGAATATATTGAAGCAATATCTCAAGACATCAGTCAGGAAGTTAAAGCTTGGTCGCAAATGGGTCTTCCAAATGGACAATGACTTCAAGCATACTTCCAAAGTTGTTGCAAAATGGCTTAGGACAACAAAGTCAAGGTATTGGAGTGGCCATCACAAAGCCCTGACCTCAATCCTATAGAAAATTTGTGGGCAGAACTGAAAAGCGTGTGCGAGCAAGGATGCCTACAAACCTGACTCAGTTACACCAGCTCTGTCAGGAGGAATGTGCCAAAATTCACAATTTATTGTGGGAAGCTTGTGGAAGGCTACCCGACACGTTTGACCCAAGTGAAACAATTTAAAGGCAATGCTACCAAATACTAATTGAATGCATGTAAACTTCTGACCCACTGGGAATGTGATGAAAGAAATGAAAGCTGAAATAAATCATTCTCTCTGCTATTATTCTGATATTTCACATTCTTAAAATAAAGTGGTGATCCTAACTGACCTAAAACGGAATTTACTAGGATTAAATGTCAGGAGTTGTGAAACTGAGTTAAAATGTATTTGGCTAAGGTGTATGTAAACTTCCGACTTCAACTGTATAAGGACTTGGGGCTAGCCATTGTAAGTTCAGTCACTCGCCACAACAGTACGTGTGTGCAGGAGGCGAGCGAAAGCTTGGGAGAGAAGAGTGTGTGGTGTGGTGGAGGTACCTGTACCAGACAGGGGGAGACAGGCCAGGGCAGACGGTGAACAGATCACCAGGTGGAATCCAAGCAGCAGTGCAGCAGGCGACAAGAGGTGTCACACCCACTCGAGAAGCTTTTATTTCTGGAGTCAGATATCTTGTAGAAAATGCCGGTGATGGTCTTTGAACAGCAGGAGAGTGCTTCAGAAGACGCTTCAAAGACTCCTGTTGGGCCCAAAGCCCTTTTACTTCACACCTTAGTGCTAATTGATCATCTGGTCTGTCCTTTCAAGCCTGGGAGCTCAGTTCCAGGTTGGATGGTGTCCTCAGCTCTCTGCTGTTTGTTTGCTAGAGCACCGTCTGTATAGCTTGGAAAAAGAGAACCTCGGAAGCAGAAATCTCTCCGGTTAATTTTGGTCAGAATTAGGTTGTAGGTTTGGAGTTTTGATCTGGAGTGAAGGCCATGCTGTGGAGGATAGCATCCTGCATATGTACCCGCTGAAAAATCCAAGTTTATCTCACTCCAAATCTATACTTTTGTAAAAAAAAAACATGTTGAAAGATGTGAGATCTCCCATTTAGCTGTGTCTCTCTGAGGGGGGCGTGTTTACATGTCCAATCAATTGAATTTACCACAGGTCGAATCCAATGAAGTTGTAGAAACACCTCAAGGATGGTCAATGGAAACAGGATGCACCTGAGCTCAATTACGAGTCTCATAGCAAAGGGTCTGAATACTAATATAAATAAGGTATTTTTTTTAATAAAATTTGGTATTTATGCTAAGAATTCTAAACCTGTTTATTGCTTTGTCATTATGGGGTATTGTGTGTGTAGATTGATGAGGAAATGTTTTTATTTAGAGTAAGGCTGTAACATGGAAAAAGGGAAGTGGTCTGAATACTTTCCAAAGGCTTTGTATATTTATATTCTGTCCTGAAGCTAATTCTATGCATTTCGCCATGGGGTTTTGTACTGGTTATTTAAATACTGTGTTCTTGACATAGCTCACTCTAATAGCTACTGCTGTACAGGCCATTCCTAGGGGGTCTACTGCCGTACAGGCCAATCCTAGGGGGTCTACTGGCGTACAGGCCATTCCTAGGGGGTCTACTGGCGTACAGGCCATTCCTAGGGGGTCTACTGGCGTACAGGCCATTCCTAGGGGGTCTACTGCCGTACAGGCCATTCCTAGGGGGTCTACTGCCGTACAGGCCATTCCTAGGGGGTCTACTGCCGTACAGGCCATTCCTAGGGGGTCTACTGCCGTACAGGCCATTCCTAGGGGGTCTACTGCCGTACAGGCCAGTCCTAGGGGGTCTACTGCCGTACAGGCCAGTCCTAGGGGGTCTACTGCCGTACAGGCCAGTCCTAGGGGGTCTACTGCCGTACAGGCCAGTCCTAGGGGGTCTACTGCCGTACAGGCCAGTCCTAGGGGGTCTACTGCCGTACAGGCCAGTCCTAGGGGGTCTACTGCCGTACAGGCCAGTCCTAGGGGGTCTACTGCCGTACAGGCCATTCCTAGGGGGTCTACTGCCGTACAGGCCAGTCCTAGGGGGTCTACTGCCGTACAGGCCAGTCCTAGGGGGTCTACTGCCGTACAGGCCAGTCCTAGGGGGTCTACTGCCGTACAGGCCAGTCCTAGGGGGTCTACTGCCGTACAGGCCAGTCCTAGGGGGTCTACTGCCGTACAGGCCAATCCTAGGGGGTCTACTGCCGTACAGGCCAATCCTAGGGGGTCTACTGCTGTACATGCCATTCCTAGGGTGTCTTGTTTAATTTAATCTGGGGTATATACATATAGAATGCATTTGGATTACTGTTACAGTACAATTTGTTCTGACATTTCTAGATTATTGTATTTGTTTGACATTATACTGCGTTGTTAGGAGCTAGTAACAAGCATTTTTCTGCACTCACTATAACATATACTAAACCTGTGTCCACAACCAATAAACGTTGATGTTTTGTTTCAGATAAGACTCGTGTGTTTTGTAGAGATGATCTGGATGATGTGTCCTGTCTCAAAGACTCCATCAGCATCGCCTCCAACGACTCCTTCATGTCTGCTGCAGAGGTAAGACACACACACACCTCACTACACTGTTTGCTCTTTGGCAGAATCGCGGTTTCAACTGTACCAGGCAGATGGCTGACAGCATGTATGGTGAGCGGTTTGCTGATGTCAACGTTGTGAACAGAGTGCTCTGTGGTGGGGTTATGGGCAGGCATAAGCTATGGACAACGCACACAATTGCATTTTATCGATGGCAATTTGAATGCGCAGAGATACTGTGACGAGATCCTGAGGTCCATTGTCGTGCCATTCATCCGCCACCATCACCTCATGTTTCAGCATGATAATACACAGCCCCGTGTCACAAGGATCTGTACACAATTCCTGGAAGCTGAAAATGTCCCAGTTCTTCCATGACCTGCATACTCACCAGACATGTCACCCATTGAGCATGTTTGGGATGCTCTGGATCCACGTGTACGACAGCGTGTTCCTGACAATATCCAGCGACTTCACACAGCCGTTGTAGAGGAGTGGGACAACATTCCAAATCAAATTTTATTGGTCACATACACTTTTTAGCAGATGTTATTGCGGGTGTAGGGAAATGCTTATGTTCCTAGCTCCAACAGTGCAGTAGTATCTTAACAATACACACATCTAAAATAATGGAATTAGGAAATATTTAAATATTAGGACGAGCAATGTCGGAGTGGCATTGGCTAGAATACATTAGAATAGAATACAGTATATATGAGATGAGTAAAACCGTATGGAAACATTATTAAAGTGACCAGGGATTCCATGTCTATGTATATAGGGCGGCAGCCTCGAAAGTGCAGGGTTGAGTAACTGGGTAGTGATAACTATTTAGTCTGATGGCCTTGAGATAGAAGCTGTTTTTCAGTCTCGGTCCCAGCTTTGATGTACCTGTACTGACCTCACCTTCTGAAATGATAGTGGGTTGAAAGGGCGGTGGTCGATGTTTTTGGAGGGCAGGCAGTGTGCCCCCGGTGAGGCGTTGAGCAGACGGTACCACCCTCTGCAGAGTCCTGCGGATGTGGGCGGTGCAGTCGACGTACCATGCGGTGATCCACAGGCCACAATCAACAGCCTGATCAACTCTATGTGAAGGAGATGTGTCGCGCTGCATGAGGCAAATGGTGGTCAGATACTGACTGGTTTTCATGAGGTAAATGGTGGTCAGATACTGACTGGTTTTCATGAGGTAAATGGTGGTCAGATACTGACTGGTTTTCATGAGGTAAATGGTGGTCAGATACTGACTGGTTTTCATGAGGTAAATGGTGGTCAGATACTGACTGGTTTTCATGAGGTAAATGGTGGTCAGATACTGACTGGTTTTCATGAGGTAAATGGTGGTCAGATACTGACTGGTTTTAATGAGGCAAATGGTGGTCAGATACTGACTGGTTTTCATGAGGTAAATGGTGGTCAGATACTGACTGGTTTTCATGAGGCAAATGGTGGTCAGATACTGACTGGTTTTCATGAGGCAAATGGTGGTCAGATACTGACTGGTTTTCATGAGGTAAATGGTGGTCAGATACTGACTGGTTTTCATGAGGTAAATGGTGGTCAGATACTGACTGGTTTTCATGAGGTAAATGGTGGTCAGATACTGACTGGTTTTCATGAGGTAAATGGTGGTCAGATACTGACTGGTTTTAATGAGGCAAATGGTGACCAGATACTGACTGGTTTTCATGAGGTAAATGGTGGTCAGATACTGACTGGTTTTCATGAGGTAAATGGTGGTCAGATACTGACTGGTTTTCATGAGGTAAATGGTGGTCAGATACTGACTAGTTTTCATGAGGTAAATGGTGGTCAGATACTGACTGGTTTTCATGAGGTAAATGGTGGTCAGATACTGACTGGTTTTCATGAGGTAAATGGTGGTCAGATACTGACTGGTTTTCATGAGGCAAATGGTGGTCAGATACTGACTGGTTTTCATGAGGTAAATGGTGGTCAGATACTGACTGGTTTTCATGAGGTAAATGGTGGTCAGATACTGACTGGTTTTCATGAGGTAAATGGTGGTCAGATACTGACTGGTTTTCATGAGGTAAATGGTGGTCAGATACTGACTGGTTTTCATGAGGCAAATGGCGGTCAGATACTGACTGGTTTTCTGATCCACGACCCTTACCTTTTGTTTTAAGGTATCCGTGACCAGCAGATGCACAGCTGTACTCCCAGTTATGTAAAATCCATAGGCCTAAATTAATTAATTTAGACTCATTTCCTTATGAACTATAACTCAGTAAAATCTTTTAAATTCTTGCATGTTGCATTTCTATTTTTGTTCAGTGTAGCTAAATACACATTTCATAACTAAAATATAATCGTTGCATTAGTATTCAGCCACTTTAAGGCAAGCCTAAATTAGTTCTTAACGTGGCTTAAGACATTACACAAGTTACATGGACTCTGGAGGGGGGAATAATTTCTCACAGGGTTGACATGATTTTTTAAATTAGTAACTCTGTCCCTCATGAAATAGATAGATCTCTGTCTCATCTAAGGTCCTTCTGTCAAGTATTGAATTTCAAGCACAAATTCAACTACAAAGACCGGGGATCTTTTCGAAATGGGTAACATAAAAAAAATCTGACCTTGAATATCTCCTCAGTAAAAGGTATATGGACAGCCCACTTGGGAGTTTGTCTAAAAATCTTTAGCTGCCTTTTGGCAATGAGGGGGAAAAAATGATCTGGTCTGATGAAAACAAGATTGAACTCTTTGGCCTAAATGCCAATCGTCATGTCTGGAGGAAACCTGCCACCATCCATACTGTGAAGCATGGTGGTGGCAGCATCAAACTAAGGGGATGTTTTCAGCGGCAGGGACTAGGAGACGAGTCAGGATCAAGGGGAAGATGAACGGAGTAAAGTACAGAGAGATCCTTGATGAAAACCTGCTCCAGAGCGCTCAGGACCTCAGATTGGGGTGAAGGTTCACCTTCCAACAGGACAACAACCCTAAGCACACAGCCAAGACAATGCAGAAGTGTCTTCGGGACCAGTCTCTGAATGTCCTTGAGTGGCCCAGCCAGGGCCCGGACTTGAACCCAATCTAACATCTCTGGAGAGACCTGAAAATAGCTGTGCAGCGACGCACCCCATCCAACCTGACAGAGCTTGAGAGGATCAGCAGAGAAGAATGGGAGAAACTCCCATAATACACAATCTACTGGCACATCCTTGTCATACGAAGATAAATTATAGATAAAATGTATCGATGATCGTCGGCCATTGGACATTACACAAGTGGGAAATCGCAAATTCAACAATGAGTGGTTCGGAAGGAATCCGTGCCTAAAGCAATCACTATTTTGCTTCCCCAGCCGGCTATTCATGGGGAGGGTGTGTGGTCTGGGTTTAAGGGTTTAAAACATCTGTCTGAAGGAGTCTCTTTTTCAAGCTTAAAAAGGATAAACATTCACAAGTAACACCATCATGATTCAACCTTGTTTTTTTCCAGAGTTCCTAGTTGTCTTGAAAGCACTATAAATCCAGAGAATGCCAGACTTTGGTGACAAAGTTTAATGACAAAATTTGCCCACAAGGACTGCCAAGCCACCTTCCTGTTGAAGTGACTCCAAAAATGTATTGTATGCTGCTGCATAAATTTTTATATGCCAGGGAGAAAGTATGACTTTCTTAGCTACAGTATACATAAGTGTATGTTGTGTCGTAAACCGTTAGTAACCCATGTGCCTCGCCCTAATATTTTGGTCCCCTTCCCCCTCACAACTTAGCCTACTGTTCTGACTTGGTGGTACACATGTAGCCTATAGCCTGTTTTAGAGAAATGTCAGCGTTGAATATTGTAAGAGCTTTCATTGTCTGCTTATATGCCCCCTTTTAATTATCCTAAGGTTCCGACTTGGTGTGCAGGGAGAATACTATAAGAACGGCCCATGTTCTGAATTCTGTCGCTGTACATTTCAAAAGTGCTGAACAAATGGTTATCGACTAAGTCTTAGCTCGCTCATTAATGTCTTAATCGAAGTTACGGATTGCCTCCTTATCCGCTCATTGTTCCCTTATGCCATAGTTTGTACATCTCAATTGTCAGTAGAAAGCACATTTTGTTTATGCAAATCAGCCATGGATTTGAAAAAGGCAGTAAGTAAATTATGCTGAATGAACTGTTTTGGTGCCAGACGAGGCTCCACTGATAACCAGGTATAGCAGTGGTAAGGACTCCATGGTGCTGAACAGAAAGCTCTGCTGTTAGGACAGCTCTATGTCGGCTCTAACAGTTTGTGGGCACTACTTATAGTGCAATTAATGTGTTTAGTACAATGGTTTTGCTGGCATGCATTTAAAAATATATTTGAGTTTTCCGCACCAACATTTACATGCCAAAATTGCCACTGATCAGGGATGTATTCATTCCGCCGATTTCTGTTGAAAAATGTCAAACGGAAGCAAACGAAACAGGGATGAAAATACCTGAATTTGTCCCAATAGAAATGCTTGTTTGCAACAGTTGGACTAATGAGTACACCCTAATATCAGCTAGATGCAGGCTAGAGTGTGCAAGGCGGTTTAGAATGTATCACAGTCCGTCCATGTGTTGCTGTCTGTCATCTCAACATTTTCCTCCATCTGTGGGCACCGTTGTAAACTTTCATTCATAGGTTGTAGCAACCTCACGATAGAGATAGTTTAGGTGTAGACGACTACATAATACGTATGGATGTTACATTGAGCTGGGTGAATGGAATATGAATGACAGTCATCCAATATGCTGTAATACAAATAAGGCCGTGCTCATGAGAAGAAGGGGGGGGGGGGGAATCGTCCTCATCAAAAAAAACGTCACCAACCACCCAGACACATCAAAGATAGTCATCCGTCTGAACTCAGCTGCAGGGCGGGAACGAAACTGATCAGGGATGTTACCATGAGGCCATTGGTGATATTAAAATGGCTACAGAGTTCAATGTCTGTGATGGTAGAAAACTGAGGATGGATCAACAACATTGTAGTGATTCCACAATGAGTGAAAATAAGATGTTTAGAAAAAATATTCCAAAACTGCATCTTGTATACAACAAGGCCCTAAAGTAATACTGAAAAAAATATTCTAAAACATGCGTCTTGTATGCAACAAGGCCCTAAAGTAATACTGAAAAAATATTCTAAAACATGCATCTTGTATGCAACAAGGCCCTAAAGTAATACTGAAAAAATATTCCAAAACATGCATCTTGTATGCAACAAGGCCCTAAAGTAATACTGAAAAAATCCACAGCAAAGTCAACTTATTTTGGCCTAAATGAGCAAAGCCTTATGTTTAGGGCAAATCCAACACATCACTGAGTAACTGCCTCTTTATTTTCAAGCATGGTGGTGGCTGCATCATGGTATGCTTGTTATTGGCGAGGACTAGGGAGTTTTGTATAAAAATACATGGACTGGAGCTAAGCACAGGCTAAATCCTACAGGAAAACCCGGTTCAGTCTGCTTTCCACCAGACACTGGGAGATGAATTCACCTTTCAGCAGGACAATAACCTAAAACACAGGGCCAGCTCTACACTGGAGTTGCTTACCAAGACAACAGGGAATGTTGGCTAAGTTAGTTTCGACTTCATTACAGTCTAATCATGATCCCCAACATCTTGAATACTTTTTGAAAAGAAAAATGGGCAAATATTGCACCTTTTTCCAGATTATTTTGTGTATATTGACAAAATTACAATTAAATTAACTTTGTCACATTGTGTTCAAGTGGGATTAATCAAAAGGGGTCTGAATACTTTTCCAAGGCGCTATATTATCTTGTCAGTACAGGGAGCTGCGTAGTATCTATGTCCTGAGGTCTTTATACCACTACCCCTTGTAACCTACATGTGTAGTTATTAACCATAATATTCTCTCTCTCTCTCAGTTGTCAGAGCAGTACAGGGAGCTGCGTAGTGCCCATGTCCCGGGGTCATGTATAGTTGTTAACCCCTTCTATGAGGAGGCCATACAGTTGGCTGAGGAGGGAAAGATCTCCTGCAGAGTACACAGGTGAGACGAAGACGTTCTCTTTCCTTATAGTTCCTATGATTGGTTAGGTTGCACCTTGGCTCCACCTGTTGGTTGATGATCTTGGTGAGTTGTCTCCTGTTAAAGGAACTCCACCCCCAAACTAACTTCATTAGTCCATTGTTGACACAGTCCCAAAACCTGATTGCTGACGAACAATTTTTCAAGATATGTAACTTGGAATTCAAAATACAGATATCATCCCCGTATGATGCATTTAGCATCATATGATGCTGCATAATTATAAGGGGATGATTTCTGTATTTTAAAAGTTACATATCTTAACTAAATTGCTGACGAGACATTTTGTAACTGTCAATGGGCCTCCCGAGTGGCGCAGTGGTCTAAGGCACTGCATCACAGTGCTAGCTCTGTCACTAGAGATCCTGGTTAGAGTCCAGGCTCTGTCGCAGCCGGCCGCGACCGGGAGACCCATGGGGCAGTGCACAATTGGCCCAGCGTTATCCGGGTTAGGGGAGGGGTTTGGCTGGCAGGGATTTCCTTGTCCCATCGCGCTCTAGCGACTCCTGTGGCGGGCCGGGTGCAGTGCACGCTGACACGGTCGCTAGGTGTACGGTGTTTCCTCGGACACATTGGTGCGGCTGGCCTCCAGCGGGCGTTGTGTCAAGAAGCAGTGCGGCTTGGTTGGGTTGTGTTTCGGAGGACGCACGGCTCTCGACCTTCGCTTCTCCCGAGTCCGTACGGGAGTTGCAGTGATGAGACAAGACTGTAACTACCGATTAGATACCACGAAATTGGGGGGGGGTGAAAGTGGTGAACATTTTTTTTATTACATTATTACATTTATTCGTAATATTTTTAATTGCAAATAATTTGAGATTTCATAAGATGGGTTTATTTTTTTTATTTTTTATATGAACCCCTAAAATGAGGGTTATTGGTCAGAGTAAGACCAAAAGATCAAGCCTATTGACTAAAATGTCTTTCATAACACACAACATTGTCATACAAACATGTCCACTAGAACATTAGAAACACTAACCCTGAACCTAAACTGAAACTGTTTTCCTAACCACACTGATAGGTTGCAGTAAAACATGTTCATGGAACTTTTCCTGTATTCTTCACTCTTACTTCAGATCTTTAACTCTTTCTTTTTTAAATCCAATTTCCTTTCCCTTTTTACTATAAACTGTAGAACACCAGTGACACATCTTAAGTCCTCGCATGAAATTACCAAGTTAATCATCAAATTGTTAACGTATGAAGAGTGCACACTCACCATGTGCTTTTCAAAACATTCCCGTCTCCATTGAGCCTTTGACCCAGGAAGAATTTGGCAATGATGTTGCATTTTTTTCAGAGTGGTGGTTTTTATAAATTTAAAAAACCAGTGACATAAAATTGAGAGAAAGCTGTTACTGGTAAATTATTTGTAATATTTATTTGATATTTTAGTTTTCTAAGTAGTCCACTAAATAACTATATAACATGTAAAGTCACTCAAAATATGTCACTAAACCATGACTCCTGACCCGAGGAACAAGCCAATTTCATGGTACTGACCGTGCTCTACAATAGTTAAATTTGAAAAACATTTGATATATCTTACACATGTTTTATTAATAATTAAACACTTAAATTAAAACAATGTGTCATCTCACACTTTTTAACTGTTTTTCCTGGTGAATAAGGCCGGGACAGGAAAGCCACCATTTTCATAGAATGACTCTCCTAATAATGTTTTGTCTCCTGCTAAAGGGACATTTTTCAACTTTATATTCATCATTTCCAGCACCAACCCCTAACGTCAACATCTGTGAAAATGACACGTTTCTATGTTTTGTAGTTAAAAAATATATATATAAAGAGGAGTGTTTCCAATGACATCTAATTAGTAGGCGATGCCTCATAATTGGTTAGAATCACATGGTGCACAACGATGTCATTGGAAACAATTGTCTTCGTCTTCTTTTTTACTACTAAACATAGAAATGCTCCATTTCACACGTTGGGTGGTGCTGGAGATAATATGAAGTTGACATTTCCCATTAAGTGTTGACTCCTAGTATGTCTGTGATTATAATGCCTAATTTCCTTGTTTTTTGTTTTTTTAGGACTGAGCTGCTGGAGTGTCTTGGGGACACCGACTTCCTGGCCAAGTTACACTGTGTGCGGCAGGCCTGTCAAGTATGTGCCTCTATACTCCTAAAGAATACATCATGGAATACCATGCCACTGTAATATACTCCTAAAGAATACATCATGATCAACCGTACCATGCCCCTGTAATATACTCCTATAGAATACATCATGATAAACCGTACCATGCCCCTGTAATACTGTAATATACTCCTATAGAATACATCATGATAAACCGTACCATGCCTCTGTAATACTGTAATATACTCCTAAAGAATACATCATGATAAACCGTACCATGCCCCTGTAATACTGTAATATACTCCTATAGAATACATCATGATAAACCGTACCATGCCTCTGTAATGCTGTAATATACTCCTATAGAATACATCATGATAAACCGTACCATGCCTCTGTAATACTGTAATATACTCCTAAAGAATACATCATGATAAACCGTACCATGCCCCTGTAATACTGTAATATACTCCTAAAGAATACATCATGATAAACCGTACCATGCCCCTGTAATATACTCCTATAGAATACATCATAATAAACTGTACCATGCCCCTGTAATACTGTAATATACTCCTAAAGAATACATCATGATAAACTGTACCATGCCCCTGTAATACTGTAATATACTCCTAAAGAATACATCATGATAAACCGTACCATGCCTCTGTAATATACTCCTATAGAATACATCATGATAAACCGTACCATGCCTCTGTAATACTGTAATATACTCCTATAGAATACATCATGATAAACCGTACCATGCCTCTGTAATACTGTAATATACTCCTATAGAATACATCATGATAAACCGTACCATGCCTCTGTAATACTGTAATATACTCCTATAGAATACATCATGATAAACCGTACCATGCCTCTGTAATACTGTAATATACTCCTAAAGAATACATCATGATAAACCGTACCATGCCTCTGTAATACTGTAATATACTCCTATAGAATACATCATGATAAACCGTACCATGCCTCTGTAATACTGTAATATACTCCTATAGAATACATCATGATAAACCGTACCATGCCTCTGTAATATACTCCTATAGAATACATCATGATAAACCGTACCATGCCTCTGTAATACTGTAATATACTCCTATAGAATACATCATGATAAACCGTATAATGCCTCTGTAATATACTCCTATAGAATACATCATGATAAACCGTACCATGCCTCTGTAATATACTCCTAAAGAATACATCATGATAAACCGTACCATGCCTCTGTAATACTGTAATATACTCCTATAGAATACATCATGATAAACCGTACCATGCCTCTGTAATATACTCCTAAAGAATACATCATGATAAACCGTACCATGCCCCTGTAATACTGTAATATACTCCTAAAGAATACATCATGATAAACCGTACCATGCCTCTGTAATATACTCCTATAGAATACATCATGATAAACCGTACCATGCCTCTGTAATACTGTAATATACTCCTATAGAATACATCATGATAAACCGTACCATGCCTCTGTAATATATTCCTATAGAATACATCATGATAAACCGTACCATGCCTCTGTAATACTGTAATATACTCCTATAGAATACATCATGATAAACCGTACCATGCCTCTGTAATACTGTAATATACTCCTATAGAATACATCATGATAAACCGTACCATGCCACTGTAGTACTGTAATATACTCCTAAAGAATACATCATGATAAACCGTACCATGCCCCTGTAATACTGTAATATACTCCTATAGAATACATCATGATAAACCGTACCATGCCTCTGTAATACTGTAATATACTCCTATAGAATACATCATGATAAACCGTACCATGCCTCTGTAATACTGTAATATACTCCTATAGAAAACATCATGATAAACTGTACCATGCCTCTGTAATATACTCCTATAGAATACATCATGATAAACCGTACCATGCCCCTGTAATACTGTAATATACTCCTATAGAATACATCATGATAAACCGTACCATGCCTCTGTAATATACTCCTATAGAATACATCATGATAAACCGTACCATGCCTCTGTAATACTGTAATATACTCCTATAGAATACATCATGATAAACCGTACCATGCCACTGTAATATACTCCTAAAGAATACATCATGATAAACTGTACCATGCCCCTGTAATACTGTAATATACTCCTATAGAATACGTCATGATAAACTGTACCATGCCTCTGTAATATACTCCTATAGAATACATCATGATAAACCGTACCATGCCCCTGTAATATACTCCTATAGAATACATCATGATAAACCGTACCATGCCTCTGTAATACTGTAATATACTCCTATAGAATAGATCATGATAAACCGTACCATGCCCCTGTAATACTGTAATATACTCCTATAGAATACATCATGATAAACTGTACCATGCCTCTGTAATGCTGTAATATACTCCTATAGAATACATCATGATAAACCGTACCATGCCTCTGTAATACTGTAATATACTCCTAAAGAATACATCATGATAAACCGTACCATGCCTCTGTAATATACTCCTATAGAATACATCATGATAAACCGTACCATGCCCCTGTAATACTGTAATATACTCCTATAGAATACATCATGATAAACCGTACCATGCCTCTGTAATACTGTAATATACTCCTATAGAATACATCATGATAAACCGTACCATGTCACTGTAATACTGTAATATACTCCTATAGAATACATCATGATAAACCGTACCATGTCACTGTAATACTGTAATATACTCCTATAGAATACATCATGATAAACCGTACCATGCCCCTGTAATACTGTAATATACTCCTATAGAATACATCATGATAAACCGTACCATGCCTCTGTAATATACTCCTATAGAATACATCATGATAAACCGTACCATGCCCCTGTAATACTGTAATATACTCCTATAGAATACATCATGATAAACCGTACCATGCCTCTGTAATACTGTAATATACTCCTATAGAATACATCATGATAAACCGTACCATGCCTCTGTAATATACTCCTATAGAATACATCATGATAAACCGTACCATGCCCCTGTAATACTGTAATATACTCCTATAGAATACATCATGATAAACCGTACCATGCCTCTGTAATACTGTAATATACTCCTATAGAATACATCATGATAAACCGTACCATGCCTCTGTAATATACTCCTATAGAATACATCATGATAAACCGTACCATGTCACTGTAATACTGTAATATACTCCTATAGAATACATCATGATAAACCGTACCATGCCCCTGTAATACTGTAATATACTCCTATAGAATACATCATGATAAACTGTACCATGCCTCTGTAATGCTGTAATATACTCCTATAGAATACATCATGATAAACCGTACCATGCCTCTGTAATACTGTAATATACTCCTAAAGAATACATCATGATAAACCGTACCATGCCTCTGTAATATACTCCTATAGAATACATCATGATAAACCGTACCATGCCCCTGTAATACTGTAATATACTCCTATAGAATACATCATGATAAACCGTACCATGTCACTGTAATACTGTAATATACTCCTATAGAATACATCATGATAAACCGTACCATGCCCCTGTAATACTGTAATATACTCCTATAGAATACATCATGATAAACCGTACCATGCCTCTGTAATGCTGTAATATACTCCTATAGAATACATCATGATAAACCGTACCATGCCCCTGTAATACTGTAATATACTCCTATAGAATACATCATGATAAACCGTACCATGCCTCTGTAATATACTCCTATAGAATACATCATGATAAACCGTACCATGCCTCTGTAATACTGTAATATACTCCTATAGAATACATCATGATAAACCGTACCATGCCCCTGTAATACTGTAATATACTCCTATAGAATACATCATGATAAACCGTACCATGCCTCTGTAATATACTCCTATAGAATACATCATGATAAACCGTACCATGCCCCTGTAATACTGTAATATACTCCTATAGAATACATCATGATAAACCGTACCATGCCCCTGTAATACTGTAATATACTCCTATAGAATACATCATGATAAACCGTACCATGCCCCTGTAATACTGTAATATACTCCTATAGAATACATCATGATAAACCGTAACATGCCCCTGTAATACTGTAATATACTCCTATAGAATACATCATGATAAACCGTACCATGCCTCTGTAATATGCTCCTATAGAATACATCATGATAAACCGTACCATGCCCCTGTAATACTGTAATATACTCCTATAGAATACATCATGATAAACCGTACCATGCCTCTGTAATACTGTAATATACTCCTATAGAATACATCATGATAAACCGTACCATGCCTCTGTAATATACTCCTATAGAATACATCATGATAAACCGTACCATGCCTCTGTAATACTGTAATATACTCCTATAGAATACATCATGATAAACCGTACCATGCCCCTGTAATACTGTAATATACTCCTAAAGAATACATCATGATAAACCGTACCATGCCTCTGTAATATACTCCTATAGAATACATCATGATAAACCGTACCATGCCCCTGTAATGCTGTAATATACTCCTATAGAATACATCATGATAAACCGTACCATGCCTCTGTAATACTGTAATATACTCCTAAAGAATACATCATGATAAACCGTACCATGCCTCTGTAATACTGTAATATACTCCTATAGAATACATCATGATAAACCGTACCATGCCCCTGTAATGCTGTAATATACTCCTAAAGAATACATCATGATCAACCGTACCATGCCCCTGTAATACTGTAATATACTCCTAAAGAATACATCATGATAAACCGTACCATGCCTCTGTAATGCTGTAATATACTCCTATAGAATACATCATGATAAACCGTACCATGCCTCTGTAATACTGTAATATACTCCTATAGAATACATCATGATAAACCGTACCATGCCTCTGTAATACTGTAATATACTCCTATAGAATACATCATGATAAACCGTACCATGCCTCTGTAATACTGTAATATACTCCTAAAGAATACATCATGATAAACCGTACCATGCCTCTGTAATATACTCCTATAGAATACATCATGATAAACCGTACCATGCCCCTGTAATACTGTAATATACTCCTAAAGAATACATCATGATAAACCGTACCATGCCTCTGTAATATACTCCTATAGAATACATCATGATAAACCGTACCATGCCCCTGTAATACTGTAATATACTCCTATAGAATACATCATGATAAACCGTACCATGCCCCTGTAATACTGTAATATACTCCTATAGAATACATCATGATAAACCGTACCATGCCCCTGTAATACTGTAATATACTCCTATAGAATACATCATGATAAACCGTACCATGCCCCTGTAATACTGTAATATACTCCTATAGAATACATCATGATAAACCGTACCATGCCCCTGTAATACTGTAATATACTCCTATAGAATACATCATGATAAACCGTACCATGCCCCTGTAATACTGTAATATACTCCTATAGAATACATCATGATAAACCGTACCATGCCTCTGTAATACTGTAATATACTCCTATAGAATACATCATGATAAACCGTACCATGCCTCTGTAATATACTCCTATAGAATACATCATGATAAACCGTACCATGCCTCTGTAATATACTCCTATAGAATACATCATGATAAACCGTACCATGCCTCTGTAATACTGTAATATACTCCTATAGAATACATCATGATAAACCGTACCATGCCTCTGTAATACTGTAATATACTCCTATAGAATACATCATGATAAACCGTACCATGCCTCTGTAATACTGTAATATACTCCTATAGAATACATCATGATAAACCGTACCATGCCTCTGTAATACTGTAATATACTCCTATAGAATACATCATGATAAACCGTACCATGCCTCTGTAATATACTCCTATAGAATACATCATGATAAACCGTACCATGCCTCTGTAATACTGTAATATACTCCTATAGAATACATCATGATAAACCGTACCATGCCCCTGTAATACTGTAATATACTCCTATAGAATACATCATGATAAACCGTACCATGCCCCTGTAATACTGTAATATACTCCTATAGAATACATCATGATAAACTGTACCATGCCTCTGTAATGCTGTAATATACTCCTATAGAATACATCATGATAAACCGTACCATGCCACTGTAATACTGTAATATACTCCTAAAGAATACATCATGATAAACCGTACCATGCCTCTGTAATACTGTAATATACTCCTAAAGAATACATCATGATAAACCGTACCATGCCACTGTAATACTGTAATATACTCCTAAAGAATACATCATGATAAACCGTACCATGCCCCTGTAATATACTCCTATAGAATACATCATGATAAACCGTACCATGCCTCTGTAATATACTCCTATAGAATACATCATGATAAACCGTACCATGCCTCTGTAATACTGTAATATACTCCTATAGAATACATCATGATAAACCGTACCATGCCCCTGTAATACTGTAATATACTCCTATAGAATACATCATGATAAACCGTACCATGCCTCTGTAATACTGTAATATACTCCTATAGAATACATCATGATAAACCGTACCATGCCCCTGTAATATACTCCTATAGAATACATCATGATAAACCGTACCATGCCTCTGTAATATACTCCTATAGAATACATCATGATAAACCGTACCATGCCTCTGTAATACTGTAATATACTCCTAAAGAATACATCATGATAAACCGTACCATGCCCCTGTAATACTGTAATATACTCCTATAGAATACATCATGATAAACCGTACCATGCCCCTGTAATACTGTAATATACTCCTAAAGAATACATCATGATAAACCGTACCATGCCCCTGTAATACTGTAATATACTCCTAAAGAATACATCATGATAAACCGTACCATGCCCCTGTAATACTGTAATATACTCCTATAGAATACATCATGATAAACCGTACCATGCCTCTGTAATACTGTAATATACTCCTAAAGAATACATCATGATAAACCGTACCATGCCACTGTAATATACTCCTATAGAATACATCATGATAAACCGTACCATGCCTCTGTAATACTGTAATATACTCCTATAGAATACATCATGATAAACCGTACCATGCCTCTGTAATATACTCCTATAGAATACATCATGATAAACCGTACCATGCCTCTGTAATACTGTAATATACTCCTATAGAATACATCATGATAAACCGTACCATGCCACTGTAATATACTCCTATAGAATACATCATGATAAACCGTACCATGCCTCTGTAATATACTCCTATAGAATACATCATGATAAACCGTACCATGCCTCTGTAATACTGTAATATACTCCTAAAGAATACATCATGATAAACCGTACCATGCCTCTGTAATACTGTAATATACTCCTAAAGAATACATCATGATAAACCGTACCATGCCCCTGTAATATACTCCTATAGAATACATCATGATAAACCGTACCATGCCTCTGTAATATACTCCTATAGAATACATCATGATAAACCGTACCATGCCTCTGTAATACTGTAATATACTCCTATAGAATACATCATGATAAACCGTACCATGCCTCTGTAATATACTCCTAAAGAATACATCATGATAAACTGTACCATGCCTCTGTAATATACTCCTATAGAATACATCATGATAAACCGTACCATGCCTCTGTAATACTGTAATATACTCCTATAGAATACATCATGATAAACCGTACCATGCCTCTGTAATATACTCCTAAAGAATACATCATGATAAACTGTACCATGCCTCTGTAATATACTCCTATAGAATACATCATGATAAACCGTACCATGCCCCTGTAATATACTCCTAAAGAAAACATCATGATAAACCGTACCATGCCCCTGTAATACTGTAATATATTCCTATAGAATACATCATGATAAACCGTACCATGCCTCTGTAATACTGTAATATACTCCTATAGAATACATCATGATAAACCGTACCATGCCTCTGTAATACTGTAATATACTCCTATAGAATACATCATGATAAACCGTACCATGCCCCTGTAATACTGTAATATACTCCTAAAGAATACATCATGATAAACCGTACCATGCCCCTGTAATACTGTAATATACTCCTATAGAATACATCATGATAAACTGTACCATGCCTCTGTAATACTGTAATATACTCCTATAGAATACATCATGATAAACCGTACCATGCCCCTGTAATACTGTAATATACTCCTAAAGAATACATCATGATAAACCGTACCATGCCTCTGTAATACTGTAATATACTCCTATAGAATACATCATGATAAACCGTACCATGCCACTGTAATACTGTAATATACTCCTAAAGAATACATCATGATAAACGGTACCATGCCCCTGTAATATACTCCTATAGAATACATCATGATAAACCGTACCATGCCCCTGTAATACTGTAATATACTCCTATAGAATACATCATGATAAACCGTACCATGCCCCTGTAATATACTCCTATAGAATACATCATGATAAACCGTACCATGCCCCTGTAATACTGTAATATACTCCTATAGAATACATCATGATAAACCGTACCATGCCTCTGTAATACTGTAATATACTCCTATAGAATACATCATGATAAACCGTACCATGCCTCTGTAATACTGTAATATACTCCTATAGAATACATCATGATAAACCGTACCATGCCTCTGTAATATACTCCTAAAGAATACATCATGATAAACTGTACCATGCCTCTGTAATATACTCCTATAGAATACATCATGATAAACCGTACCATGCCCCTGTAATATACTCCTAAAGAAAACATCATGATAAACCGTACCATGCCCCTGTAATACTGTAATATATTCCTATAGAATACATCATGATAAACCGTACCATGCCTCTGTAATACTGTAATATACTCCTATAGAATACATCATGATAAACCGTACCATGCCTCTGTAATACTGTAATATACTCCTATAGAATACATCATGATAAACCGTACCATGCCCCTTTAATACTGTAATATACTCCTAAAGAATACATCATGATAAACCGTACCATGCCCCTGTAATACTGTAATATACTCCTATAGAATACATCATGATAAACTGTACCATGCCTCTGTAATACTGTAATATACTCCTATAGAATACATCATGATAAACCGTACCATGCCCCTGTAATACTGTAATATACTCCTAAAGAATACATCATGATAAACCGTACCATGCCTCTGTAATACTGTAATATACTCCTATAGAATACATCATGATAAACCGTACCATGCCACTGTAATACTGTAATATACTCCTAAAGAATACATCATGATAAACGGTACCATGCCCCTGTAATATACTCCTATAGAATACATCATGATAAACCGTACCATGCCCCTGTAATACTGTAATATACTCCTATAGAATACATCATGATAAACCGTACCATGCCCCTGTAATATACTCCTATAGAATACATCATGATAAACCGTACCATGCCCCTGTAATACTGTAATATACTCCTATAGAATACATCATGATAAACCGTACCATGCCTCTGTAATACTGTAATATACTCCTATAGAATACATCATGATAAACCGTACCATGCCCCTGTAATACTGTAATATACTCCTATAGAATACATCATGATAAACCGTACCATGCCTCTGTAATACTGTAATATACTCCTAAAGAATACATCATGATAAACCGTACCATGCCCCTGTAATATACTCCTATAGAATACATCATGATAAACCGTACCATGCCTCTGTAATATACTCCTATAGAATACATCATGATAAACCGTACCATGCCTCTGTAATACTGTAATATACTCCTATAGAATACATCATGATAAACCGTACCATGCCTCTGTAATATACTCCTAAAGAATACATCATGATAAACTGTACCATGCCTCTGTAATATACTCCTATAGAATACATCATGATAAACCGTACCATGCCTCTGTAATACTGTAATATACTCCTATAGAATACATCATGATAAACCGTACCATGCCTCTGTAATATACTCCTAAAGAATACATCATGATAAACTGTACCATGCCTCTGTAATATACTCCTATAGAATACATCATGATAAACCGTACCATGCCCCTGTAATATACTCCTATAGAATACATCATGATAAACCGTACCATGCCCCTGTAATACTGTAATATACTCCTATAGAATACATCATGATAAACCGTACCATGCCTCTGTAATACTGTAATATACTCCTATAGAATACATCATGATAAACCGTACCATGCCTCTGTAATACTGTAATATACTCCTATAGAATACATCATGATAAACCGTACCATGCCCCTGTAATACTGTAATATACTCCTAAAGAATACATCATGATAAACCGTACCATGCCCCTGTAATACTGTAATATACTCCTATAGAATACATCATGATAAACCGTACCATGCCTCTGTAATACTGTAATATACTCCTATAGAATACATCATGATAAACCGTACCATGCCCCTGTAATACTGTAATATACTCCTAAAGAATACATCATGATAAACCGTACCATGCCTCTGTAATACTGTAATATACTCCTATAGAATACATCATGATAAACCGTACCATGCCACTGTAATACTGTAATATACTCCTAAAGAATACATCATGATAAACCGTACCATGCCCCTGTAATATACTCCTATAGAATACATCATGATAAACCGTACCATGCCCCTGTAATACTGTAATATACTCCTATAGAATACATCATGATAAACCGTACCATGCCCCTGTAATATACTCCTATAGAATACATCATGATAAACCGTACCATGCCCCTGTAATACTGTAATATACTCCTATAGAATACATCATGATAAACCGTACCATGCCTCTGTAATACTGTAATATACTCCTATAGAATACATCATGATAAACCGTACCATGCCTCTGTAATACTGTAATATACTCCTATAGAATACATCATGATAAACCGTACCATGCCTCTGTAATATACTCCTAAAGAATACATCATGATAAACTGTACCATGCCTCTGTAATATACTCCTATAGAATACATCATGATAAACCGTACCATGCCCCTGTAATATACTCCTATAGAATACATCATGATAAACCGTACCATGCCCCTGTAATACTGTAATATACTCCTATAGAATACATCATGATAAACCGTACCATGCCTCTGTAATACTGTAATATACTCCTATAGAATACATCATGATAAACCGTACCATGCCTCTGTAATACTGTAATATACTCCTATAGAATACATCATGATAAACCGTACCATGCCCCTTTAATACTGTAATATACTCCTAAAGAATACATCATGATAAACCGTACCATGCCCCTGTAATACTGTAATATACTCCTATAGAATACATCATGATAAACCGTACCATGCCTCTGTAATACTGTAATATACTCCTATAGAATACATCATGATAAACCGTACCATGCCCCTGTAATACTGTAATATACTCCTAAAGAATACATCATGATAAACCGTACCATGCCTCTGTAATACTGTAATATACTCCTATAGAATACATCATGATAAACCGTACCATGCCACTGTAATACTGTAATATACTCCTAAAGAATACATCATGATAAACCGTACCATGCCCCTGTAATATACTCCTATAGAATACATCATGATAAACCGTACCATGCCCCTGTAATACTGTAATATACTCCTATAGAATACATCATGATAAACCGTACCATGCCCCTGTAATATACTCCTATAGAATACATCATGATAAACCGTACCATGCCCCTGTAATACTGTAATATACTCCTATAGAATACATCATGATAAACCGTACCATGCCTCTGTAATACTGTAATATACTCCTATAGAATACATCATGATAAACCGTACCATGCCTCTGTAATACTGTAATATACTCCTATAGAATACATCATGATAAACCGTACCATGCCTCTGTAATATACTCCTAAAGAATACATCATGATAAACTGTACCATGCCTCTGTAATATACTCCTATAGAATACATCATGATAAACCGTACCATGCCCCTGTAATACTGTAATATACTCCTATAGAATACATCATGATAAACCGTACCATGCCTCTGTAATACTGTAATATACTCCTATAGAATACATCATGATAAACCGTACCATGCCTCTGTAATATACTCCTATAGAATACATCATGATAAACCGTACCATGCCCCTGTAATACTGTAATATACTCCTAAAGAATACATCATGATAAACCGTACCATGCCTCTGTAATATACTCCTAAAGAATACATCATGATAAACTGTACCATGCCTCTGTAATATACTCCTATAGAATACATCATGATAAACCGTACCATGCCCCTGTAATACTGTAATATACTCCTATAGAATACATCATGATAAACCGTACCATGCCTCTGTAATACTGTAATATACTCCTATAGAATACATCATGATAAACCGTACCATGCCTCTGTAATATACTCCTATAGAATACATCATGATAAACCGTACCATGCCCCTGTAATACTGTAATATACTCCTAAAGAATACATCATGATAAACCGTACCATGCCTCTGTAATATACTCCTATAGAATACATCATGATAAACCGTACCATGCCTCTGTAATACTGTAATATACTCCTATAGAATACATCATGATAAACCGTACCATGCCTCTGTAATATATCTCCTATAGAATACATCATGATAAACCGTACCATGCCTCTGTAATACTGTAATATACTCCTATAGAATACATCATGATAAACCGTACCATGCCTCTGTAATACTGTAATATACTCCTATAGAATACATCATGATAAACCGTACCATGCCACTGTAATACTGTAATATACTCCTAAAGAATACATCATGATAAACCGTACCATGCCCCTGTAATACTGTAATATACTCCTATAGAATACATCATGATAAACCGTACCATGCCTCTGTAATACTGTAATATACTCCTATAGAATACATCATGATAAACCGTACCATGCCTCTGTAATACTGTAATATACTCCTATAGAATACATCATGATAAACCGTACCATGCCTCTGTAATATACTCCTATAGAATACATCATGATAAACCGTACCATGCCCCTGTAATACTGTAATATACTCCTATAGAATACATCATGATAAACCGTACCATGCCTCTGTAATACTGTAATATACTCCTATAGAATACATCATGATAAACCGTACCATGCCTCTGTAATACTGTAATATACTCCTATAGAATACATCATGATAAACCGTACCATGCCACTGTAATATACTCCTAAAGAATACATCATGATAAACTGTACCATGCCCCTGTAATACTGTAATATACTCCTATAGAATACGTCATGATAAACTGTACCATGCCTCTGTAATATACTCCTATAGAATACATCATGATAAACCGTACCATGCCCCTGTAATATACTCCTATAGAATACATCATGATAAACCGTACCATGCCTCTGTAATACTGTAATATACTCCTATAGAATACATCATGATAAACCGTACCATGCCCCTGTAATACTGTAATATACTCCTATAGAATACATCATGATAAACCGTACCATGCCTCTGTAATGCTGTAATATACTCCTATAGAATACATCATGATAAACCGTACCATGCCTCTGTAATACTGTAATATACTCCTAAAGAATACATCATGATAAACCGTACCATGCCTCTGTAATATACTCCTATAGAATACATCATGATAAACCGTACCATGCCTCTGTAATACTGTAATATACTCCTATAGAATACATCATGATAAACCGTACCATGCCACTGTAATACTGTAATATACTCCTATAGAATACATCATGATAAACCGTACCATGCCCCTGTAATACTGTAATATACTCCTATAGAATACATCATGATAAACCGTACCATGCCTCTGTAATGCTGTAATATACTCCTATAGAATACATCATGATAAACCGTACCATGCCCCTGTAATACTGTAATATACTCCTATAGAATACATCATGATAAACCGTACCATGCCTCTGTAATATACTCCTATAGAATACATCATGATAAACCGTACCATGCCTCTGTAATACTGTAATATACTCCTATAGAATACATCATGATAAACCGTACCATGCCCCTGTAATACTGTAATATACTCCTATAGAATACATCATGATAAACCGTACCATGCCTCTGTAATATACTCCTATAGAATACATCATGATAAACCGTACCATGCCCCTGTAATACTGTAATATACTCCTATAGAATACATCATGATAAACCGTACCATGCCCCTGTAATACTGTAATATACTCCTATAGAATACATCATGATAAACCGTACCATGCCCCTGTAATACTGTAATATACTCCTATAGAATACATCATGATAAACCGTAACATGCCCCTGTAATACTGTAATATACTCCTATAGAATACATCATGATAAACCGTACCATGCCTCTGTAATATGCTCCTATAGAATACATCATGATAAACCGTACCATGCCCCTGTAATACTGTAATATACTCCTATAGAATACATCATGATAAACCGTACCATGCCTCTGTAATACTGTAATATACTCCTATAGAATACATCATGATAAACCGTACCATGCCTCTGTAATATACTCCTATAGAATACATCATGATAAACCGTACCATGCCTCTGTAATACTGTAATATACTCCTATAGAATACATCATGATAAACCGTACCATGCCCCTGTAATACTGTAATATACTCCTAAAGAATACATCATGATAAACCGTACCATGCCTCTGTAATATACTCCTATAGAATACATCATGATAAACCGTACCATGCCCCTGTAATGCTGTAATATACTCCTATAGAATACATCATGATAAACCGTACCATGCCTCTGTAATACTGTAATATACTCCTAAAGAATACATCATGATAAACCGTACCATGCCTCTGTAATACTGTAATATACTCCTATAGAATACATCATGATAAACCGTACCATGCCCCTGTAATGCTGTAATATACTCCTAAAGAATACATCATGATCAACCGTACCATGCCCCTGTAATACTGTAATATACTCCTAAAGAATACATCATGATAAACCGTACCATGCCTCTGTAATGCTGTAATATACTCCTATAGAATACATCATAATAAACCGTACCATGCCCCTGTAATACTGTAATATACTCCTAAAGAATACATCATGATAAACCGTACCATGCCACTGTAATATACTCCTATAGAATACATCATGATAAACCGTACCATGCCTCTGTAATACTGTAATATACTCCTAAAGAATACATCATGATAAACCGTACCATGCCTCTGTAATACTGTAATATACTCCTATAGAATACATCATGATAAACCGTACCATGCCCCTGTAATACTGTAATATACTCCTAAAGAATACATCATGATAAACCGTACCATGCCTCTGTAATATACTCCTATAGAATACATCATGATAAACCGTACCATGCCCCTGTAATACTGTAATATACTCCTAAAGAATACATCATGATAAACCGTACCATGCCTCTGTAATATACTCCTATAGAATACATCATGATAAACCGTACCATGCCCCTGTAATGCTGTAATATACTCCTATAGAATACATCATGATAAACCGTACCATGCCCCTGTAATACTGTAATATACTCCTATAGAATACATCATGATAAACCGTACCATGCCCCTGTAATACTGTAATATACTCCTATAGAATACATCATGATAAACCGTACCATGCCCCTGTAATACTGTAATATACTCCTATAGAATACATCATGATAAACCGTACCATGCCCCTGTAATACTGTAATATACTCCTATAGAATACATCATGATAAACCGTACCATGCCCCTGTAATACTGTAATATACTCCTATAGAATACATCATGATAAACCGTACCATGCCTCTGTAATACTGTAATATACTCCTATAGAATACATCATGATAAACCGTACCATGCCTCTGTAATATACTCCTATAGAATACATCATGATAAACCGTACCATGCCTCTGTAATATACTCCTATAGAATACATCATGATAAACCGTACCATGCCTCTGTAATGCTGTAATATACTCCTATAGAATACATCATGATAAACCGTACCATGCCTCTGTAATACTGTAATATACTCCTATAGAATACATCATGATAAACCGTACCATGCCTCTGTAATACTGTAATATACTCCTATAGAATACATCATGATAAACCGTACCATGCCTCTGTAATACTGTAATATACTCCTATAGAATACATCATGATAAACCGTACCATGCCTCTGTAATATACTCCTATAGAATACATCATGATAAACCGTACCATGCCTCTGTAATACTGTAATATACTCCTATAGAATACATCATGATAAACCGTACCATGCCTCTGTAATACTGTAATATACTCCTATAGAATACATCATGATAAACCGTACCATGCCTCTGTAATACTGTAATATACTCCTATAGAATACATCATGATAAACCGTACCATGCCCCTGTAATATACTCCTATAGAATACATCATGATAAACCGTACCATGCCTCTGTAATATACTCCTATAGAATACATCATGATAAACCGTACCATGCCTCTGTAATACTGTAATATACTCCTAAAGAATACATCATGATAAACCGTACCATGCCCCTGTAATACTGTAATATACTCCTATAGAATACATCATGATAAACCGTACCATGCCCCTGTAATACTGTAATATACTCCTAAAGAATACATCATGATAAACCGTACCATGCCCCTGTAATACTGTAATATACTCCTAAAGAATACATCATGATAAACCGTACCATGCCCCTGTAATACTGTAATATACTCCTAAAGAATACATCATGATAAACCGTACCATGCCTCTGTAATACTGTAATATACTCCTAAAGAATACATCATGATAAACCGTACCATGCCACTGTAATATACTCCTATAGAATACATCATGATAAACCGTACCATGCCTCTGTAATACTGTAATATACTCCTATAGAATACATCATGATAAACCGTACCATGCCTCTGTAATATACTCCTATAGAATACATCATGATAAACCGTACCATGCCTCTGTAATACTGTAATATGCTCCTATAGAATACATCATGATAAACCGTACCATGCCACTGTAATATACTCCTATAGAATACATCATGATAAACCGTACCATGCCTCTGTAATATACTCCTATAGAATACATCATGATAAACCGTACCATGCCTCTGTAATACTGTAATATACTCCTAAAGAATACATCATGATAAACCGTACCATGCCTCTGTAATACTGTAATATACTCCTAAAGAATACATCATGATAAACCGTACCATGCCCCTGTAATATACTCCTATAGAATACATCATGATAAACCGTACCATGCCTCTGTAATATACTCCTATAGAATACATCATGATAAACCGTACCATGCCTCTGTAATACTGTAATATACTCCTAAAGAATACATCATGATAAACCGTACCATGCCTCTGTAATACTGTAATATACTCCTATAGAATACATCATGATAAACCGTACCATGCCTCTGTAATATACTCCTAAAGAATACATCATGATAAACTGTACCATGCCTCTGTAATATACTCCTATAGAATACATCATGATAAACTGTACCATGCCCCTGTAATATACTCCTAAAGAAAACATCATGATAAACCGTACCATGCCCCTGTAATACTGTAATATACTCCTATAGAATACATCATGATAAACCGTACCATGCCACTGTAATATACTCCTATAGAATACATCATGATAAACTGTACCATGCCCCTGTAATACTGTAATATACTCCTAAAGAATACATCATGATAAACCGTACCATGCCCCTGTAATACTGTAATATACTCCTAAAGAAAACATCATGATAAACCGTACCATGCCCCTGTAATACTGTAATATACTCCTATAGAATACATCATGATAAACCGTACCATGCCTCTGTAATACTGTAATATACTCCTATAGAATACATCATGATAAACCGTACCATGCCTCTGTAATACTGTAATATACTCCTATAGAATACATCATGATAAACCGTACCATGCCCCTGTAATACTGTAATATACTCCTAAAGAATACATCATGATAAACCGTACCATGCCCCTGTAATACTGTAATATACTCCTATAGAATACATCATGATAAACTGTACCATGCCCCTGTAATACTGTAATATACTCCTATAGAATACATCATGATAAACCGTACCATGCCCCTGTAATACTGTAATATACTCCTAAAGAATACATCATGATAAACCGTACCATGCCTCTGTAATACTGTAATATACTCCTATAGAATACATCATGATAAACCGTACCATGCCACTGTAATACTGTAATATACTCCTAAAGAATACATCATGATAAACCGTACCATGCCCCTGTAATATACTCCTATAGAATACATCATGATAAACCGTACCATGCCCCTGTAATACTGTAATATACTCCTATAGAATACATCATGATAAACCGTACCATGCCCCTGTAATATACTCCTATAGAATACATCATGATAAACCGTACCATGCCCCTGTAATACTGTAATATACTCCTATAGAATACATCATGATAAACCGTACCATGCCTCTGTAATACTGTAATATACTCCTATAGAATACATCATGATAAACCGTACCATGCCTCTGTAATACTGTAATATACTCCTATAGAATACATCATGATAAACCGTACCATGCCTCTGTAATATACTCCTAAAGAATACATCATGATAAACTGTACCATGCCTCTGTAATATACTCCTATAGAATACATCATGATAAACCGTACCATGCCCCTGTAATACTGTAATATACTCCTATAGAATACATCATGATAAACCGTACCATGCCTCTGTAATATTGTAATATACTCCTATAGAATACATCATGATAAACCGTACCATGCCTCTGTAATATACTCCTATAGAATACATCATGATAAACCGTACCATGCCTCTGTAATATACTCCTATAGAATACATCATGATAAACCGTACCATGCCCCTGTAATACTGTAATATACTCCTAAAGAATACATCATGATAAACTGTACCATGCCCCTGTAATACTGTAATATATTCCTATAGAATACATCATGATAAACCGTACCATGCCTCTGTAATACTGTAATATACTCCTATAGAATACATCATGATAAACCATACCATGCCACTGTAATATACTCCTATAGAATACATCATGATAAACCGTACCATGCCTCTGTAATATACTCCTATAGAATACATCATGATAAACCGTACCATGCCTCTGTAATACTGTAATATACTCCTATAGAATACATCATGATAAACCGTACCATGCCTCTGTAATACTGTAATATACTCCTATAGAATACATCATGATAAACCGTACCATGCCTCTGTAATATACTCCTATAGAATACATCATGATAAACCGTACCATGCCTCTGTAATACTGTAATATACTCCTAAAGAATACATCATGATCAACCGTACCATGCCTCTGTAATACTGTAATATACTCCTATAGAATACATCATGATAAACCGTACCATGCCTCTGTAATATACTCCTATAGAATACATCATGATAAACCGTACCATGCCCCTGTAATACTGTAATATACTCCTATAGAATACATCATGATAAACCGTACCATGCCTCTGTAATATACTCCTATAGAATACATCATGATAAACCGTACCATGCCTCTGTAATACTGTAATATACTCCTATAGAATACATCATGATAAACCGTACCATGCCCCTGTAATACTGTAATATACTCCTATAGAATACATCATGATAAACCGTACCATGCCTCTGTAATACTGTAATATACTCCTAAAGAATACATCATGATCAACCGTACCATGCCTCTGTAATACTGTAATATACTCCTATAGAATACATCATGATAAACCGTACCATGCCTCTGTAATATACTCCTATAGAATACATCATGATAAACCGTACCATGCCTCTGTAATACTGTAATATACTCCTAAAGAATACATCATGATCAACCGTACCATGCCCCTGTAGTACTGTAATCTAAACTGGTGATTGGGTCCATTCCATCTCTAGCTGATTCTGTGTGAGAGAGCAACGAGGACGTTTCTGTCCGATACCGGAAAGAAGATCCTGTCTTCCATAATTGTAAAAGCGCGTAAGGTAAGATGGTAATTATATTTCTTATGTTGTTTTAGAGAAACTATTAATGCTGAAACTATACACTTCTACCTTTAATTGTTCCTGACTGTTTGTGTGATAGGATAGTCACAATGGATTGATCAGCTGAGTGGGTGCTTTTTGTGATTGGCTAATAAAGCTAATTGTTGGGAAAGAGAAAGCAAGACAGGCATTTCACTATACTAGTGCACATGACAATAAAAACGTGAAACTTAATAGGTTTGATTGGTCGACAGAGCCCAAACAGGTTTGAGTTTTGATCAGCTGATTGGTTGCTCCTGTGTGACAGATGTTTTTGACTGGTCGATAGTGTTTATCTACTCTTAACGGAGGTGTGTGATTGGCTAATATTCCTAACGGAGTTGTGTAATTGGTCGACAGAGCCCGAAGAGGTTTGAAGAAGTGTTTGAGGAGATGATTGTTTTCCTGGAGCACCCGGAACACTGGGAGAACACCGAAGTGGAGCTGGCCACGAGAGGGGTGAGACTCTCATTCTCTCACACACACTGATCTGACTGCATGTTATTCCTCCTGACCAGGTGAAACACCTGAACTTCCTGTTGGACTTCATCCTGATCTCACACACTGATCCTGACTGCATGTTATTCCTCCTGACCAGGTGAAACACCTGAACTTCCTCCTGATCTCACACACTGATATTGACTGCATGTTATTCCTCCTGACCAGGTGAAACACCTGAACTTCCTCCTGATCTCACACACTGATATTGACTGCATGTTATTCTTCCTGACCAGGTGAAACACCTGAACTTCCTCCTGATCTCACACACTGATATTGACTGCATGTTATTCTTCCTGACCAGGTGAAACACCTGAACTTCCTCCTGATCTCACACACTGATATTGACTGCATGTTATTCCTCCTGACCAGGTGAAACACCTGAACTTCTATGACATCGTGTTGGACTTCATCCTGATGGACTCATTTGAGGACCTGGAGAATCCTCCCATCTCCATCCAGAACGTTGTCAACAATCGTTGGCTCAACTCATCCTTCAAAGAGACAGTGAGTCGGAGACACTTCGTCTGCCTATGTAGATAACTACTGTCCAGAGACCAGGACCAGCGTTGTGTCTGGCTCAAAGGACCATGAAAAGGCTGTCTAGAATAGGCAAAGGTGTGATGGGAGAGAATTTGTTGCAGCATTGTAATGTGTTGTGTTTCGTGTTGCCAGGCGGTGGCATCTAGCTGTTGGTCGGTGCTGAAGCAGAAGAGACAACACATGAGGGTACAGGAATGTTTTTTTTGCTGGATTTAAATAAATACAAATTTTACTTTTCTGGTTAGCCTGTATTCAACCTCTCCTCCTCCTCCCTAGGTGCATGATGGGTTCATAGCCCACTTCTACTCTGTGTGTGAGCAGGTCAGTCCTGTCCTGGCCTGGGGCTTCTTAGGGCCCAAGACCTCCCTGCACGACTTCTGCTGCTTCTTCAAGGTAGAGTAATGTTACCTTTTTTATTTGATCAGGTTGTCCAGCTGAAGTCAGGGGAGACTTAGCCATTGTAACACTACTCTATATCAATCGATCTGTTCTTTAAGGATGTTCTCATGTCTCCATATCCCCTACTCAATGTACCGGTTGCCTAGACTGGACTAAAAGCATGCTAAATGATCCAGGATTAGGCTTGTCCAGTGTCTTAGATAAAGAGACTCTTTTGGATGGTTTCTAACTGTCTTCCTCCAGGATCAGGTGCTGTTCTTCCTGAAGGATGTCTTTGACCTGGAGAAGGTGCGGTACTGCAGTGTGGAAACTCTAGCTGAGGACATGCTCCACCTCCTCCATCGCCGGTCTGAGCTGCTGTTGGCCTACCTGGGGGCCGACTCCCACTCCCTGCAGCACATCAACAGCTGCACCGCCACCGCCCTCTCCACAACAGCCAGCCCCCAACCCCACCCCTCCGCCCTGGAAGAGGCAGTGGGAAGCCAGATCTACCCCTAGATCTGAGAAGATTGGATGGGTCTCCAAAAGTGCATTGGGGGGGTAGGGTTGATTTGGGATTGGGTGAGAGACACCCAGTCCCAAATTAACTGCTAGCCACTTACGGAGAATGGTTAAGGGGGTTGATTGGGCAGAGACTGAAACTGAGCTAGTGTCCCAACCCTTGTTCTCAACCCAGATTGACAGAGATCTCTTTGTATAAATGCCCCATTATAATGGTGACTGAATGGAACATTTTCATACCTTTCTGTCACTCAAGAAGCTTCTTCTCTTCACACACAATGATCATGGTGTCAATGCATGTTATAATATGGATGTTTCCCCATACGAAATCATGTTTTAAAGTAACCTTGGAATGAGTGATGTGTTTGACAGAATGAGTTTGTATTGTAAATGCAGACAGTATTTTAATGGGACTATGGAGATGAGGGTTGCAAAATTCCGGTAAGCTTCCCAAAATTCCCAGAAGTGTTTGGTTAGACGATTCCTGGAATCAGGAGAGACTAAGCAGGAAATATGGGAATCCTCCAACTGGAATTGCAGGAAAAATTTTGGGAAAGTTCCCAGAATTTTGCAACCCTAGTCATCAGTCTGAGCTGTTTTAGAAGATAAACACTGCGGTTTCGTGTAGGTATTTATTTGACTGATTAAAGTGTGTGACTAGCATCTAGATATTTAGAGGTCATGGTATGCAACTGTCCTCTAGAAGTCTAGGTAAAGGACCATGGCACAAGGTTTTATATGGTCATTTCATTAGTCTAATATAAACAAAGTATAGGGCTTACTGCTCTAGTATGTTAATAAGTCAAGAGGGTGCTATGAAATGTCAATGTAGGTTTCTTTGCCCTATCATTATAACTATTTAATGATTCATTGTGACTTATCTACAATATTATAACCTTCGTGTACTTGCCAGTGTTGATTAAAGAAGAACATTCATTTGCTGTGACCGTTGCTAGTTTCTATGGCGATTTAAGGCAAAGACATGAAAACAGGAACAGGTTGTCTACGGAGGGGGGATATTGAAATTGTCTGTTAGCTTCGAGAGGAAAAAAATGGGGACTTAATATTTCTGTTTGGTATTCGGCGTATTTAATTTAGAAAAAGCGCATGTTTTCACTCACGAACCTGCAGCCACTAGTTAGCTTGTCAGTTGACGCTCAAAGTTAGCGCTGTTCTGCCGCGGAGCAGCGCCACAGAGTTCTATGGAGCAGTTACTACGTTTACTCTAAACATGCTAAATTCTGAGTAAATCGTCTTAACTTTTCAACCATACATGGTAGAGACATGGGGTTTAGGCTATTGTTTTCCCGACGCAAATCTGTTGGCTGGAAGTTTGTATAAACCTTGAATGAATAATTTTACTGGTGAACACCCTATGAAGTAAAGTAGGAAATGAGCCCTATGTTGCTATTTCCGGTATATTCTGTACATGCCTTCAGCCAGTGTTAATTTTGGCACTCTTTATTTAGTTTAGTCTGTCACATTTTTTTTACATTTGAATGTTTCAAAATGAGTGTGAGAGACATATATGGGTTGCACCTCAGTCGCGTCGTTTCCATTGTTATCAACATTCTAGATGCTGCAGTATATTGAAGTCCAGAGGTAGTACAGGAGATAATGACTATCACCCAGTGATGTAGTGGAGTCACTAAACCTCCAGATCATGACCGTGCTCAAGTCTGCGTCATTGGGTCCACATTAACTCAAAATAAAGTTATTTACCCAGTCAGAGAGAGCGAGAGAGAGGGGTTATTTACCCAGTCAGAGATAGTGTAGAGGCAAGAGGAGTTAATAGTTAAATTGTTTGATTTCCCTTTTCCTTTCTGTCCCACCAAATGTTTGCATATAGATTACTGGTAATGCTGAGCGATTGACCGACACCTGTTCATCTGTGTGGAGCAGACATGGAGAGGAGAGAACACGCGATCCAGAGGGTTACTGACAAATTCAAAGTTGGCTTTTGTTCCCCTTCACTTGGTCTGTCAAGTGTCTAGTGGCAGAATTGCATGGTCATCGCATCCTTCATACGATACTAACGTTACGTTTTCGCACATGACAAAATCCCAGGTTTTCTTTTCCGTTTCACAGACATCCATGTGCTTTTACAGAGAAAATATGGAGGCGTATACAACATAAAGCTTATAGTGGGTTGTTACAAACAAGGCAGCTGTCATGTACTGTCACCACATATAGCTAAAGACGTTGACTCAAACGACAGTGCTCATTAACCATAGGTTTTGAGCCATCCTTCGCATCAAGCTTTTGGAAAACGGTTCACTGCTGGTCCACACATGACAAAATGGATGATAAAATGTTTTACATGCGAGTGTAGGCATACACGTACTATAGACCCCTCTGACTCAACTCTGGACCTCCAAGCCAGTTCCACTGCATTTATTGTTCCCCTCTAATCAGGGACTGATTTATACCTGGGATACCAGGTGTGTGTGTACAATTAATTATCAGAGAGAACAGACAACCAACAGGCTCCGGACCTTGTAGGGTAAGAGTTGAATACCCCTGGCCTATACTATAGTAGCAATGATTATGTAGCAGACTCCCAACAATCTCCTCATGAAATGTATTTGGACTTGTGATACACTTATTTTAAAATAACTGCAGGATGATGAGAGTGCAATATGTATTCATCATCGAGTTAAATAACACATGTGACAAAGATGATTCTGAAAATGCATATGAAACGTAGTCCTACATTCAGGTTGTAGGTCCATATAATTTAGCCTACGCAATATGATTATTAGGCCATCGCTGTGCTTGTCTTCAAGGCTGAAGAAAAGAGGTAGCTCCCTAATTAAATTCAGTCTTAGGGGAGAGTATGTTATTTGAGGGATACCTGGAGAAAATTGGATCTGAAATTAAAATGAATGGCCCACCCTTCATTAAAATATATTTTTACCCAACCCTCGCTGAACACAAAAAATAAAATAGAGAAGCTGCATTAGCATTTGTTTTAAGCTGTTTTTCTAGTGACATTTATTTGGATACATCCATAACAATGAGCTAATGATGTGCTGTTTTCACCTGGCATAGAAAATCTCATCAGGATACTTGTTCAGAGGAGCAAGCCAACAACACAGCTAACACAATCACTTCAAAATGAAGCTGGAAAGACAGCAAACTTTGTTAAAAAATATATATATATGTTTCTATCCATAAGAATTATGCTGATTCATGTTCTTGGCTGCCTGTCTGTCTCATCCCAACATGTTCATTGCTATGGGACAGCTGGAGATTTGAATTTGAATATTCAAATCATGTTGCAAATGTCAGAGACAGACAGCAGGGTTTATACAGATATTTGCTGTTGAATACTAAATGTTAGTCTAAAGGAAATGTGAGAGAATGTCTAGATGCTTTTATAGTGGAGATGAAGTTTATAAAAATTGCCTGACGAGACAGGGGCTTGCGCAGTCAGATGGAACGGAGTAAATAGGCATTTTAACGTCATTGATTTGACTCCCGAGTGGCGCAGCGGTCTAAGGCACTGTATATAAGTGCTAGAGGCGTCACTAGAGACCCTGGTTTGATTCCAGGCTGTATCACAACTGGCCGTGATTGGGAGTCCCATAGGGCGGTGCTCAATTGGCCCAGCGTCGTCCAGGTTAGGGTTTGGCCGGGGTAGGCAGTCATTGTAAAATAAGAATTTGTTCTTAACTGACTTGCCTAGTTAAAAAGGTTATAAATAAATACAATTTTGCTCGTGGTAACTTGTGGAACATACACGGTCTGGAATGCGGTTTCAACCAATCGGCATTGTATTAGACCAACCCTTTGTAGAAGTGATTTTACATCACTTGAGACGAGCAGAATCTTTTTTTTTAATACCACAGAGAGCATGACAATGAATGAGCACATGCTGCAGCACCTGAGACGTTTTGATTTCTATACAGGCAGGCTGTTGTTAAAAAAGACATTCGGAACTGTGCTAAAGTTGTCTACAGTGGCGACCCTTCATTCAGGGCAGAGACCCATATGTTTTGAGCCCCAACTTAAGCAAATAAACATATTTTTTGCCTTGTTTTGCATGTTTTTTTGCCATTAATTAATGTCACATCAGTTTGCAAACGGTGTAAAAAAAAATATATATATACAGTATATAATCCTTGGGTTAATAAAGCTGCATACAAACATGGTCTCTTTCTTAAGGCATCTCCAAAATGCAGGTGTTTGAGCTTAGCTCACTGATTATTTCTTTGGTGGAGGGGCAGCCAGCAGAAAATACAGAGCGTAGGGGTTGGTTATCTTCTCTAGTTGCACCGGGATTGGCTCAGTGTTCTGTCACTCATGGGGACACTACGTCACAGCCAAATCTACAGGGAGAGCTAGGCAGTTCAAACCCCCTTGGCTGCTCCCAGAGATTCACATTAGAAGTGCCCGTCCAAGAAGGCTCAAGTTCTTGGCCACAGATAGAATAATGTCAAATCTACTGTAGCTTTGATTGGACTGATCACGCCAACATCATACTTTCAAAATCTTAGCTAGCAAGTTAGACAAGCAGTCTTCATCATGAATCACATTGACAATCTACTGGCAAATCCTTGTCATATGAAGATAAACTATAGATAGAACTTATCAGTGCTCATCGGCCATTGGACATAAACATTACGCAACAAGTCAGAAATCGCAAAATTCAACAATGAGTGGTTTGGAAGGAATCAATGGCTAACTGCAAGTGTTGCAAAGCAATCACTATTTTGCTTCCACTGCCTGCGATTCAGTGGAGAGCGTGTGTGAATCAAGTCTGGGTTTAAGGATTTAAAACATTGTCTGAAAAGGGTATTTTTCAAGCTTAAAAAGGATAAACATTCACACGCAACACCATGGGCCTGAAAAGGTTGAATACATTGGCCATGCTGTCAATCCAGCATGACTTCTGCCACGGGAAAAAACGAGCTCGGATTGGGGAAATACGTTTTGAACATTCATCTAACTCGGAATTCCAAGTCAGGAACTCTGACCTCTTTCTAGATCTCCAACCTGAAGATCACTGACATGATTCGACCTTGTCCCCCCCCAACGAACATTCTAAGAGCTTTCATTGTCTGCTTATATGCCTCCGTTAATTATCCTATAGTTCTGACTTGGTGTACAGGGAGAATATTGGAAGAACGGCCCATGTTCTGTCGTTGTACCTTTCAAAAGTGCTGAACCAATAGTTGACTACTCGCTCATTAATGTCTTAATTGAAATTACAGCTTGCCTCTTTTCCGCTCATCGTTCCCTTTTGCCATAGTTTGTACATCTGAATTGGTTTCAGGGATGCAAACTGGTGAGCTCCCAAAAAGGTGATACTTTTTGTTGCACTGAAACATGCAAAAAAAATCCCTGCTAGGGAAAAATGCAGGTTTTCAGTCTCTGTGTGTAAAACAAAAATTGGTTAATGTGAATCTAACTCACAGCTAAAAAATGTAAAGAAAGCGATCCAATGTTATTTGTTGCCTCGACTTTACTGCAAATGACACTGATATTGCAGTTAGGAAAGAGAAAGGGGGATACCTAGTCAGTTGTCCAACTGAATGTATTCAACTGTCTTCTGCGTTAGACATGACAGCCTTTATAATAAAACGCTTGTGACCACACACATCTAAATATTGCACTTGGGGAAAAACATTTAAAAGTAGAATGAAACAAACATGCATTCTGTTTGCTCTATTATTGTGGTCACTATAGTAGACATTGATCAAGTGCACAAGGCTACATGTCTGCAAAAATAACATTCACCGAGTAAATTTTTTTTAGAATCCCACTCAAAGTGTTACTGTCAAGGTCAACAGAACAAAAGCAATATCTTTGGGCTACACTGCACATTATTACATTGTACACGTTCTGCCTGTGGACATCTGTTCTACAATATGCCAGCAGCAGAGCATGATACCCTTTGTTGGCATAATTGATCTCTTTCAGGCAGAGAGTACACCTGGCATATCCCTTTTCATCCATTGTATTGAAGAAGTGAGAAAGCGGGAAAGTGTGTGGTGTTCCTTTCACCTCTATAGTGGCATCCATCTTAAGTCAGGCCCAGCTCCAGCTACACTCGATCCCTGAATCCACTTGTTTAACAAGCAACGCCTCATTCTATCATTCTGAAAATTAACCACATACTGTATAGGGAAAATATTAGTAGTTCGTTCGTTAGCTCGTTAACATTTCACACATATTGCCAGGGTCCAGTAAGCAATTAACGCGTTGTAACTTGAGCGGCAAGGAGTCATATACTAGTTAATACTATAGCAAATTGGTTAGGTTACAAACGTCATCTCATATGATGTTGTACAGTTAGCTAGGTAACGTTCGCTGTCTGACTTTATTAGCCAGCTAATTTTCACACCATAAACTCAATTATTTCATCAGTTAAATTGGCTAATGTTAATGGATACTTCAATCCTGCTAGCAATATACTGTAACGACCCGGTATTGTGTTCTGTGTTTGTGGGTGTGTTATTGTTCTCATGGCTACTAGCAGGGGTTGAATATGTCAGGACAGATGGAAAGGTTGGGGGGGTATGATGGGTAATACCGCGGGATTTGGAAATGCATAAATAGGGATTACTGTCTCATTGTTCTCTCTCTTCTGTTCGTGCCTTGATCTGTTCCTATGAGAGTGACTCTTGACCCGACAGGGTAACATTGTGTACGTTCGGCATTTAGCGGCGTGGGTTGTGGCCGGAACAATAGCCCAGTTTATGAATAAACCTGTGTTCTGACCTGCACACCTAGAGTCCGTCTCTTTTCCCTTTATGACCCAGCCGGGTCATTACATTGGTGTCAGAAGTGCTTTCGAACTACGGGATCGTGACTAGGCGAGTTAGCTGTTCAGTATAGGCCGGGTTGGCTTTAGCGTGACTCGCATCTACGGTCATGTCGCTTGGGGCGAGGCGGAAAATTAAGGAAGAGTCGGACAAAGTGTCCGTTGTGGGCTCGGGGGTACCCGGTCGGGAGGGTCAGGCGGCGACTGCCGTAGGGAAGCTGGAGAGCCACATGGCGGGAGTTAAATTGTCAGTCAGCAAGATGGCAGAACTGGCGGGTTTTCCTTCGCATCGCTCGAGAGCTGACGTCACGGCGACGGGGATATCGACGTCACCGGGTGCGGAAATGGCTGGGCCTGCTAAGGTAAACAGAGATGGCGGCGACCTATTGCCATTAGCCACGGTAGCGGCTAAACTACCAAAGTTCAATGGACAAGGTAAATGGGAAGTTTTTTTCACTCAATTCGAGTTGTTGGCTAGAGCCGGGAGGTGGTCTGACGAGACGAAAGCGTTACAGCTTGCCCTGAGCCTGGCGGAGGAGGCGTCGGAATGCCTGCTAACGCTAGCCCCGGGCGATAGGGGCGACTACGGTGCGCTAGTGGAGGCATTGGGGGGCCGTTTCGGCAGCGACGCGCAGCCCAACATGCTGCGTATTGAACTGTGTAACAAAAAGAGACTTCAGGGGGAATCATTAAAGGCGTTGGCAAGTGGTATTCTGAGCCTGACCAGGCGGGCTTATGCAACTATGCCGATTGGGGTGCAAGACGAGCTGGCACGGGACAGTTTTATTAGAGCGCTCTCTTCCACCGAACTGGGTAAGCATGTTCAGATGGCGGACCCACCATCTCTGCAGGCTGCAGTGGAGATAGCCAGGAAGAGGGAGCTGATCTGGGGTGAGGGAGTGAGAGTGGAAGTCACCAGTCAACCAGAGGTGAGAGCAGCGGTGGCTGGGGTGCCAGGGGTCACAAAGCCAGAGTGGGTTGACGAGTTGGGCGGGCTGGTCAAGACTGCTTCGCTTGTCATGGAGAGGGGCTCCAGGCAACGTCGCAGTGTCAGCTCAACTCCTATTGTCTGCTGGGGTTGTGGCCAACCTGGCCACATTCAGCGGGAGTGTGGCAGATTCCCCCGTCACCAGGGAAACGACAACGGGTTCTCGCGCAGGGGGCAGCGCGGGCCCACCCCCCCGCCCCCGAACCCACTGTAAGCAAAGGAGGTACCCAGCAGCGCAGACAAGAGGGTGGGGTCCTGCTCCCCCAGGGTGTAGCTGCCGCCGTGTTTCCTAGTCCGGTAGTTGTGGTGGGACGTACCACCGTTGGGGACTTCTGCAATGTCGTCGTCAAGGTAGAGGGGGTGGAATGTTTGGCCCTGGTCGACACGGGCTCTACAGTAACCCTGGTGAGACCAGACATACTACCTGTTGGGGTGCGGGTGGAGCCGACCCATGTCCAGCTACGGACTGTCACGGGGGAGCTAGCCCCCATGTTAGGGAAGTGTCAGCTATCTGTGACTGTGGGGGGGAGAACTGTGGGGTGTCCGGTGTGGGTAGCAGCGGTGCAGGACCCCTGTATACTGGGAATGGACTTTTTGAAAAACTGTGGGGCTCAGTTGGACTTAGCGTCAGGTACTTTGAGGCTGTCGGGGGGGCCCACAGTGGGAATGTCGCCTTCGGGAGGGCCAGCAGGGGGCAGGGCTGTTCCTCCGTCTTCCTCCAAGCTTGCAGAAACTCCACCGGTCATCCCGGCTGCTCCCTTGGTCGTTGTGCCATCCCAGCAGCTGTCTCCGGCGGCGACGGCCTTCACTCCCCATCATGGTGCAAGCACAGGCAGCCCAGTAGCCCAAAACACACTGGCCCCTTCAACCCATCAGCCCGACGGGGGGAAGGAGGAAGCTATCGACGCCGTCGAGGCTGTGTGGCTGAAGAACTGTCAGGGTCTGGATGAGGGACAACAGAGACAGTTAAAGCAGCTGCTGTTGGACTTTAAAGATAGCTTCGCTTGGGGGGAAGATGAGGTAGGACAAACGCACCTAGTTCAGCACGAAATAGACACTGGGGACGCCCGACCCATTAAAATTCGGCCCCGTCGTATTCCCCTTGCCAGGAGGGAAGCAGCAGACACAGCTATTGTTGACATGTTGCGGGCTGATTTCATTGAGCCATCAGATAGCCCATGGTCCGCGCCGGTCGTCATGGTGCCTAAGAAAGGGGGTAAACTTAGGTTTTGTGTTGACTACAGGGGCCTAAATTCTGTCACCACTAAAGACTCTTATCCCCTACCGAGGATTGATGAGTCGCTAGACCACGTGAGAGGGTCCTCGTGGTTCTCCTCCCTTGATCTGCGCAGTGGCTACTGGCAGGTGCCCCTCTCGCCAGGGGCACGTGAAAAAACGGCCTTCTCCACAGATAGGGGCCATTGGCAGTTCAAGGTGCTGTGCTTCGGGCTCTGTAATGCTCCTGCCACCTTTGAGAGGCTCATGGACAGAGTGCTGGCGGGGGTTCCGAGAGACGAGTGTGTTGTGTACCTAGACGACATATTGGTGCACGGCACATCGTTTGAGGGGGCACTGGGGGCAATTAGGCGAGTGTTGGAGAGAATCTCGGGGGCGGGGCTAAAATTACATCCGGGAAAGTGCCATTTCATGCAAAGGGAGGTGGCGTTCCTGGGGCATCAGCTGGGTGGTGAGGGCATCAGCACGATGCCAGACAAAGTAGAGGCTGTGAGGGGGTGGCCAGTTCCAGGGGGAAAAAAAGAGGTTAAGAGCTTCCTGGGACTGGCATCCTACTATCGTAGGTTTGTGAAGGGGTTTGCGGGGATAGCGGCTCCTTTGAACCAGCTACTCAAGGAGGACACTGTTTTTCAGTGGACCGAAGAGCACCAGCGGGCGTTTGAGGCCCTCAAACGGGCCCTGATGGAGGCCCCTGTCCTGGCCTCACCAGACCCGAACCGTCCGTTCATCCTGGACACCGACGCAAGCAATGAGGGGTTGGGGGCTGTGCTGGCTCAGCGGGGTCCTGATGGGGAACACGTAGTAGCTTATTACAGCAGGACTTTTGATAAGGCTGAAAAACGCTACTGCGTGACAAGGAGAGAGCTTTTGGCTGTCGTGGCAGCAGTACGCCATTTCAAGTACTACCTGGGGGGCCTGCCGTTTGTGGTCCGGACGGATCACTCCGCCCTGCAGTGGCTTCTCTCCTTCAAAGAGCCAGAGGGTCAGATTGCCCGCTGGCTGGAGGAGCTACAACCCTACGACTTCCAGGTGGAGCACAGAGCCGGCCTTCGCCACAGCAATGCAGACGCCTTGTCCCGCCGCCCGTGTGCTGAGGATGGCTGTGGGTACTGCGCCAAACGGGTGGAGCGAGAGAGAGAACTGTGCAGGGAGGAGGGAGTCACCGCCACGGTGAGTCAGCTGAGTGTGACAGAGTGCCGGGAGCTTGAGGCTGTGGACGTTGGGGAGTGGAGGCGTCGCCAGGAGGAGGACGCAGAGCTGCGTCCTGTGCTGCGGTGGGTGGAAGAGAGAAGACGACCGCCGTGGGGGGAAGTAGCCCCTCTATCACCAGTCACCAAAGGACTGTGGGCTAAATTCACAGTCCTTAGAGTGGCTGAGGGAGTGCTCCAGAGGGGGTGGAAAAAGCCAGCGACTGGAGAAATTACGTGGCAGGTAGTGGTGCCCAAAAGGCTGCAGGGGAGCGTGTTACAGCAGCTTCATGGGGGAGTAGGCGCAGGGCATTTTGGGGTCTCCAAAACGTTAAAGCGCATGCGTAAAGGCTTCTATTGGGCAAGGCACAGGAGGGATGTTGAGGACTTTTGTAGGCAGTGCGACGAGTGTGCTGCTAAAAAAGGACCTCCAGGTCAGTCACACGCCCTCCTACAACAATTCCCAGTAGGGGAGCCCATGGAGAGACTGGGGGTAGACATAGTAGGGCCGTTTCCAACCACAGACAGCGGTAACAGGTGGATTCTAACCGCCATGGACTACTTCACCAAGTGGCCGGAGGCTTACGCTCTCCCAGACCAGGAGGCGGGGACAATAGCTGATGCGTTGGTGGGGGGAATAATCAGTCGGTTTGGGGTGCCACAGTCTATTCACAGCGACCAGGGAACAAACTTCGAGTCACGGGTGTTCTCAGAGTTGTGTAGACGGTTGGGCGCGGAGAAGACGCGCACTACTCCGCTTCACCCGCAGAGCGATGGGTTGGTGGAAAGATTTAACAGAACATTAGCACAGCAGCTGGCCATCGTTACCTCAAAACACCAGAGAGATTGGGACACCCACTTACCGTTTATTCTTATGGCGTGTAGGTCGGCTGTTCAAGAATCGACTGCGTGCTCCCCAGCACTACTAATGTTAGGTCGTGAGTTGCGCACCCCAGCCGAACTAACGTTTGGCCACCCTCCTGATAATGACGACGGGGTTTTGCCTGGCCCGAACTATGTGTGTCGTCTGCAGAACCGGTTAGAAGCGGCTCACACCTTCGCAAGAGAGCAACTCGAAAACGCAGGGGTGCGCCAAAAGCGCCACTACGACTCGCGCGCTAGGGGGAGGCACTTTGGAGCGGGAGAATGTGTGTGGCTTCACAACCCCACGCGCAAGAAGGGGCGGTGCCCAAAGCTGGACAGTGCATGGGTGGGGCCGTGTCTGGTGATAGAGTGGGGGAGGTGACGTACCGGGTGGAGGTTCCCCCACGGAGCAGGAAGGTGGTGGTCCACCGGGATCGATTGGCACCCTACAGAGGGAGGAAAACGGTAGGGAATGGGAGTGAGGGCTCTGATGTGAGCCCACGGGAACAGTCTAACGAGGAGACTCTAGCACAACCTGAGCCTGGGGAGGGGGCTGCTTCTTCGGAGGGCGCTGGAAATGACATTGGGGCAGAGGAGCGTTCTGGGGGGCCACCGCTGAGAGTCACGGGGAGGCCCAAGAGACTGATGCGACCTCCGGGTCGTTTTAAGGATTTTGTTGTGTAACCCTAGGGGCTAGGGTTTAGAAAGGGGGGGGGCTATGTAACGACCCGGTATTGTGTTCTGTGTTTGTGGGTGTGTTATTGTTCTCATGGCTACTAGCAGGGGTTGAATATGTCAGGACAGATGGAAAGGTTGGGGGGGTATGATGGGTAATACCGCGGGATTTGGAAATGCATAAATAGGGATCACTGTCTCATTGTTCTCTCTCTTCTGTTCGTGCCTTGATCTGTTCCTATGAGAGTGACTCTTGACCCGACAGGGTAACATTGTGTACGTTCGGCATTTAGCGGCGTGGGTTGTGGCCGGAACAATAGCCCAGTTTATGAATAAACCTGTGTTCTGACCTGCACACCTAGAGTCCGTCTCTTTTCCCTTTATGACCCAGCCGGGTCATTACAATACTTAATAATGTTAACAATACTTGTTCCACCACACTTTCTCCCTCAAACTTTCCAAATGCCAGTTGTTTTTCGGTTACAGCTCATGAATTACGTTTCATCACCTTCTCACCCCCCGTAGCCGGTAGTCAGGCGTCTCACCTAACGTTACCGTTCAGGGGAACGTGCTGCTGTAACTGACAAACTGCCTTCTCACCCCCCGTAGCCGGTAATCAGGCGTCTCACCTAACGTTACCGTTCAGGGGAACGTGCTGCTGTAACTGACAAACTGCCTTTCCACTCTCCCGCTCTTTCCAGAGCGCGCGCTGATTCTGTAACTAGCACATTGGTTGTCTCGTCTCTCTTCAGTCACGTGTTGCATTCTGTTGTTATGGGAACGGTTGGCTGAGCCTTGGATACGTTCGCAGACAGCCAATAGTGTTGTTGGGTCTGTAACCATGTTTACCACTGATAGTCTCTTCCCATTCCATTTCTTACAAAATCATCAACAAAAAGTCCAGTAATAGACCCATGTAATTCCAGTTGTTGTTTTGTTTGCGCAATGTGTGGTCTGTCGGGATATTGTCTATAAAAGTGTATTATTGTGATTGTATTTTCCTTCCTTTTTAGACCACATAGGCCTAATAAAACAACCAACCTTGTGTAGTGGCTTTGCTGTCAAGCATCTAAAAAAATCTTAGGCCTTCACTAGTGCCTTCTCATACAGCATATGATCAAGGCCTTCACTAGTGCCTTCTCATACAGCATATGATCAAGGCCTTCACTAGTGCAGTCTGATATAGCACATAATCAAGGCCTTCACTAGTGCAGTCTGATATAGCATATAATCAAGGTCTTCACTAGTGCAGTCTGGTAGAGCATATAATCAAGGTCTTCACTAGTGCAGTCTGGTAGAGCATATAATCAAGGTCTTCACTAGTGCAGTCTGATAGAGCATATAATCAAGGTCTTCACTAGTGCAGTCTGATAGAGCATATAATCAAGGTCTTCACTAGTGCAGTCTGATAGAGCATATAATCAAGGTCTTCACTAGTGCAGTCTGATAGAGCATATAATCAAGGTCTTCACTAGTGCAGTCTGATAGAGCATATAATCAAGGTCTTCACTAGTGCAGTCTGATAGAGCATATAATCAAGGTCTTCACTAGTGCAGTCTGATAGAGCATATAATCAAGGTCTTCACTAGTGCAGTCTGATAGAGCATATAATCAAGGTCTTCACTAGTGCAGTCTGGTAGAGCACATAATCAAGGTCTTCACTAGTGCAGTCTGATAGAGCATATAATCAAGGTCTTCACTAGTGCAGTCTGATAGAGCATATAATCAAGGTCTTCACTAGTGCAGTCTGATAGAGCATATAATCAAGGTCTTCACTAGTGCAGTCTGATAGAGCATATAATCAAGGTCTTCACTAGTGCAGTCTGATAGAGCATATAATCAAGGTCTTCACTAGTGCAGTCTGATAGAGCATATAATCAAGGTCTTCACTAGTGCAGTCTGATAGAGCATATAATCAAGGTCTTCACTAGTGCAGTCTGATAGAGCATATAATCAAGGTCTTCACTAGTGCAGTCTGATAGAGCATATAATCAAGGTCTTCACTAGTGCAGTCTGATAGAGCATATAATCAAGGTCTTCACTAGTGCAGTCTGATAGAGCACATAATCAAGGTCTTCACTAGTGCAGTCTGATAGAGCACATAATCAAGGCCTTCACTAGTGCAGTCTGATAGAGCACATAATCAAGGTCTTCACTAGTGCAGTCTGATAGAGCACATAATCAAGGTCTTCACTAGTGCAGTCTGATATAGCATATAATCAAGGTCTTCACTAGTGCAGTCTGATATAGCACATAATCAAGGCCTTCACTAGTGCAGTCTGATATAGCACATAATCAAGTGCCACTGGTTGCATTTACTGTACTTCAGAACTCATGCTCTCTCCTCCCTCTAAGTCTCCCAGACTTTAATTAAAACTAGCATGTCCACCCTCTGTCCCCAGGTGAGTCTGCTGAGCTATATAGCAGCACATCAACAAACCTGCCACTCTGTCCACCCTCTGTCCCCAGGTGAGTCTGCTGGGCTATAGAGTAGCACAACAAACCTGTCACTGTCCATCCATCTGTCCCCAGGTGAGTCTGCTGGGCTATAGAGTAACACAACAACAAACCTGTCACTCTGTCCATCCATCTGTCCCCAGGTGAGTCTGCTGGGCTATAGAGTAGCACAACAAACCTGTCACTCTGTCCCCAGGTGAGTCTGCTGGGCTATAGAGTAGCACAACAACAAACCTGTCACTCTGTCCATCCATCTGTCCCCAGGTGAGTCTGCTGGGCTATAGAGTAGCACAACAAACCTGTCCCTCTGTCCATCCATCTGTCCCCAGGTGAGTCTGCTGGGCTATAGAGTAGAACAACAAACCTGTCACTCTGTCCATCCATCTGTCCCCAGGTGAGTCTGCTGGGCTATAGAGTAGCACAACAAACCTGTCACTCTGTCCCCAGGTGAGTCTGCTGGGCTATAGAGTAGCACAACAAACCTGTCACTCTGTCCCCAGGTGAGTCTGCTGGGCTATAGAGTAGCACAACAAACCTGTCACTCTGTCCCCAGGTGAGTCTGCTGGGCTATAGAGTAGCACAACAAACCTGTCACTCTGTCCCCAGGTGAGTCTGCTGGGCTATAGAGTAGCACAACAAACCTGTCCCTCTGTCCCCAGGTGAGTCTGCTGGGCTGTGGAACTGTACAGCTGCACATTAACCTGTCACCCTGTTGTCAGCAATCAGCAGACAGTTCCCTGAGGAAGGATGCAACGGTCAAGACTGTCAATAACCAGATTGTGGGGATGACTAAATGCAATAAAAGGAGTGTAAAATGTTTTAAAACAACATTTTCATTGCCTGTTGGTCTTCACATTTTCACAATTGTGACTTAAATCAACACAACACAGAGGTTATGATTCAAAAGTTTTAAAAAAAATCAAGTATCGTGTCCAGGGTGAATAAATGTTTTATTTATATCAGACATCCCAGCGGGTTTGGCTGGCAGGGATGGTCTTGTCCCATCACGCTCAAGCGATTCACATTGGTGCGGCTGGCGTCCGGGTTAAGCGGGCATTGTGGCAAGAAGCAGTTTCGGCTCGGCTGGGCTGTGTTTCGGAGGACGCATGGCTCTCGACATTCACCTCTGAGTCTGTACGGGAGTTGCAGCGATGGAACAAGACTAACTACTAATTGGATATCACAAAATTGGTGCGAAAAAGTGGTATAGTTTAAGTATTTATAAACCTTGGAGACAATTGAGACATGGATTGTGTATGTGTGCCATTCAGAGGGTAAATTGGCAAGACAAAAAGTTGTAAGGTGCCGTTGAATGTGTTACGGTAGTAGGTGCCAGGCGCACCATTTTGAGTATATCAAGAACTGCAACTCTGCTGGGGTTTTTCAACACTAAGTTTCCTGTGTGTATCAAGAATGGTCCACCACACAAAGGACATCGAGCCAACTTAACTATGGGAAGCATTGGAGTCAACCTGGGCCAGCATTCCTGTGGAACGCTTTTGACAACTTGTAGAGTCCATACCCCGACGAATTGAGGCTGTTCTGAGGGCAAAAGGGGGTTCAACTCAATATTATGAAGGTGTTCCTAATGGTTGGTACACTGTATCAAAGACTGAAGTATTTCAAAGATTGAAGACTGTATATCAAAGATTGAAGAATGTTATTAGTCCCCAGGAAGAGTAATGGGATACTTAATAAATACAAACAAGTGCATATCAGTAGTTGAATGTATCAGTTTGTAAGAATGAGTGGTTACAAGACATGTAGACCTTGCAAACACAGAAAGAAGGGTGCTCCACAATCTTTGTTTAACAATGGCTAAAAGTCACAGCTGGACAAGGTCAAAAATAAATTGTTATAGTTATTGAGGAATGCTTGCTGTTGCTAGCTAATTTGTCCTGGAGTATAATCAGTGGGTTTTTATTTTATGCACAAGATCCTCTACTCCGAAAATTAATCCACAGATAAAGTTAGTTTCAAGTAATCTCTACTCGTTCAGACTTCTTTGGAATGAATACGGCAACGAACTTCAAAGTGTATTACCACCACCATCTGGACTGTAGACCTCCGGTCATCTTTCAATCACACACGTGGGTATATGCTCCTCAAAACCAGAGGAGAGAAGTACTTTTATACCACTGTGCTCCTAAATATACCCCCCCAAAAAAACTACCCAAAGTAGTACTTTACCATTTATATTTTGGCCAACTTTTAATTCACTACATTCCTAAAGACAGTAACAGTTTACTCGCTACATTTTCCCTGACACCCAAAAGTACTAAATACATTTTCAATGCTTAGCAGGACAGGATAATGGTCCAATGCACAAGTATCAAGAGAACAACCCTACTGCCTCTGAACTGGCAGACTTAAACACAAATGCATCCTTTATAAATTAATGTCTGAGTGTGCCCTTGGCTATCAGTAAAAAAAATAAAAAAAAAGTGTGGTCTGCTTTTCTTAATATAAGATATTCAAAATGGTTTACACTTACTTTTAATACTTAAGTATATTTAGAACCAAATCCTTTTAGACTTCCTCAAGTAGTATTTTCCTGGGTGACTAACACTTTTACTCGAGTCATTTTCTATTAAGGTATCCTTACTTTTACTTATGACAATTGGGTACTTTTCCGGCCACTGATCAAGCGTCACAAATAGAAGCAAGTTCTATTTTAGCGGCTGGGTACGCAGACCCTCGTAGACGCGCGCAAGCAGTGTTGGTACAATGATTGAATAACGTGTACATTTATTTAGCAAAGCGAGCGGTGTGGTCAGCGTGTCAGGTCCAAATCGGTGACGAAACAATTATTTTTTGGTTTTTAACCAGGTAGGCCAGTTGAGAACAAGTTCTCATTTACAACTGCGACCTGGCCAAGATAAAAAGCAGTGCGACAAACATATTTACTCCAGCGATAAACAGGAAAAAAACATTCAACAGCTTCAAATATTTTACTAAGTTACAGTTCAAAGTTAAGTCAATTTAAATACATTCATTAGGCCCTAATTTATGGATTTCACATGACTGTGCAAGACTGAAGCCATGGGTGGGGCTGGGAGGACACAGGCCCACCCACTGGGGAGCTAATCAATACCCCCCCCCCCCCACAAAAAAAGGGCTTCATTAAAGAAATACTTTGAGCACCCCACCCACATTCTCTAAAATGACTTTGGAGAAGCCTTATGGTAGAGAAATTAACATTAAAATCAATGGCAACAGCTCTAGTGGACATTCCTGCAGTCAGCATGGCAATTGCACACTCCCTCAACTTTAGACATCGGTGGCAAAACTGCACATTTTAGAATGCCCTTTTATTGTCCCCAGCACAAGGTGCAGCTGTGTAATCATCATGCTGTTTAATCAGCTGCTTGATATGCCACACCTGTCTGGTGGATGAAACATCTTGGCAAAGGAGAAATGCTCACTAACAGGGATGTAAACCAATGTGTGCACAACATTTGTGAAAAATCAGCTTCCTGTTCAGCGTGTTATAGTAAGTGAACCCCCCCCCCCCCATGTGTGCAGCACCAAGAAAAGCAGGTCCCACCCTGTACAGAGAGCTTTATGCAGCTTAAACAATTATTGTCAAAGTGGTCAAATGCACACAGGTGTGTTCATTTGGGAATTGTTCCCAGACAAACCAGGACTATAAATGTTTAGTATCAGTAACTTCCAAGCAAGGGACACGATGGCTAAATGTTACAACTTTATTACTGGACAGGGCAACAAAGACGCAGAACAGTCATTTCATAAAGACAGGAAACAACAAAGAAAAAAAGATACATTTGAGAATATTAAAGGCATCACAAGAAACATGTTTAAATGTGTTTACCTCTAAGGCATGCTCCATATTTATCCCTTCTGATTTAGTCTTCTAGACTACAGCCCAAACTCCTTGAAACACTTTGCTCAGAGATGGAGCATCTAACACACAGATTACACTAATTGATGAAGGAAAAAAAAACTGCAAAAATAGCAAATCACTAGCAGAGGTATGCGAGTTCTAATGAACGAAGTTGAAACTAGAATAGCCAACTACAATTTCCTGCCATAATGGTTGAAAAACACAATAGCAGCAGTTCCTGGTTACTTCTCATCTAACTATCTCTAGCTGTGGTCTAAATTAACAGTGGTAGCACTAGTGCCCCTAATTTAAAATGATATAGGAGCACCAGAATATTCAAATTTTTATTTGAGGTCGCATAATGGGCTTTAAATTAATTCTAGCTACTTTTGAAGCACATGTTGAGCTCTGGAAAACTAATATTAAATCCCGTAGAAAGATAAATGTTGATTGAAAAACCTCCCATTGAAATTAGTCATTTATGGAATAGTAGGTTTCTACATTGTGTCAAAGCACTACCTATTGAGATTATTAAATTCTACGCTGTCTCTCTAAAGAGCATCAAGTTTGCACGAGACATGCAAGTCACTCATTCGATGGTGTCCTGAAGAAGCTATCCCTTCCTCTCCCTCTGTGCCCCCAGATGTTTGATATACTGGTCAAGTAACCAGGTTGTTAGCAAGCTAGGTTGAGGTAACATGACTGAACAAAAATGTTGAGAAAAAAAAAAAAAGATTTGCCAGAGAGCAGCTTTGGAACGACCCACGACTCGGTTTATGAACAGGGCCTAAAAAAAAAATGAAGATTTGCCACAAAAAAAAAAATCTACCAGTCACTGACACCTATATGTTTTTATTTTTACCGGCCAATACATTTGCCATGACACCAAAATCTTTACCGCTTGGTTTAGTTTTTCAAGGTGTGGGATCCCCCCCTTTATTTTATAAGGTTCACTCAATCACAAAAATAAATAGGATAGTCCACAGCAATGCTTACACTAGATTAGGAGCCCACTTAAGAGGTCTGGGGAAGAAAATATATATGTAAAGTCTCACTTTAATTCCAATTGTGCACCTGAAAAGGATTTTTGGCTGGTGGTGTTTCTGCACTGTATGCAATAGCAAAGTCCACAAAACAAAAGACCCTGACATATCACGATGCCAGTTAATCCTACGTTGCAGTTAACATTTAATTTGTAAAGTTATTGGGAAAGCCTTTAGAAATTACTATTTGGGCATCACTACCTGGCTACACAAAGTAAGCCGGACAGCCATGCCGTTAGGGCGCCAGAAATGTGCAAATAATAGAAATCACTGATTTATTCTTTACACGTATGCTTTAGATGGAATGAATCTGCACTCGCTTTCTCCTCCAGGGCACTCTGAATCAACTGGCCAGTTTAGGGCTCCCGAGGGACGCAGCGGCTTAAGGCACTGCATCTCGGCGCTGGAGATGTCACTACAGACCCTGGTTCGATTCCAGGCTGTATCACAACCTGCCCGTGATTGGGAGTCTCATAGGGCGGCGCACAATTGGCCCAGCGCCGGCCGACATTGTATTTAAGATTTATTTTGTTCTTAACTGACTTGCCTAGTTAAATATAGGTTAAATAAAAAAAGTATAACTATTAGCTGGGTGATTATTTCCCTGGTCACTCTGGTGCACCCAAAATAAAAACCTGTCAGGTCCCACAACAAAATATCTAGGAGCATATGCAACCAAAAAAATGGAGGTACTTTAGAATCCTGATGGCACACGCATTGGTGGATTCAACTATGCAACAAAATGCCTAGTTATGACAGTGGCTTGCATCCCAAATGGAACCCTATGGCCTTTCTAGTACACTACTTTTGACCAGAGCATACAGGGCACTATATGGAATAGGGTTCTATTTGGGACACAAAGGAAGGCATTCAATAGAATCATCATGAAAACATGTGGAGAAACAGTAGACATCAGTTCAGTTAGACAATTTGCAATAATTCTACGACATGTTAACTTTTTTTTTTTTAAATAACGAGACGAGGGAAACCTGGACTAAAAATACAGCCCTAACTAGCAAACAGCATGGTAAACTTGAGCAAATCACACAATTCTGTATTTCATTGCTTTGCTTTGTTTGTTTACCTTATCTGGAGTTCGCTCTCGAATGGTCACCTACACCTTGATCATCAGCCTCAAAGGATGCCTCTCAGAGTAGTCTCCTTTACGGGAGGGACAAACTTACAGGTTCCTGTTCCTGAATCTAGAACCTACGCTGGCTTCTAGAACCTTCTCTGGCTTCCAACAGCATCTGAGTGAGAGGTGGAGGGAGGCAGGCAGCAGGGTTTTATGAGAACACCATTACAGCACTGCAGCATTGTGGCAGCGGCAATATAATATAATAGAATGTATATTCAAGTTCACAGCTTTCAGTCATCACCAATGAGTCAGTTGAACAGCATGAGCATCATATGCAGGTGTACTTTCATCAACGTTTGTAGACTTTACTAATACGCAAATATATATATATATGCACATAGGGCTGGCTTTATGACAGACCGAGTTGACTATTTATATTATAGTAATGTGAAAGTACAGGGCTCGAGTTCTATGCATCACAGATCACACTGCAGAGACTTACCAAGTTATGCATTATAATATGCCTCATGGTAGTGTATATCAACAACAACAAAATGACCTCAGAAAATGAGAACTTTAAAAAAAAACAGCATGTAGAAAGAACGCTTTTTTTGGGGGGGGGGCAACATTTTTACTACGATTAAGTCTGGTGGGAAAAGCCATCAAACCACATTGCAATTGGCCTAAGAGGGAGAAACGTTGCTGCTCCTAAAACAAACCATCACAACTCATGTTGAACCATGCAAATCATTCATCACCATCGAAATCACAGCACTATCGTCAATATACTCTATGAACAAAACAGCTGTTGATATCACTACGAATCCTACCTGGACATGGCTCATTAACATCAGGAGCACAGCTAGTGTTACTACACAGCACAGGGTAAGCAGAAATATAATCAGGCAAATTCAGGTGAGTATAAATGGATCCCCAATCTGGGTATATATATATATATATATATATCATAGGTCAGAACACAGCTGTTATCCTTAGGGTCGCTTACCTGTGTGACCGCAGCAGAACGTAAAGGGTCAAGGTCTGGGATGACAGTGATACTGCAAAGATCTCACACATATGATATCTGCACCGTTTGCCACTCATTTCAGTTCAAAACAGCCTTAGGTTTTGTTTCGGAAAACAACAGTACTCAATAGCAATAGAATAACTGCATCACTTAGAAATCAGAAGCACTTGTAGAACATTCTACTGAATGACAACCCGACATGCTGATAAGAGACATCAATACACAGCATAGAAACAACTTCAAAATGCTACTATGAGGGGGGGGGGGGGGGGGGGGGGGGGAACTAGAACATTTCAGACTGAATCACACCATTACTGCAGTGAAAAATATGCATCTCTAGTAGTAACTAAATTCTTGAGACTATGAAATGGCATTTCTTTTTCAAATATTGATGAAATAAAGTCATAGTTTACATCTCTATTCTGGCTAAGCAATGGCACTTCAGGGGAGGGGAAAAAACTATTGTTATCTAAAAATCAAGCACTTTTTTTTAACGATTTCTAACATTCCTAAATGAACCACTGCGCAAAGAATTGTATTTTGCAAGGAACAGATCCTTCAGATCAGAGTTCTAACAGAACAGTCCGACTGGTATTATAACAGAACACGTTCCGACCTAAAAAAAAAACAGAGCCTAGCTAGATCTACAATGCAATATTCAATGTAATCTATGTCCAAACGGTCAAAAAAAAAACAAGAATATAATTTCTAAATGACAATACCAAGATACTGTACTTTATCATAACTTTTGATACTTACCCAGTATTTGTTTAAGGAAAAAATATGCAATTTGACAGAAACAATAAAGTTTTGTAATCATCAGTCAAAGAAATACATTGACAGCCAAACTGGGTTTGTTATTATATAGTCACAGTATTGTACTTACAGAGTAGGAGGTCAGAGGTCAACCCTGTTGGCTGATGGTACCGCTCAGACCAGCTCAGACCACCCCTCGGCCCTACAGAAAACCTATGTTCTTCCGTTGGGTAAACTAACAGAACAATGCATGGGCAGAGCAAAAATAAAAATACGACTTTTGCATTTCACGTTTTTTTATAGTATCAAAAGGCCAGAAAATGTATACATTTTAGGGGGGGGAGAAACAAACGTTTGAATGCAATGCAATACAGCAGAACAGAACACGTCAGTTTCCCTGTCCTGGAAGAGACAGAGGGAGCAGCAAAAAAAAAAAAAATACGAATAATAAACTAAAGCAACATTTCTGCAGTGAGAGTCACATTTTCTGAGGAACATTTTTGGATTAAAAATGTTTTCTTTCATATATACACTTGCTTTGCTTACCGCTTGTCTAAGCGTGGCTGTGAAGGAGGAAGTTACTCTGATTAAAACAAGGCAGCACACTAAAAGTTTCCTCAACAAAGTCTGCTTCAGGATGTCGCCAATGACCCTATTCCCTATATAGTGCACTACTTTTGACAAGCGCTTAAGGGGAGCCGTGTGCACTAAACAGGAAATAGGGTACCATTTGATTCTCAGCCAGCCAGTCAGCGCAACAGACAAGATTCGATCGGTTGTTTGACAGAGACGCCACAACAACCGAACACTGTAGGTAATGCATGAGTCCCAGATGTATCATAACATTATGCCACTAATACTACATTATGGTATAAGAAACATCTGTCTAGTCCTACAATACAGGCGGAGAGGTAAGGGGGAAAAACAGACTAATATAACCAAGAGTAAAGACAGGTAAATTATTCTATTCAATAGTGGTCCTAAAATAGAACCTTGGGGAACACCGAAACTGGACACCCCCCCCCCCCCCCCAGTCAACAAGGCAGAGCGACGAACACACATCTAAAAACATTGTACTAAGTTACCAGGAGCTGTGTAGAGTTGGAGAGAAACTGAACATTGTAAAACAAAACAAAAAAAAGGTATACACGATTTGAAGTCGAGTTCATATTGTAATTATTACCAACCCAACTTAGCTATTACCAACCCAACTTACCAACACAGGAGGTTTCACTTTGTTTTATTGCAAAACACAACAGGCATATTATTTAAAAACGGAGATGATTATCCATGGTAAACTAGCTAAATAACAGGAGCTCTTGAACCACATAGCATGAAGATACATGGGGCTGGAATGAACATATAATTACCTCACTAAAAAACCCAAAACCGTTCATTTAACAAGGAGAAGAAAAAAAAAAAAGTAGAAAACCCAAAAAGATAGCAAAGGATGAAGGGTTTGTGTCTCCAGGTAGACTGCTGCCATCACATTATTGTGAAACACTTGAAAACCAACCAACCAAAGGGGAAATTAAGATCTTCAAGGCATCTGCACCATCCAACACATTTAACAAAGGGTTTTGTTTCCACAATGTCGCATTTACTTTATGTCCACTTCACATTACTGGCCCTGTGCAGAAGAAATACATAAAAACACAGGCCATGTTAACAGCAGAACCCACGGACGCAGCGTCTCCATACATCATATTAACCCTGTTTTTTTTTTTAAAGGGAAGAGTAACTAGCGTTAGTTTCTTCTCGCGGCCACTCCGACTCCTCTGATCCCCTAGAACACCTTGAGGAAGGAACGGGGTTAGCGACACAGACGAGCTAAAGACAGGGCTTTATAAAAACACAGCAAGGGTAGTTGAAATGAGGGCTACAGTCACAGCGTTGAAAAAAAAAAAAAAGACGGACGGACGATACAGAAAACAGAAATAGATAGTGGAGAAGTCGAACTAGAGTGGTGCGAGGAGGAGACAGCGGGAACCAGGGTAGGACGGTACAGGGGGACGGTAGAAGTCTTACTGGGGGTGTACCTGAGGTGCTTGTGGCTGTGCCCCCATAGCCTGTGGGCTGCCCTGTCCGTAGTAAGCAGCCTGCTGGCGGTAGTACTCCGCCCAGGCAGCACTATAGTCCGGTTGACCGGCTGGCTGACCACCCGGTTGACCACCTGGTGCTGCTCCCGCCTGAGGGGCCGCTTGACCTGGGGAGGGAGGGACACGGTTAGAAACATGGATGAGACCACATTTGACTCACACAAACAAGGCTTGGCATTAACACCAGTGTAGTGAATAAACTTAAAGAATGACGACAACAGCAAGGAACCCCACCAGACAAGTGGGATGAATAACGATGAATTGAAACATGGGGTGTGAACATTTAAACTATATTGTGATTGTTATCTTTTAGAAAAATACAAATCTGGAGACCCTTTTGGCCACAGAGATATTTTTACGTTTTAAACCTAATTTCCTTCAATTCTACACATTTTGTCATGGGACTTGTACCGTGTTCTTATACTGAGTGAATAAACAAGCTAACTTAAATCAAATGGGGCACCACATCACGACTGCAATTTTAGAATCTCCCTGACCGGTTTATATTTTGGTAATAGTTACTTCACCTTTGAGATCTTATTCAAATCAAAAATAAGTTTATACTGAAAATGTTTCACCATCCCGAAAATTATTTAAAAAAAACATGTAATAATCATATTTGAATGGTGGCCCACCACTGCTAAAATAATGTAGGGGAAACACAGATGGTGAAATGCAAAGTTTACAAGGAGGACTTCCTCTCCAGAACCAGTACAGGTGCAATGCTTAATCTGAACGGGAGTGAGCAGCAGCACAGGTCACCAGACAGACGGGCTCTTCACATTAACGTGTAATAAAATCACAGCGCCGATACAGAAATTATTGCCGTTGATATGCGGCCGTTGTCAAATGGTAGAAGGTGTCTGCTTCAATACCCTAAAGGCATATCTAGAACCACACTAAAAAAGACCCCACGTTGAAAAGCCATGGCGGTCTGACATGGAGAAATGATTCCTCTGCAAGTACAAAGCGTGAGGTTTCCCACACCCAGTGGTGGGCCGTCAGGGCCAGCAAGGCCTTCTCTGGGTGGGACTGTGTAGGACCTCACTGAAGGCCCAGGCGCCAGGCCCACGGCACGCTACTGCCCACACCATATGTGGTGTTAACAGGTTGGACGTCAAGGAACACGCTGTCATACGGCACTGCTACCAGCCATCACATTGATGAGAAGTGGGACATGAAGACACGTGTACTGACCACATGGAGTAGAGGCACACAGCAGAGAACCTAAAACAGTAGCCAGGACTGCGGTAGATTGAACTACATCGCCCCCTAGCTGTCATAAGCAGGACCATATGTGCATTGTGAATTCATTAGAGGATTTCTTGATAATGAATCAATGGCATTTTTTATATTTTTTATTATATTTAATCATTTTTTTTCTTTTCTTTTTTTTATAAGTAAAAAAATATATATATATTTTTTTACAAATGGCTGTTTAAACATTAATAAAAATGTTAGTTGTCACATCCTTAGTTGAAGGACCGCGGGGCGTACGGGGCCGACCTGGCTCCTTCTGATATTTATGAATGTTTCTTCTGGATAAAGGGTTTTATTTCTAGCTATTATTATTGCTCCGTTGGAGCTAGGAACAAGCTTTTCAAGACACCTGCAAATCGGTGTACTACACCAATAAACATTGATTTGGAGATCTGCCAGCAGGTAATAAGACTAGTCAAGTCAGTGCTACCAAACTGGACCAAGGAAAGGTTTTAGAAACTACATTGATACGACTGTGAGAAGGGGAACGAACCCACCACTGGTTCTTCGGGTGGCGGGACAGAAACCCTCTGCTTTGCTCTGGGGCAGCTGTGGTGACAGACCCTCTACTAGAGAGAGAGCTGAGAAGGGACACAGCTGCCCACAACATCTGTGCCTTGCTACAAGCACAAGTTTAAACGTTGACAGTTTGAGTTGAAAGCGGTCTCACCTTGTTTCTTGTAGTACTCCTCCCAAGCCTTGGTGTAGTCCTGTGGTTGCTGACTTTGCTGCCCTGGAAATGATAAAAGACAGCTTTTAGTCCCAACAGGAAAAACCTTCCACTCAGAGTCAACATAAACTATGTTGCTGCGCCATCTAGTCACAGCGGTAGTTGTAGTAGCACATGAGCAGGTAATTAATTGGTAGACGAGACAACAGTACGTAGGTGCACAGGAAATAAGCTGGTCTTTTTAAACAAGGGGCCGTCTCTGTGGCTGGATTACAAAAAGACCAAAACCAGTCTAAACAGCATGGGCTTGAAAACCAACCAACCGGTTTACCGCAAACACAAATGGTCACAGCAGCCAGTGAACCACATCTCAAGACATCGCAATCACACCCCCCCCCCCCCCCCCCCAAAAAAGCTTTTATTTATTTTATTGTTGTTGCCATTTCAGAGCCACATAGCCGTTTCCACTGATCCTCAATTAGTTCTAACAAACAAACAAAAAAAAGACTCAGAACTGAAGCTTGGCAAAACACATTTATGTTTATACCCATTTTCTTGTAATATTCCTCCCAGGCCTTGGAGTAATCGGCCTGCCCAGTATGCCCAGGTCCCTTGGGGTCACCTGTTAAAAATGGTACAATATAGTATTGAGAAGCATTCTGAGACTGACCATAGTTAGTCCTCCATCCCGCTATGGGCGCTCTGCTCTGACACCAGAGATGTGGAAAATAAAAGCTACTCTGTCCATTGAGGTTTTAAAAAAAAGGCGACGCCATGTTTAAGCTCTTACTACACGACACAGGCAAGACTGTTAGGCCGGGATTCAAGCTGTAGTACATTGAGCGAACAAAAAAAGGTAATTGACACTTATGCAGACACCAACAAAAAAAAATTCAACCATAAATGCATTCTCTGCAAAAGTCTGGGAAATTCTCTTTAGGGGAAAAAAGGTGCCTTGTCTGTAGTTCAGCGCAGCAGCGTTTGAACGCACTTTGAATGAATCCCGGTCTTAGTCTAGGTGTCTACAGACCACGCAGAGGTTACCTGGGATGTATTCATTAGTGACCACTAACGGTTTGGCAACAGGAAATCATGTTTCTATTGGACAAATTGAGGTATGTTCCTGCCTGTTTCGTTCCAATTGCTTCTGTTTGGTTCATAGTGAATACATCCTAGCAGAGAACCAGAGGCTGTGATAGAGGGGGGGGGGGGGGGGGGCCCCAGGTTACCTTGCCCGTTGGCCTGTGTGGTGCCAGGGGCACCGCCGGTGGGTGTCATGGGGGCCTGGGGTTGCTGCTGGTACTGGGAGTAATACGCTGCCCAGGCCGCTGCGTTGGCATCAGCTGCAGCTTTACCTACAAACCAATACACACATTAGATACGTCTTCCCTGTTGATATACCTACACAGGATAAACATGTCTTAGCTTAGGGCCTTGCAGAACGGAGCCAATAAACTCACAGATTGTCTCAACTACAATTTTTTTTTAAAAGGGCATTGTAGTTCAATCTATTTAACCAGGTGAATGTGTCCATTTCTCGATAGATTATCACATCGGATGGTGTTAACTTACCAGGATCCGGCTGTCCCTGCTGCCAGTGGGGGAAGCCGTTGCCCCAACCCTGAGGCTGGTAGGGAGCGGGAGGACCACTGAGGAGACAAACCATCAAAAACGCTGGCTAGTAACAACAAACTATAATACGTGTGATAAATGAAAAGCTTCTGTATCAAATCTGAGGTTCTCCCATTTAATTGTATTTCATAAAGCTAAATATGGTCCCGTGTGGCTCAGTTGGTAGAGCATGGCGCTTGCAACGCCAGGGTTGTGGGTTCATTCCCCACGGGGGGACCAGGATGAATATGTATGAACTTTCCAATTTGTAAGTCGCTCTGGATAAGAGCGTCTGCTAAATGACTTAAATGTAAATATATTTATAAAGTGGCAATGTGACTTTTTGGGGGACCCGACCAAATTCACATAGAAATATGAGATCTAGATCTGTCATTCTACTTGAAAGGAAGTTTAAGAAGTGCTAGATCTGTTCTATACTTCCCACTTAAGTTTAGTTTTTGTGTCTTTAACTTTCGGATTTGTACACCAGCTTCAAAACAGTTGAAAATACAATATTTTTGGCTATGGAAAATATATTTTGCAGCGGTTTAGATGCTACAATGATTCTCTACACTAGACTTACTTATTTTGACAAACTGAAATTATGCAAACTACTAGAGTTTCAGCAACCAGGAAGTGTCAGAGTGATTTCTGCGCAGTGCAACTTTAACGCACTCATTCAGCCTACTTTGCTTGTAAAATATCCATTGCCACCCATGAAGTCATTTTTAAACATGGTTGTACGCATTTTCTGCTAAATGAAATGCCTAGACTAAACTAAAAACCAACAGCCCACCCCCCAGATGTAAATATTGGTGGGGGAGAGAAAGCTATTTAAATATCAGTGAAAAGCCTCAGTCTTACTGTGGTCCTGGTGGTCCCTGGTTGTAGGGACCGGGGTTGTAGGGACCCATCTGAGCAGGGTGCCCAGGAGGCCCGGGGGGGCCGTGGGGAGACGGACCTCCGTGGGGGCCTGGAGGACCTTGGGGACCACCCATTGGACTGACTGGACCCTGGGGGGGGGGGGGGGGGACATGGAGTGGAGGGGTGTCAAACAGCGTACTGGGCTACAGAATTAGAAGACATGATAAATGCAATGGCTGTAGAAAGTTGAGACTGTGAAGTAAGATAAAGATGAGAGCAGGCTCACAGTGCTTACGGACCAGTCAGTAATTCAGATAAAACATTTGATTTTCTAGTTAAAATTATAAAAAAAGTGATCCACTAAACTTCTACACTACTGTCTAGTGATTGAGACGAGTATGATTTCTACTACAGACAAATGAACAGTGAAAACCCACTCACCCCGATCTTCTCCTCGACCAGCTGCCGTGCGTAGTCTATCTGTTGGTGTGATCCTCGGACGGTGAACATTTTAATGTTGGGGTCGGAGTTGGGCGGAGGGTTTCTCTGGAGCTCGATACGCGCCCCAGACTGCTGGCTGATGCCCTTGATGGTCTCTCCTCCTACAGAGGGACAGAGGAGGGAGGACTGTTCAGACTAAACCAGAAAACGTCAATTTCCAGAAGAGAATGTGGTGCGCTTGGTTCTTCCTCTTGGTCACTAATGAACATGACCCAGGGATACTAAATGGAACCAGACGAGATTCTGGCTACCATATTCTAATGCTTGGTTGCCTAACATTACTAACATTGTTATATGATAACGCCATGAGGGAACGAACCCACCACTGGTTCTTTGGGTGGCAGGAGAGAAAACCTCTGTAGCTGTTGCCTTGACTTTGTTGTACCAGTAGAGCGATGCATCTACCAGGCCATACACACACACACTTTAGTTTCCATGGTGTTCCTTCGCTCTTAGATTCAGGCGGAGGTCGGATGTGAATGTCCCTTGACAGCTCTGTTGCCTGCAAAAATGCATATTTGATGTCTATGGAATTAAGTCTCCATTTTTTCTGGCAGATCACTGTCATCAGCAATCTGAGTGACTCTGGTGCATGTCGGTGAGTCTACTGGGAGTTGTTTAGCAGCCAGCTCCAAAAACCTCTAGACGTGCTTTAGGCACTATTCCAGTTAAGGATTCTTTAACTTGTTATGGATAGGTGGCAGCATTTTCACATTTGGATGAAAAGCGTGCACAGAGTAAACTGCCTGCTACTCAGTCCCAGTTGCTAATATATGCATATTATAAGTAGATTTGGATAGAAAACACTGAAGTTTCTAAAACAGTTTGAATGATGTCTGAGTATAACATAACTCATATGGCAGGCGAAAACCTGAGAAAAATCCAACCAGGAAGTGGGAAATCTGGGGTTTGTAGGTTTTCAACTCTTGGCCTATCGAATACACGGTGTCTATGGGGTCATTTTGCACTTGCTAAGGCTTCTACTAGATGTCAACCATCTTTAGAACCTTGTTTGATGCTTCTACTGTGAAGTGGGGCCGAATGAGAGGGGAATGAGTCAAGAGGTCTGGCAGAATGCCTTGAGCTCGTGACGCTCGTTCACGTGAGAGCGAGCTCTGTTCCATTTCTTTTCTGAAGACAAAGAAATTATCCGGTTGGAACATTATTGAAGAATTGTGTTAAACATCCTAAAGATTGATTCTATACTTCGTTTGACATGTTTCTACAGACTGTAATATGACTGAACTTTTGCCTGGACCTGCCCGCGTGTCGTGAGTTTAGATTGTGTACTGAACGTGCGAACGAGGAATTTGGACATAAATTGACTTTATGGAACAAATCAAACATTTATTGTGGAACTGGGATTCCTGGGAGTGCATTCTGATGAAGCTCATCAAAAGTAAGTGAATATTTATAATGGTATTTGTGACTTATGTTGACTCCAACATGGCGGATATCTTATGGGGTTGTGTTGGTCTCAGAGCGCCGTACTCAGATTATTGCATGGTTTGCAGTTTCCGCAAAGTTCTGATACAGCGGTTGCATTAAGGAGAAGTATATCTTTAAATCTGTGAATAACACTTGTATCTTTTATCAATGTTTATTATGAGTATTTCTGTGATTTGATGTGGCTCAGTGCAAATTCACGGGATGTTTTGGAGGCAAAGCCAAATGTAAACTGAGGTTTTTAGATATAAATATGAACTTGATCAAACAAAACATACATGTATTGTGTAACATGTTGTCCCGGGAGTGTCATCTGATGAAGAACATCAAAGGTTAGTGATTCATTTTATCAATATTTCTGCTTTTTGTGACTCCTCTCTTTGGTTGGAAAATCGCTGTATGCTTTCTGTGACTAGTTACTGACCTAACATAATGATATGTTCTGCTTTCGCCGAAAAGCTTTTTTTCCTTCTTTTTTTAAATTATATATATATATATAATTTTTTTTAAATCGGACACTGTGGTTGGATTAACGAGAATTGTATCTTTAAAATGGTGTCTAATAGTTGTATGTTTGAGAAAATTGAATTATGAGATCTGTTGATTGAATTTGGGTTCCGCCAGTCCTAGACTGGTTAATGAAAATGTCAATCATTATTTGAATATGTTGGTAACTAGTTGTATAATCGTGATAATGCCCTCGAAGCCAGTGTTTGGAAGATATATTGTCACGGTTTGCCAAACTGAAACCAACACCTGTGCCAATACACTGCATTCGGAAGTATTCAGACCTTGACTTTCTCCACATTTTGTTACGTTACAGCCTTATTCTAAAACAGGTTAAATTAAAAAAAAGTCCTCAATCTACACACAATACCCTGTATTGACAAAACGAAAACAGGTTTAGAAATTTTTGCAAATGTAGATAAACAATCTCGCTTATTTACATAGGTATTCAGACCCTTTGATATGAGACTATAAATTGAGCTCCGATACATCCTGTTAACATTGATCGTCCTTGAAATGTTTCTACTTGATTGGACTCCACCTGTGGTAAATTCAATTGTTTGGACATGATTTGGAAAGGCACACACCTGTCTATATAAAAGGTCCCACAGTTGACAGTGCATGTCAGAGCAAAATCCAAGTAATCGGCCGTAAAGCTCCGAGACAGGATTGTCTCGAGGCACAGATCTGATGAAGGGTACATCATGCGATGGGGATATTTTTCAGCGGCAGGGGCCTGGAGACTAGTCAGGATCGAGGGAAAGATGAAAAAAGCAAAGTGGTCCTGCCCAAATACAGGTGCGCCAAGCTTGTAGCGTCAAACCCAAGAAAACTCGAGGCTGTAATCACTGCCAAAGGCGTTTCAAAGTACTGAGTAAAGGGTCTGAATATTTAAGTAAATTTGACACACTAATACACATTAATATATTGGCAACGTTTTTTTGCTTTGTCATTATAGGATATTGTTTGTAGATTGATGAGGGGAAAAACAATTCAATCCATTTTAGAATAAGGCTGTAATGTAACAGTCTGAATACTTTCCAACCGCACAGTATATCTCCCAAACACCGGCTTCTCGGGCATTATCACTTCAGTGTGAGGGCCTTCCAGTCAAAAGAAGTGCACTATATAGGGAATAGGGTGCCATTTTGGACGAAACCAGTCTAAGTTCACCTACCTTTGCCGATGATGAGTCCAGTCTTCATGGTAGGGACGGTGAAGGTGAACTCCTGCAATCCTCCAGGAGGACCCATGTTCCAGTTACCCCCCCCGTTACCCCCCCTGCCTCTCCCCCTGCCCCCTCCGTTAGGACCGCCCGGCCCCCCCTGCTGGACACTCCTCAGAAGGTCAGAGATGATCTCTGCTGCATGCTGGGACTGTTCAGGAGGACCCACGATCTGGGCTATCCTCTCCGGGGTACTGCCGTCATCTGGAGAGGAGGCGAAGAGGAGAGAGAACTGGTTAGGGTTGATGTCAGTGTTTCCCTTAGCTCAGTTGTGTTGCCTAACCCGCCTAAAGGAGTTTAGTTTACCAGTTTGAATTGTCCGATAAGGGTTGGCAGTTCAATCCTGGTAAGCTGCAGTGTCCGTTTACTTTCCATCTAGTCAACCACTTAATAACCACGAAGCGTATTGAGACAATGTCTATTTTTTATAAAAGCAGCAGTGAAACAGGTGGCGTGGCCATGGGGAGAGGTCGGGTCAAACGGTGGCGTGGCACTGGGGAGAGGTCGGGTCAAACGGTGGCGTGGCCACGGGGAGAGGTCGGGTCAAACGGTGGCGTGGCCACGGGGAGAGGTCGGGTCAAACCGTGGCGTGGCCACGGGGAGAGGTCGGGTCTAAGTAACTATAGCCATATCTGACAAGTTCCTCACTGGACAATCAGGTCAAAGTCATCACTAACAGTCTGCATTCAGGTAACAGACCAGTTGCATCCCAAAATGGGCCCCGTAGGTTCTGGTCCAAAGTAGTGCACTAAATAAGGAATTGGGTGCTATTTGAGCCATGCTTTCCATCAGTGACATCTCACCTGGTTTGAACTGGATCCTGACTCCTGTGTCGCTCTGGATCTTCTTGATCATCTCTCCGTTTCTCCCGATCACGATTCCTACCGCAAACCTGGGGACAGGAACCTGAGAAGGGAGGACACAGGCCAGGTTAGTAGTCAACTCAAACCTGGGGATAGGAACCTGAAGGAGGACACACATTAAACATAAAGCATGCCATTACATAGTCTCCTGTAGCTTCGTGAGCCGAGTCACTCCTGCAGCTCAACTTAAGAGGTGATAAAGTTAGTTATATGAAATTCACTACTAATGTTTGGCAAATAAAGATAGATATATCTAAGATGTGCCAAACTAAATTCTCTCCAGCTGGGTTTTGCTAACGTGTTAATGTTAGCTTGCAGATCAAGCTTCTTGGTAATGGCAGCAGTCAATCCTAGATTAAGATCCCTGCTGCAACCTGCGCTTTGAGATAGTCACATAACGGAGCTGGGTTGTCTGTCCTAGTAGTACATGTCGACACAGTATTTGTTAGCATTTACCTAGCATCCGCTAAGAGAATTACACAGTATTTGTTAGCATTTACCTAGCATCCGCTAGGAGAATTACACAGTATTTGTTAGCATTTACCTAGCATCCGCTAGGAGAATTACACAGTATTTGTTAGCATTTACCTAGCATCCGCTAGGAGAATTACACAGTATTTGTTAGCATTTACCTAGCATCCGCTAGGAGAATTACACAGTATTTGTTAGCATTCTGGTAAGCGTTTTTTTTTTTATACATTAGAAATTAGAAAAAAGTGCCCCTTGTGCACACTGCCGGTAATAACGTATATCCCGAGATGGCAACAGGCACGGTATCTGTATACCGTCCAACGAGTCTCTTCCCAACTCAGATGGCAGTTCCATCTGTACAAACTAACATCCTTACTGAACAGTAGACTCAGCCAGATGACATTGAATACTAGAAGTAAACACAATAACTGGTCAAATTCCGCAACAACTACTAAAGAGTGTTAAACAGGGCCGTTTTAATCGTGTAGATACTACAAAGCAGCGTGATGCGCACCCTTGAGAGACCCAAGTCTAACATCGTCAACTCGCCAAGTCTACCATTATTAACAAACTCTGGATTCCTTGTGATTCCATGACAGTGTAATAAAAGTGTTACTGTAGACTTACATCCAGGCCCTCACCTCCTCCTCCTCCTCCGCCTCCTCCTCCCATCCTGGAGCCGTACTCTCCTCTCTGCTCCCTGAAGCCCTGTTCTCTGATCAGCTCCATCACCATGTCTTTTGCTTGCTGAAGGACCAGACAGTCAAAACAGGTAAAACACAGGCGGAGGAGAAAGAGTCAGGGAAATTACCAAACAAATATTATCGTGGGCAAATAAGCACGCAACTTTGCAACTGAGTATTTCGCAATTTCGTTCAGAGTGACTCATTTCACTTCAACATTTCAGATGTACTTCAGGGAGTGAGAATCCATTTCACCTGGACTTTAAAAGGTTCCCCAGAGATGGGGAACATTCCAGCTGTAGGTAACACCAGTCCTCTCTGCACCACTCACCTGGACTTTAAAAGGTTCCCCAGAGATGCGTAGAGGTTTGTCTGCTCCCGTGTTCTGAGGCCCTTCCTGGATCATCACCATTTTGACCCCGGCTCTCTCCTGCAGCTGTTTGATAGTCTCTCCTCCCTTCCCGATGACCAGGCCAGCCTTGGAGGCAGGGACCAGCATCTCCTGAACAGACATACCGGGGCCGCCGGCATCGTTGTGGTGAAAGGCTGGAGTAGGACGACCCTTATCAACGATCTCCGTCAGCAGCCTCTTGGCAGCTCTGGTTGGGGACAGGAACATAGTTACCTTTAGCTAAGGGCATGGACTATTAGCCTACGAAAAAGCACCTACTCATTAGACACATACGTAGCCTCTTGGTAGCTCTGGAAGCACACACCAGGGACAAGGTGGTCCCTGACAAGGCCCACAGCTATGACAATGGCTCTAATCTACTAACTAATGTAACGTTGTACTGGCTTTTTGTGTCACCAGAGAACGTGGGTAAGAAAACAGGGGAGGGGGGGATGAAGCTAAGAGAGGACAGAGAGAAGGGACGACAGGAGCTGTATACGTACTGTATTGAGTCTGGGGATCCCGTCAGTGTGACTGACCTATCGGGCATTCCTCCACTGTCTGCAATACAGAGAGAAGAAAAGTTTCAGAGTAGAGATAGCATGCAGAACTCTCCATCAAACAGTATGAGGAAATCACTGTGTTATAACTTCAGGAAATCTTACCGGGGGCAATCTGGATTTTGCATCCAGACTCTTGCTGCATGCGGGATATCTGTTCTCCTCCTCTTCCAATAACTGGGGTACAAAAGATTTGGCAATCAACCCCCAAAAATCCACCTGCACGTTGTGTGTATACTTCCTGAATCCGAACCGTTACTTTAGGGACGGTGTGTGTGTGTTTGTGTACACTTACTGAATCCAACCATCCCATCAGGAACCTTGAACTCCTCTGATGACGATCTCGGTCCACCACCTCCCATTCCTCCCATACCCATCGCTGCTGAGAACGCTGCAATGAGGAAACCAAAGACATTCAGATACAAGAGGACTACTAATTAACTTCTTTGGGATAGGGGGCAGTATTTTCACATCCGGATGAAAAGCGTGCCCAAAGTAAACTGCCTGTTACTCAGGACCAAAAGCTAGGATATGCATATAAATTGGTAGATGTGGAAAGAAAGCTCTAAAGTTTCCAAAACTGTTAAAATTATGTCTGTGAGTATAACAGAACTGATATGACAGGCGAAAACCCGAGGAGAATCCATCCAGACTTTTTTTTGGGGGGGGTCACAGAGCTTGTTCAATGCTAGTCTATGGGATATTCAAATAAGTAGCTCCCAGATTGCAGTTCCTATGTCTTCCACTAGATGTCTATCTTGAAAGGGTTTCATGCATGTTTTTTGAAAAAAATTGTTAGTAGTTGTAGCTTTTTAAGTGGCTCCCATTTTGACTGTAGTCTTGTGGCGCACGTGGATGAGGGCAGGCACTTCGTTATTTATCTCCGGTATTGAACATACTACATTACAAATTAAATGTAACCGTTTATTTACATATTAGGGTAACTGAGGACTGATTAGAAACTTTGCTTGGACGAGGTTTATTGGTAACTTTTGGGATTCCTTTGTCTGCATGTTGAACTGGTGGATTACTGAAAACGCGCCAACTAAACTGACCTTTTTGGGATATAAAGGACTTTATCGAACAAAACGACCATTTGTTGTGTAGCTGGGACCCTTGGGATTGCAAACAGAGGAAGATCTTCAAAGGTAAGTGATTTATTTTATCGATATTTCTGATTTTTGTGACGCCTCTGCTGGTTTGGAAAATGTTTTTAATGCTGGTGTATGCGGGGCCCTGTCCTCAGATAATCGCATGGTATGCTTTTGCTGTAAAGCCCTTTTGAAATCTGACAAAGCGGTTGGATTAACAAGAAGCTACATTTTTAAACGATGTAAAACACTTGTATTTTCATGAATGTTTAATATTACAATTTTTGTATTTTGAATTTCGCGCTCTGCAATTTCACCGGATGTTGTCGAGGTGGGGCACTAGCTTCCCACCTAGCCCAAAGAGGTTAATTAAGAAACGCTGCCATAGACCCTGGTCAAAAGTAGTGCACTGCAAAGGGAACAGGGTGCCTTTCGGGACTCAACCATAAACCCATATGGACCGGTGGCTATTTCTAGTCACAAGGGCCTATCCTATACATTTTCTTTAACAGCAGGCAAGCTACAGGTACTCACGGTCATTTGGTGCCACCTTCTTGGTCTCTGGTTGGTCTGCAAGGAGAAGAGGAGACGGGGTTACTGGACTGCCGAGGGTCCCCAGAACTGGGGCTACAACCGTCCTACTTCCGAGTGAGAAAAATGGCCATTTGACATTACATCTAATGCCTGTGCAACATGGCGCACACACAGACATAGTATTTTCTAGAAACACAAGGCAGCCCAACTAATGTATATAAAATAGTAACAAGGTTAGCGGTTTATTATAACATACAATCTCCCCTGCTAAATGCAACTATCAAACCACGGAACTGAACAAACTGAGCATTATCTGACTATACATGATACAGAACAAGTGATTCTATTACTAAACCAAGTCAAGCATTTTATGCCAAGTCTATAAACAGCATTGAACAATAAAAACCACAACAAAAAAAGTGAGGGTATAAAATTTCTAAAACATGCCAAAAACCACACACTAACTAGGCTATATACGTATCTCATACTATTGATCACCCATGCCATTTCACACTATACATAATGCCTATTCTAGATCATAATACAACAAATGTGTGGTTTGAAAACTGGTAAGGCCTAAGTGCCTAATGGTTATTTATCAAAAGGGACCATGCCTGAGAAAGGAGAGTTCATCCCTTCCCGATGGGTTCTACTGTTTAGACTGGTCCAACAGTCATCTACAGAGTGAATAGACAGAACGAAACAGTGATACACAACACACTACACCGGCAACACCTGGGTTTCTCCATACAATGCAGGCCTATGCCATTTTTTAATCCAAAAGCTTTTTATTTTATTTAACTTTTATTTATCCAGATTAGTGTGATAAATCTATTTTTCCAAGAGACCTGGTTGACCTAAGAGTCGAGCATTTTGTTTCCGAAAATGGGTGACCCCCCCCCCCCACACACACATTTCAGCTGTGATACAAGAGGCAAAAACTGATATCAGATGCCCGTTTACGATCTACGTTATACAGATTGGATAAACAACGCTTTGTTTTGACACCTGACAGTAGTGTTGTATCCAGTTCCCTAGCTACACCATAGCTAGGTGATAAGACTGGATTCTCAATGCATGTCTATTTGGGAAAGCATAAACGTCAAGGCAATTAACATATTGCAAACAAATTAAAAACAGAACATACACACGTCTATTTCTGCTCTCTTGCCAACTCCATATGGATTTCTCATCTGTAATTGCATGCTTGTCTGAAGTGGGTAAATAAAATAGCTCTGAGACCAGGCTTGGGTACCAGATAGGCAAGTCCAATCTATAACAGTACAGGCAAACGATGGAGCAATGAAGATACGGAGGTATGAAATGGGTCTACCGTACTCACCGGCATCTTCTAGGGGCCGCTTCTGGCCTCCGTAGCCAAACTCGTTACCCGAGGGTGCCGAGGGTACGCCGTCACCACCAATCTTAGCGGCGATCTGAAAGTCAAAAACATTCAATCTAAGCTAGGCTCCACGAGAACACTACAACTTCCGTAGCTAGCTATTTTCCAATGGAGTTATGTTAACTAGCATGTAGATAGGTTAATGGTACAGACACACCGAGAATCTCACTGCCGATAGGTACTTATTTACATAGTTATTTTAGTGGGAATCGAACCCACAACCCCACGCTCTACCAACAGCCACACAGGAGGCCGTTTCTTCATTTGCGAGAACAAAAGATGTCCCTGCTGTGTACCGACTAGAGCTGTCGGAGAAAAGAAACGATTGGTTGAAAGATTTCCCCCTATATTGACGTCCTATGTGTTTTAATCAAATCAACTATATTCACCGAGCTTGTCTGATGCTTTAAGCACACTGATGAAATAAGACTAATTATTAGAGGGAGTCCCACAGCAATTTGATTGTGCTGGGCCTGGCTCAGACTCGACCTTGTTAAAACCAAAAAAACAGCGACTAGCACCCGTTGTCCTCCTCTCCTCCCTGATGCAGCTACCACCACAGATCAATTTGTATCTCGCGTTCCGTGTTGCTGGAGCTGCAACAGCCATTTATGACTGAAAAGTTGTTACACAAATCCTTCACTTGTTTAGAAGTTAAAAAACATTCCCTATTCCCTCAACCCTTGCTCTCCTTACTTGAAAACATCAACATCAAAAGCAAGTGACCAATAAGGAAATAATCACACCAATAAATTGGTTATAACAAAATGTACACCGTAACACACGTGATAGCAAAATGGATGCAGAGGACTTGAAATACACTTTAAAAACATCGGGGAATGTTTACGGGTTGCTCAGGAGGTAAAGGGAAAGTCAGATAATCGACTGAAACCTACAGCTCAATGGTGGTTATAAGGCTACTAATGATAATGACATTAGTTATTATAGGGAGAGAGACCTAATTAAGTCGGGGTTTCCGTTCTCCTCAATTTTCTTAGACGTTTAAGGCGAGTCCGTTTTGTTGTCTCCTAATTCCACCACATTGTTCTCAACACCAATATTCTTATATATATATATATATATAATATATTATGCACATAGCGACATGGTCTTGGGAAAAGGCACCAATTGAACAACGCACTGATGTGTTTCAGAACAGCGACCACTATACAACGTGGGAGAAAGCACATGTAAATAAAACACTACTTTTTTATTTTTTATTTGTGTTGCACATAATATAACTATACAATTTCAGCAGCACGTCTTAGACTGGTGGACAGCGCCACCCCCCGGGCCTTCACAGTGGATCAGTCCACTCAGACAGGAGCCAATCAGACAGGTGTCTTGTACACCATTTTCTTTTTTTATGTTACTACTGCTCGACTTAAATCTTATTTCGACCAACAGCCTATCGACCAGTCGACTAAATGGGATCAGCCCTAGTACCGACGAACCTTCTGTTTCTACTTGCAGAATCGGGAAGCTCAGCAGTGGCTGAGAACTTGACTTTGAGCCAATCAGAGAGCATGAACTTCCAAGTGGGGGAGCAAACAGAAGTGTAATCCACCCCCTCAACAGAATTGTTCTAACTAAAATAATAAAGATGAAACATAGTATATATTTTTTATAGCAATTCTTTACATCTAGCTAGGGTGTGTTGTTAACCTCTTTCAGCGAGGGGGCAGAATTTTTTACATTTGGAAAAATAACGTTCCCACGGTAATATCTCAGGCTCAGATATTAGAATATGCATATAATTTACAGATTAGGATAGAAAACACTCCAAAGTTTCCAAAACTGTCAAAATATTGTCTGTGAGTATAACAGAATTGAAATGTTACCAATTGTTACTTGCATAGTGGAGTCTTTTGTTAACTTCACTAGGGTAGGGGGTACTATTTTCACTTCCAGATGAAAAGCGTGCCCAAAATAAACTGCCTGCTACTCAGGCCCAGAAGCTAGGTTATGCATATAATTGGCAGATTTGGATAGAAAACTCAAACTGTTAAATGTCTGTGAGTATAAAATAACTGATTTGAAACCATATGAAGATCATCAAAGGTAAGTGATTAATTTTATCTCTATTTCTGCACATTTGTGGCCTGCTGGAGGTCATTTTGCAGGGCTCTGGCAGTGCGCCTCCTTGCACAAAGGCGGAGGTAGCGGCCCTCCTACGGCCTCCTCCACGTCTCCTGATGTACTGGCCTGTCTCCTGGTGGCGCCTCGATGCTCTGGACACTACGCTGACAGACACAGCAAACCTTCTTGCCACAGCTCGCATTGATGTGCCATCCTGGATGAGCTGCACTACCTGAGCCACTTGTGTGGGTTGTAGACTCCGTCTCATGCTACCACTAGAGTGAAAGCACCGCCAGCATTCAAAAGTGACCAAAACATCAGCCAGGAAGCATAGGAACTGAGAAGTGGTCTGTGGTCACCACCTGCAGAACCACTCCTTTATTGGGGGTGTCTTGCTAATTGCCTATAATTTCCACCTTTTGTCTATTCCATTTGCACAACAGCATGTGGAATTTATTGTCAATCAGTGTTGCTTCCTAAGTGGACAGTTTGATTTCACAGAAGTGTGATTGACTTGGAGTTACATTATGTTGTTTAAGTGTTCCCTTTATTTTTTTGAGCAGTGTATATATTTTATTTAACTAGGCAAGTCAGTTATGAACAAATTATTATTTACAATGACAGCCTACCTAGGAACAGTGGGTTAACTGCCTTGTTCAGGGGCAGAACGACAGATTTTTACCATGTCAACTCGGGATTCGATCTAGCAACATTTTGGTTACCGGTCCAACACTCTTTACACAACTAGGCCACCTGCCACCCCATATATCCCCCATCCAGGGCTGTAAAATAAAATATTGGTAGCACTGGTAGTCCAAAAAGTTAAAAGCGCCGTGTAAAATTTAGGAGCACCAGAAAAATGTACTTAATATTGATTGAGATTTGGCCTGTATTGGGCCTATATACACTGCTCAAAAAAATAAAGGGAACACTTAAACAACACAATGTAACTCCAAGTCAATCACACTTATATGAAATCAAACTGTCCACTTAGGAAGCAACACTGATTGACAATAAATTTTACATGCTGTTGTGCAAATGGAATAGACAAAAGGTGGAAATTATAGGCAATTAGCAAGACACCCCCAAAAAAGGAGTGATTCTGCAGGTGGTGACCACAGACCACTTCTCAGTTCCTATGCTTCCTGGCTGATGTTTTGGTCACTTTTGAATGCTGGCGGTGCTCTCACTCTAGTGGTAGCATGAGACGGAGTCTACAACCCACACAAGTGGCTCAGGTAGTGCAGTTCATCCAGGATGGCACATCAATGCGAGCTGTGGCAAAAAGGTTTGCTGTGTCTGTCAGCGTAGTGTACAGAGCATGGAGGCGCTACCAGGAGACAGGCCAGTACATCAGGAGACGTGGAGGAGGCCGTAGGAGGGCAACAACCCAGCAGCAGGACCGCTACCTCCGCCTTTGTGCAAGGAGGTGGACTGCCAGAGCCCTGCAAAATGACCTCCAGCAGGCCACAAATGTGCATGTGTCAGCATATGGTCTCACAAGGGGTCTGAGGATCTCATCTCAGTACCTAATGGCAGTCAGGCTACCTCTGGCGAGCACATGGAGGGCTGTGCGGCCCCACAAAGAAATGCCACCCCACACCATGACTGACCCACCGCCAAACCGGTCATGCTGGAGGATGTTGCAGGCAGCAGAACGTTCTCCACGGCGTCTCCAGACTCTGTCACGTCTGTCACATGTGCTCATGTGCTCAGTGTGAACCTGCTTTCATCTGTGAAGAGCACAGGGCGCCAGTGGCGAATTTGCCAATCTTGGTGTTCTCTGGCAAATGCCAAACGTCCTGCACGGTGCTGGGCTGTAAGCACAACCCCCACCTGTGGAAGTCGGGCCCTCATACCACCCTCATGGAGTCTGTTTCTGACCGTTTGAGCAGACACATGCACATTTGTGGCCTGCTGGAGGTCATTTTGCAGGGCTCTGGCAGTGCACCTCCTTGCACAAAGGCGGAGGTAGCGGTCCTGCTGCTGGGTTGTTGCCCTCCTCAGGCCTCCTCCACGTCTCCTGATGTACTGGCCTGTCTCCTGGTAGCGCCTCCATGCTCTGGACACTACGCTGACAGACACAGCAAACCTTTTTGCCACAGCTCGCATTGATGTGCCATCCTGGATGAACTGCACTACCTGAGCCACTTGTGTGGGTTGTAGACTCCGTCTCATGCTACCACTAGAGTGAGAACACCGCCAGCATTCAAAAGTGACCAAAACATCAGCCAGGAAGCATAGGAACTGAGAAGTGGTCTGTGGTCACCACCTGCAGAATCACTCCTTTTTTGGGGGTGTCTTGCTAATTGCCTATAATTTCCACCTTTTGTCTATTCCATTTGCACAACAGCATGTGAAATTTATTGTCAATCAGTGTTGCTTCCTAAGTGGACAGTTTGATTTCACAGAAGTGTGATTGACTTGGAGTTACATTGTGTTGTTTAAGTGTTCCCTTTATTTTTTTGAGCAGTGTATATTCTTGCTACTTTTGAAACACATGTTGTCCAATAGAAACTAATATGTAACACTGTAAATACATTATAAAAGCTACAATTGTGATAGCACTTTTGGAATAGTAGGTTTCTACATTGTAAAATCACACGCTTCCTTTTGAGATGCATAACATTGAAAATTGTACACTGTCAGATTTATGGCGACAACATTCAAGAGATCGGTTACTCAATCCGTACTCTCCTGAAGATGCTCTCATTTACTTTCTTCCTGTGCCCCTAAATGTTTGCATAATACTGGTTAAGGTACCCATGTTTTAGCTAGCTTGCCAATAAAAATGATGGAATAAAGTGTAAACAAATTGTTAACAACGTGGAGTTTATGGATGTAAAATGTGATCCGCTGTTTACTATCCATCACTTTATTCCTAGTTATATGTACATCTCTAACGACATTTTGCAGGCAACGGAGTATGATGAGACACTGGCGCAATGAGCAGCATGGACATGAATAATATATTTTGTATATATCAACTTATAACTCGATTTCCCCATCTTTTTACTCAACTCCTATAGCTGGTTGTCACATGTAGGCTACTGGAATTGATTAGCTAACGAACAAGCAACAAAGAGGTGTTGCCTCTGCCCTGGGCGTCCACTCAACCTACTGCCAGTTAAGTCAATGAAGACATAAGGATAACTATATTTAGTTAACTTTGTACTTCACAAGTCAAAGCTAGCTAAGTGGTATTCATCTAGTTATGCATACAAAAAAACGATCCAAAACAAACACGAAAAGTAAAATCTACAGAGCCAACGAGTTAGACTTCGTCCCATCGACTAAGCATGGAATTCGATTAGCATGCACACCACCGTGGATATTTTCGTTAGTTAAGCATGACACATTTTACACAAATATTAAGGTATCATGGTAAAATATTGTAGTGAATGGCCAACATTTCACTTCGACGTTGGAGTTGACTTTCTCTCGCTTCAGCTCAAAAACGATTGCCATGTTTCCTAAAATATTGTGTTAGAGTAACGTAACGTTAGACTGATCACATGACCAATATCTGTGCTCTGATTGTGATCACTAGAAATTGCCCACTATGTGGCACCGCCGATCAACATAATAAACATAATTAAGTTGCTCATTTCAAATGTAAAAGTTGCAGCAACCACTGTTAAGCAATATTTCCTTTTTAAAAAACTGTCAGTGTATCATGGACTTAACTAATTCCACAGAATCAATGCAACAGTATTTCTGCACGATGGTGGCTTCGAAAAGGCCACATATGGTTAACGTAACTAACGTTAGCTATGTGACGCTATCTTGGTTATCGTTTTATTAGCTACTTATTGAAACCACAATCAAATTAATCATACTGTACTTCCTCAATTCACCGATTAATTTAACCATATCGCTAAATGAGCTAGCAATACCTGGATGATTAGCTGGCTAGTTAGGTTACAATCCTTTGTTGGACAGCCAACTCGAAGCCTTCATTGAAGGCCGCAAATTGGAAACATCCCGAGCTTGAGGTTTGGGTTAGATTTAGTTCCATTGTCGACTATCAATTTCGACGCCCTGTGTGCTATGTTATATTATTTGTCTTACCTGTCTAGCTCGCTGAAGTGCGTCTTTAAAAGCGTCGTTCATTCCGGCGCCATTTCCCGACGGCGGAGCCACGTTCGAATAGTCGGCCATATCTGATGTAACTCTTCTCAAGCCCGAGGAGAGAAGATGGCCGTTCTCGTTGAAAAAGATTATCGCGCTGTGACACAGCAGAAAAGGCCGCACAAATCTCGCGAGTCCAGACAGAATAGGCAACTGGCTGTGTGATACGTCGATCAAGGACTAAGGCGGGATTTGGGTTGTACCATCCAATGGTTCCACTTGTACTATTTTACTAAAATGATGGAAAATCCTTTCAAATCTTTGTTTTACGCCTGCTACGTTAGATTACAAATCTGGTTACAATGTACACATGTTTTAGTAACTTTCATATTTAGTATGATAACCAAATAAGTATATTTGTAAAATGTAATACTGTAGGAAGTCCTGTATTTTGTGATATGCATTATAATATTGTAATGAAACAGCAAGGAGCAGGTCTCGAACCCTCGACCTTCTAGCCTGAGGTCCGGCGCGCTATCGACTGTTCCGCAAAAGCATGCTTGTGCGGCACAGTCGATTTCCTCGCTTATAAACCCAGGGTCGTTACAATATGCACTGAAGACACCCTCTTTGTGAGCACACACTGCACTGTAATTTAGAGTCTGAAACACTACTCTAGTTTTTGCACAAACGTGTGAAAGAAAGACAAGGGAGGAGGCCATAGATACTTCACACTGATTTAATGACAATGAAGGGGTCAACGAAGGATTGGTCAGGCTGGAGATTGGGCCGCAATCAGCCCTCCAATAACAGTCCTTTGGTAGTATATTTGTTAGTTCTATTTGGTAGTTCATTGCGATTTGAAGTATTTTGGGACAGTTTATGGACAACGGCGTCAAGTTTGAAGGTTGTTGTTGTGTACAGAGTATTACATAAAATCAGTCACAAAAACATACAACAAATTATAATTGACTATGACTCTGAAATCAGGAAAACATTGTGTCTAGTTTCTTCATCAGGGCGTAGTTTAACAGAGCACATGGAATCGCCCGGATGAAACTGGTCCCCATCCCATTGTAGTATCCTCGTAGTCCATGTCTCTCATAGATGCCTGTGAACCCCTGAAGAAATGTTGTGGGTGAAGTTGAACTGAAAGCTGTAAGACAAGGAAGTAAGAATAGCCTGTTATGGACACATCACATCCAGTAAGTTATGTACAGTATGGTACACTGTACCTCACAGACTACAGTGACACAATTATGATCAGGGACAGGAGGAGCATATCGTGATCACATGGCCCTAGGGACGGTGGGTGTCCTGGTTAGATCACGTGGCCCTAGGGACGGTGGGTGTCCTGGTTAGATCACATGGCCCTAGGGATGGTGGGTGTCCTGGTTAGATCACATGGCCCTAGGGATGGTGGGTGTCCTGGTTAGATCACATGGCCCTAGGGATGGTGGGTGTCCTGGTTAGATCACATGGCCCTAGGGACGGTGGGTGTCCTGGTTAGATCACATGGCCCTAGGGACAGTGTCCTGGTTAGATCACATGGCCCTAGGGACGGTGTCCTGGTTAGATCACATGGCCCTAGGGATGGTGTCCTGGTTAGATCACATGGCCCTAGGGATGGTGTCCTGGTTAGATCACATGGCCCTAGGGATGGTGTCCTGGTTAGATCACATGGCCCTAGGGATGGTGTCCTGGTTAGATCACATGGCCCTAGGGACGGTGTCCTGGTTAGATCACATGGCCATAGGGATGGTGGGTGTCCTGGTTAGATCACATGGCCCTAGGGATGGTGGGTGTCCTGGTTAGATCACATGGCCCTAGGGATGGTGGGTGTCCTGGTTAGATCACGTGGCCCTAGGGACGGTGTCCTGGTTAGATCACATGGCCATAGGGATGGTGGGTGTCCTGGTTAGATCACATGGCCCTAGGGATGGTGGGTGTCCTGGTTAGATCACATGGCCCTAGGGATGGTGGGTGTCCTGGTTAGATCACATGGCCCTAGGGATGGTGGGTGTCCTGGTTAGATCACATGGCCCTAGGGATGGTGGGTGTCCTGGTTAGATCACATGGCCCTAGGGACGGTGGGTGTCCTGGTTAGATCACATGGCCCTAGGGATGGTGGGTGTCCTGGTTAGATCACATGGCCCTAGGGATGGTGGGTGTCCTGGTTAGATCACATGGCCCTAGGGATGGTGGGTGTCCTGGTTAGATCACATGGCCCTAGGGACGGTGGGTGTCCTGGTTAGATCACATGGCCCTAGGGACGGTAGGTGTCCTGGTTAGATCACATGGCCCTAGGGACAGTGTCCTGGTTAGATCACATGGCCCTAGGGACGGTGTCCTGGTTAGATCACATGGCCCTAGGGATGGTGTCCTGGTTAGATCACATGGCCCTAGGGATGGTGTCCTGGTTAGATCACATGGCCCTAGGGATGGTGTCCTGGTTAGATCACATGGCCCTAGGGATGGTGTCCTGGTTAGATCACATGGCCCTAGGGACGGTGTCCTGGTTAGATCACATGGCCATAGGGATGGTGGGTGTCCTGGTTAGATCACATGGCCCTAGGGATGGTGGGTGTCCTGGTTAGATCACATGGCCCTAGGGATGGTGGGTGTCCTGGTTAGATCACGTGGCCCTAGGGACGGTGTCCTGGTTAGATCACATGGCCATAGGGATGGTGGGTGTCCTGGTTAGATCACATGGCCCTAGGGATGGTGGGTGTCCTGGTTAGATCACATGGCCCTAGGGATGGTGGGTGTCCTGGTTAGATCACATGGCCCTAGGGATGGTGGGTGTCCTGGTTAGATCACATGGCCCTAGGGATGGTGGGTGTCCTGGTTAGATCACATGGCCCTAGGGATGGTGGGTGTCCTGGTTAAATCACATGGCCCTAGGGATGATGGGTGTCCTGGTTAGATCACATGGCCCTAGGGACGGTAGGTGTCCTGGTTAGATCACATGGCCCTAAGGACGGTGTCCTGGTTAGATCACATGGCCCTAGGGACGGTGTCCTGGTTAGATCACATGGCCCTAGGGACGGTGTCCTGGTTAGATCACATGGCCCTAGGTATTGTGTCCTGGTTAGATCACATGGCCCTAGGGACGGTGTCCTGGTTAGATCACATGGCCCTAGGGACGGTGGGTGTCCTGGTTAGATCACATGGCCCTAGGGATGGTGGGTGTCCTGGTTAGATCACATGGCCCTAGGGATGGTGGGTGTCCTGGTTAGATCACATGGCCCTAGGGATGATGGGTGTCCTGGTTAGATCACATGGCCCTAGGGATGATGGGTGTCCTGGTTAGATCACATGGCCCTAGGGATGGTGGGTGTCCTGGTTAGATCACATGGCCCTAGGGATGGTGGGTGTCCTGGTTAGATCACATGGCCCTAGGGATGATGGGTGTCCTGGTTAGATCACATGGCCCTAAGGACGGTGTCCTGGTTAGATCACATGGCCCTAGGAACGGTGTCCTGGTTAGATCACATGGCCCTAGGGACGGTGGGTGTCCTGGTTAGATCACATGGCCCTAGGGACGGTGTCCTGGTTAGATCACATGGCCCTAGGGATTGTGTCCTGGTTAGATCACATGGCCCTAGGGACGGTGTCCTGGTTAGATCACATGGCCCTAGGGACGGTGGGTGTCCTGGTTAGATCACATGGCCCTAGGGATGGTGTCCTGGTTAGATCACATGGCCCTAGGGATGGTGTCCTGGTTAGATCACATGGTCAGGAAAAGTTATATGCAGAGTTCCTTGAAACAGATAAATGAGTGGCTTATTTTAATCGAATTAAAATGTTCCTGATTATTGTTCTTTGCATGGATCGACCGTTACCTTGAGCTTGCTGCTGTGTCCTGATCACAGCTAGAGGATAGCTGCTCATCTGTCCAGCAGAGAAGGCCACGAAACTGAAAAATAAGAGCTGGGAGTCACTGCTGTAGTCCTGTTGGGTCTTAGCCCAGCTCACAATGGACTGTGAGAGAGGGAGAGAGAGGGGAGGAGGGTGGAGAGATTGAGGGGGAGGTGAGAAAATGAGAGAGAGGAGGACAGAGAGATACAGAGAGAGAGAAATAGAGAGTGGAGAGTCAGTGGTAGGATACCCATTAGATTAGATTGATGTAAAATCAATGGGTTCGAACCCAGGCCTCCTTCATTCATAGGCTTTTGCTCAGAGGGCTAACAACACAATCTTGTGGCACGCAGATAGACAATAAAATAAGGTTGATGTAGTTCATGTTGGGCTCTCTGAACAGGTTGGTCATAGCCAACTCAAGATGGACTGACAGCTGAGAGAGAGAGGGGGGGAGAGAGGAAGAGAGTGGAGCCTGACCTGGTCAGTCATAGCCAACTCAAGATGGACTGACAGCTGAGAGAGAGGGGGGGGGGGGGAGGAAGAGAGTGGAGTAGATTACTGTAAAACAAGGTTGCTTTATGTTTTCATACCCATCTTGAAGTGTGAACTTGCTCAGAAGGGCTAGAGTTTTCACCAGTCCATTCCACGAACGGAGTGTGCAGGCCAACAAGTGCACACAAGTCCCCATATAGAACTCAATTCATAGATCTCCATTGTAATATACTTGAAATGGAATGTACATGGAGACTGAGTCCCAAATGGTACCCAATCATCTATAGTACACTACAGATAGATAGTACACTACAGATAGTTCACTACAGATAGATAGTACACTACAGATAGTACACTACAGATCGATAGTACACTACAGATAGTTCCCTACAGATAGTTCACTACAGATAGATAGTACACTACAGATAGGTAGTACACTACAGACAGTACACTACAGATAGATAGTACACTACAGATAGTACACTACAGATAGTACACTACAGATAGATAGTACACTACAGATAGATAGTACACTACAGATAGTACACTACAGATAGATAGTACACTACAGATAGTACACTACAGATAGATAGTACACTACAGATAGTTCACTACAGATAGATAGTACACTACAGATAGTTCACTACAGATAGTACACTACAGATAGTACACTACAGATCGATAGTACACTACAGATAGTTCACTACAGATAGATAGTACACTACAGATAGGTAGTACACTACAGATAGTACACTACAGATAGATAGTACACTAAAGATAGTTCACTACAGATAGATAGTACACTACAGATAGTTCACTACAGATAGATAGTACACTACAGATAGTTCACTACAGATAGTACACTACAGATAGTACACTACAGATCGATAGTACACTACAGATAGTTCACTACAGATAGATAGTACACTACAGATAGGTAGTACACTACAGATAGTACACTACAGATAGATAGTACACTACAGATAGTACACTACAGATAGTTCACTACAGATAGATAGTACACTACAGATAGTACACTACATATAGATAGTACACTACAGATAGTACACTACAGATAGATAGTACACTACAGATAGTACACTACAGATAGTACACTACAGATAGTTCACTACAGATAGTACACTACAGATAGATAGTACACTACATATAGTACACTACATATAGATAGTACACTACAGATAGTACACTACAGATAGATAGTACACTACAGATAGTTCACTACAGATAGTACACTACAGATAGATAGTACACTACAGATAGTACACTACAGATAGATAGTACACTACAGATAGATAGTACACTACAGATAGTTCACTACAGATAGTACACTACAGATAGTACACTAAAGATAGTACACTACAGATAGTTCACTACAGATATATAGTACACTACAGATAGTACACTACAGATCGATAGTACACTACAGATAGTACACTGCAGATAGTACACTACAGATAGATAGTACACTACAGATAGTACACTACAGATAGATAGTACACTACAGATAGTACACTACAGATATTACACTACAGATAGTACACTACAGATAGATAGTACACTACAGATAGTACACTACAGATAGATAGTACACTACAGATAGTTCACTACAGATAGATAGTACACTACAGATAGTTCACTACATATAGTACACTACAGATAGTACACTACAGATAGTACACTACAGATAGATAGTACACTACAGATAGTTCACTACAGATAGATAGTACACTACAGATAGTTCACTACAGATAGTACACTACAGATAGTACACTACAGATAGTTCACTACAGATAGTACACTACAGATAGTACACTACAGATAGATAGTACACTACAGATAGTACACTACATATAGTTCACTACAGATAGATAGTACACTACAGATAGTTCACTACAGATAGTATACTACAGATAGTACACTACAGATAGTTCACTACAGATAGTACACTACAGATAGTACACTACAGATAGATAGTACACTACAGATAGTACACTACAGATAGTACACTACAGATAGTTCACTACAGATAGATAGTACACTACAGATAGATAGTACACTACAGATAGTTCACTACAGATAGTACACTACAGATAGTACACTACAGATAGTACACTACAGATGTGATAGAGTGTTAGGCTGTCTGACCTGGTGAACGGCACACTCCACCCCAGCGTAGGGAATCATACAGAGGATACTTGGTCTGAAGCCCCTGTAGAAGGATGCAGCAGACTCATTCCTGTAGATGGAGCGGGCACACTGCACCACCCCGCTGTAGGTACCTGCCCATAGGTTCAGTCTCACCTTTAGCACCTGGCAGATGGAGGCAGGGAGCACGTCATTGGTCTAAGTTCTTAACCAATAAATATAGTAGCTAGACATTCCAGTGCTTCTTACAAGTTGTATACTGACAGTGAGAAATTGTTATGTATACGGTTGATAACGCGCTGGAGAAATCAAAGGCACCAAACTGGTCCCCACCAACACATGATATAACACAGACAGGAATGCATTCAGACTGAGGTCACGTTCCAGGCCAACTACATTGCAGACATTGCATTTGATAATTCTATCCTCCTGATTCCTGCTTACAAGCAAAAATGAAAGCAAGAAGTACCAGTGACTCGCTCAATATGGAAGTGGTTAGTTGATGCTACGTGTTTTGCTAGCACAGAGTGGAAAATATTCCGTGATTCATCCAATGGCATTGAGGAGTATACCACCGCAGTAAGTAACAAATAATTAAACAGCAGCAGTAAAATAACAATAGCGAGGCTATATACAGGGTGTTACGGTACAGAGTCAATGTGGAGGCTATATACAGGGGTACCGGTACAGAGTCAATGTGGAGGCTATATACAGGAGGTACCGGTACAGAGTCAATGTGGAGGCTATATACAGGGGGTACCGGTACAGAGTCAATGTGGAAGCTATATACAGGGTGTTACGGTACAGAGTCAATGTGGAGACTATATACAGGGGGTACCGGTACAGAGTCAATGTGGAGGCTATATACAGGGGGTACCGGTACAGAGTCAATGTGGAGGCTACAGTATATACAGGGGGTACCGGTACAGAGTCAATGTGGAGGCTATATACAGGGTGTTACGGTACAGAGTCAATGTGGAGGCTATATACAGGGGGTACCGGTTCAGAGTCAATGTGGAGGCTACAGTATATACAGGGGGTACCGGTACAGAGTCAATGTGGAGGCTATATACAGGGGGTACCGGTACAGAGTCAGTGTGCGGGGGCATCGGTTTCTCAAGGTAATTGAGGTAATAGTATTTGGTATTTTATTAGGATCCCCATTAGCTGTTGCAAAAGCAGCAGGTCTTGGCTGATTTATTTAGATTTTCCCATGATGTCAGGTCTTGGCTGATTTATTTTGATTTTCCCATGATGTCAAGCAAGAGGCACTGAGTTTGAAGGTAGGTCTTGAAATACATCCACAGGTACACCTCCAATTGACTCAAATTATGTCAATTAGCCTATTAGCTTCTAAAGCCATGACATAATTTTCTGTAATTTTCCAAGCTGTTTAAAGGCACAGTCAACTTAGTGCATGTAAACTTCTGACCCACTGGAATTGTGATACAGTGAATTATAAGTGAAATAATCTGTCTGTAAACAATTGTTGGAAAAATGACTTGTGTCATGCACAAAGTAGACGTCCTAACCGACTTGCCAAAACTATAGTTTGTTAACAATAAATTTGTGGAGTGGTTGAAAAACGAGTTTTAATGACTCCAACCTAAGTGGATGTAAACTTCCGACTTCAACTGTATGTGCTGAGAGAAGGACAGTGTAGGTAGAGTTAAAGTGGCTATGCTAGATAATGAACAGAGAGTTGCAGCAGCATAAAAGAGGGGGCGGGGGCAATGCAAATAGTCTGGGTAGCCCTTTGATTAGCTGTTCAGGAGTCTTATGGCTTGGGGGTAGAAGCTGTTAGGAAGCCTTTTGGACCTAGACTTGACACTCCGGTACCGCTTGCCATGCAGTAGCAAAGAGAACAGTCTATGACTAGGGTGGTTTGAGTCTTTGACCATTTTTAGGGCCTTCCTCTGACACCGCCTGGTATAGAGGTCCTGGATGGCAGGAAGCTTGGCCCCAGTGATGTACTGGGCCGTCCGCACTACCCTCTGTAGATCGGCGGCCGAGCAGTTGTCATACCAGGCTGTGATGTAACCAGTCAGGATGCTCTCGATGGTGCAGCTGAAGAACCTTTTGAGGATCTGAGGACACATGCCAAATCTTTTCAGCCTCCTGAGGGGAAATAGGCTTTGTCGAGCCCTCTTCACGACTGTCTTAGTTTGTTTGGACCATGAGAGTTTGTTGGTGATGTGGACACCAAGGAACTTGAAGCTCTCAACCTGCTCCACTGCAGCCCCGTCGATGAGTATAGGGGCGTGCTGGGTCCTTCTTTTCCTGCAGTCCACAATCATCTCCTTTGTCTTGATCACGTTAAGGGAGAGGTTGTTGTCCTTGCACTACACGGCCAGGTCTCTGACCTCCTCACTATAGGCTGTCTCATCGTTGTCGGTGATCAGGCCTACTACTGTTGTGTCATCGGCAAACTTAAGGATGGGTTTGGAGTTGTGCCTGGCCATGCAGTCATGAGTGAACAGGGAGCACAGGAGGGGACTGAACACGCACCCCTGAGGGGCCCCAGTGTTGAGGATCAGCGTGGCAGATGTGTTGTTCCCTACCCTTACCACCTGGGGGCGGCCCGTCAGGAAGTCCAGGATCCAGTTGCAGAGGGAGGTTTAGTCCCTGGGTCCTTAGCTTATTGATGAGCTTCGAGGGCACTATGGTGTTGAACGCTGAGCTGTTGTCAATGAACAGCATTCTCACATAGGTGTTCCTTTTGTCCAGGTCATCTGTGGATCTGTTTGGGCGGTATGCAAATTGGAGTGGGTCTAGGGTTTCTGGAATAATGGTGTTGATGTGAGCCATGACCCGCCTTTCAAAGCACTTCATGGCTACAGACGTGAGTGCTACAGGTTGGTAGTCATTTAGACAGGTCACCTTAGTGTTCTTGGGCACAGGGACTATGGTGGTCTGCTTGAAACATGTTGGTATTACAGACTCAGTCAGGGAGAGGTAGAAAATGTCAGTGAAGAAACTTGCTAGTTGGTCAGCGCATGCTCGGAGTACACATCCTGCGACCTTGTGAATGTTGACCTGTTCAACTCACATCGGCTATGGAGAGTGTGATCCCACAGTTGTCCGGAACAGCTGATGCCCTCATGCATGTTTCAGAGTTACTTGCCTGGAAACGAGCATAGAAGTAATTTAGCTCATCTGGTAGGCTCGTGTTGCTGGACAGCTCGCGGCTGTGCTTCCATTTGTAGTCTGTAATAGTTTGCAAGCCCTGCCACATAAGACGAGCGTCGGAGCCGGTGTAGTACGATTCAATCTTAGTCCTGTATTGACGCTTTGCCTGTTTTATAGTTCGTCGGAGGGCATAGCGGGATTTCTTATAAGCTTACAAGAGTCCCGCTCCTTGAAAGCGACAGCTCTACCCTTTAGCTCAGTGCGGATGTTGCCTGTAATCCATGGCTTCTATTTGGGGTATGTACGTACGGTCAATGTGGGGACGATGTCATCGATGCACTTATTAATGAAGCCAGTGACTGATGTGGCAAACATATTCCAGTCTGTGCTAGAAAAACAGTCCTGTAGCTTAGCATCTGCTTCATCTGACCACTTTTTTATAGACCGATTCACTGGTGCTTCCTGCTTTAGTTTTTGCTTGTAAGCAGGAATCAGGAGGATATAATTATTGTCAGATGTGCCAAATGGAGGGCGAGAGAGAGCTTTGTACAACGGATTTAAGTACAACGGTTTGTACAACGGTAAAACGGATTTAAGTTTCCCTGCATGAAAGTCCCCGACTACTAGGAGCACCACCTCTAGATGAGCATTTTTCTGTTTGCTTATGGATATATACTCATTGAGTGTGGTCTTAGTGCCAGCATCGGTTTGTGGTGGTAAATAGACAGCTACGAAGAATATAGTGTGGTCTACAGCTTATCATGAGATACTCTACCTCAGGTGAGCAAAAACCTCGAGACTTCCTTCAGATTTCGTGCACCAGCTGTTGTTTACAAATATACATAGACCGCCACCCTTTGTCTTACCAGAGGCCGCTGTTCTATCCTGACGATGTTTAACCCGCCAGCTGTATATTATTAATGTCATCGTTCTGCCACGACTCGGTGAAACACATTTTGTTACGTTACAGCCTTATCCTAAAATGGATTAAATGAATTATTTTCCTCATCAATCTACACACAATACCCAATACAATGACAAAGTGAAAACAGGTTTTTATACATTTTTGCAAATGTAAAAAAAAAAAAAAAAACAGAAATACCTTATTGCCATATTATTCAGACCTTTTGCTAGGAGACTTGAAATTGAGCTCAGCTGCATTCTGTTTCCATTGATCATCCTTGAGATGTTTCTACAACTTGATTGGAGTCCACCTGTGGTAAATTCAGTTGATTGGACATGATTTGGAAATGCACACATCTATATAAGGTTCCACAATTGACAGTGCATGTCAGAGCAAAAACCAAGCCATGAGGTTGAAGGAATTCTCCGTAGAACTCCGAGACATGATTGTGAGAGGCACAGATCTGGGGAAGGGTACCAAAACATTTCTGCAGCATTGAAGGTCCCCAAGAACACAGTGGCCTCCATCATTCTTAAATGAAAGAAGTTTGGAACCACCGAGATTGTTCCTAGAGATGGCGGCCCGGCCAAACTGTGCAATCGGGGGAGAAGGGCCTTGGTCAGGAAGGTGACCAAGAACCCAATGGTCACTCTGACATAGCTCCAGAGTTCCTCTGTGTAGATGGGAGAACCTTGCAGAAGGACAACCATCTCTGCAGCACCACCAATCAGGCCTTTATGGTAGAGTGGCCAGACGGAAGCCACTCCTCAGTAAAAGGCACATGACAGCCTGCTTGGAGTTTGCCAAAAGGCACCTAAAGACTCTCAGACCATGAGAAACAAGATTCTATGGTCTGATGAAACCAAGATTGAACTCTTTGGCCTGAATGCCAAGCGTCACGTCTGGAGGAAACCTGGCATCATACCTACAGTGAAGCATGGTAGTGGAAGCATCATGCTGAGGCGATGTTTTCAGCGGCAGGGACTGGGAGACTAGTCAGGATCGAGGGAAATATTAACTTCTTGAGAATACAGGGGGTGCTATTTTCCCATTAGCATAATTTGCTCTACAGATTAAACTGCCTCTTATTCAATTATTGCTCTTACTATATGCATATAAATAATACCATTGGAAAGAAAACAATCTCTAGTTTCTAAAACCGTTTCAATTTTGTCTCTGAGTGATACAGAAGTGTCACGCCCTGGCCTTATTATTCTTTGTTTTCTTGATTATTTTAGTTAGGTCAGGGTGTGACATGGGGAATGTTTATGTTTTGTTGGTTTTGGGTGTTTATTTGGTAAAGGGGTTATGGGGTGTAGTAGATGGTTTTGTGTTGAGTGTATATGTCTAGCGTTGTCTATGTTGGTTAGTTATCTAGGAGAGTCTATGGTTACCTGAATGAGTTCCCAATTAGAGACAGCTGATTTCGGTTGTCTCTGATTGGGAGCCTTATTTAGGGTAGCCATAGGCTCTCATTGATTGTGGGTAATTGTCTATGTAAGAACGTTAGTAGCCTGTATGTTTGTGCACAACGTTTGTAGCTTCACGGTCGTTTTGTTATTTTGTTAAAGTGTTTTTGTGTCGTGTTCATCTTCGTGTTAAAATAAAAGAAGATGGCATATTTTCCAACTGCTGCATTTTGGTCCGTTAATCCGCCACACGATCGTGACAGAATTACCCACCATAGGACCAAGCGGCATGACCAGCGGCAACAGGAGAAATACAAGGATTCATGGACATGGGAGGAAATTTTAGACCGGGAGGTACCAGGAGAATATAACCGCCCCAAAGCTGAGCTGGAGGCAGCGAAAGCAGAGAGGCGGCGATATGAGGAGCTAGCTCGGAGACAGGAAAGGGAACCTACAAAGGATCTGGGCTACACTACGTGGGAGGAGATCGACAGGTGGGCGATCAACCCAGGGAGAGTGCCGGAGCCCGCCTGGGATTCTCTGGCGCAGTGCGAGGAGGGATACCGGCGAATGGAGGCAGCACGACGAAGCGGTAGGAAGCCTGTGGGAAAACCCAAAAAAATTCTTTGGGGGGGGCTTAAAGGGAGAGTGGCGAGGTCAGGTAGGAAACCTGCGCCTACTCCCTGTAATTACCGTGGAGAGCGAGAGTACGGGCAGACACCGTGTTACGCAGTAGAGCGCACGGTGTCTCCTGTACGTGTGCATAGCCCGGTGCGGGTTATTCCACCTCCCCGCACTGGCAGGGCTAGATTGAGTATTGAGCCGGATGTCATGAAGCCGGCCCTACATATCTGGCCACCAGTGCGTCTCCTCGGGCCGGTTTACATGGCACCAGCCTTATGCATGGTGTCCCCGGTTCGCCTACATAGCCCGGTGCGGGTTATTCCACCTCCCCCCACTGGTCGGGCAACGGGGAGCATTCAACCAGGTAAGGTTGGTCAGGCTCAATGCTCAAGGGAGCCAATACGCCTGCACGGTCCGGTATTTCCGGCGCCACCTCCCCGCCCCAGTTCAGTGCCACCAGTGCCTACACCACGTAACAGGCTTCCAGTGTGTCTCCAGAGCCCTGTTCCTCCTCCACGCACTCGTCCTATGGTGCGTGTCTCCAGCCCGGTATCACCAATTCCGGCACCACGCACTAAGCCTCTTGTGCGTCTCCAGAGTCCTGTGCATCCTGTTGCTGCTCCCTGCATTAGCCCTGAGATGCGTGTCCCCAGTCCGGTACCACCAGTTCCGGCCCCACGCACTAGGCCTAATGTGCGTCCCCAGGGTCCAGTATGCCCTGTTCCTGCTCCCCGCACTAGCCCTGAGATGCGTGTCCCCAGCCCGGTGCCACCAGTCCCGGCACCACGCACCAGGCCTACAGTGCGCCTCAGCCGGCAGGAGTCTGCCGTCTGCACAGCGATGACTGAACTGCTCGTCTCCCCAGCGCCATCTGAGCCATCCGTCTCCCCAGCGCCATCTGAGCCATCCGTCTCCCCAGCGCCATCTGAGCCATCCGTCTGCAATGAGCCTGCAAAGCCGCCCGTCTGCCATGAGCCTGCAAAGCCGCCCGTCTGCCATGAGCCCACTGAGCCGTCCGCCAGACAGGAGCCGCTAGAGCCGCCAGCCAGACAGGAGCCGCTAGAGCCGTCCGTCAGACAGGATCTGCCAGAGCCGCCAACCAGACAGGATCTGCCAGAGCCGCCAACCAGACAGGATCTGCCAGAGCCGCCAACCAGACAGGAGCAGCCAGATCAGTCAGCCAGCCATGAGCAGCCAGATCCGTCAGCTAGCCATGAGCAGCCAGATCCGTCAGCTAGCCATGAGCAGCCAGATCCGTCAGCCAGCCATGAGCAGCCAGATCCGTCAGCTAGCCATGAGCAGCCAGATCCGTCAGCTAGCCATGAGCAGCCAGATCCGTCAGCTAGCCATGAGCAGCCAGATCCGTCAGCTAGCCATGAGCAGCCAGATCCGTCAGCTAGCCATGAGCAGCCAGATCCGTCAGCTAGCCATGAGCAGCCAGATCCGTCAGCCAGCCATGGGCCATCCCTCAGTCCGGAGCTGCAGTCCTTCAGTCCGGAGCTGCAGTCCCTCAGTCCGGAGCTGCCATTCTTCAGTCCGGAGCTGCCCCTTATCCTGGTGCTGCCCCTTACCCTGGTGCTGCCCCTTACCCTGGTGCTGCCCCTTACCCTGGTACTGCCCCTGACCCTGGTACTGTCCCTGACCCTAGTACTGCCCCTGACCCTGGTACTGCCTCTTACCCTGGTACTGCCCCTTAGTCCGGAACTGCCCCTGAATGCAATGGGGTTAAGGTGGAGGGGGGTCGTTTGGAGGAAGCCTAGGAGGTGTTTAGGTACTGTGGTGACGTGGGGACCGCGACCAGAGCCGGAGCCGCCACCGTGGATGGAAGCCCACCCAGACCCTCCCCTAGACTGTGTATGGTGCGCCCGGAGTTCGCGCCTCAAGGGGGGGGTTATGTCACGCCCTGGCCTTATTATTCTTTGTTTTCTTGATTATTTTAGTTAGGTCAGGGTGTGACATGGGGAATGTTTATGTTTTGTTGGTTTTGGGTGTTTATTTGGTAAAGGGGTTATGGGGTGTAGTAGATGGTTTTGTGTTGAGTGTATATGTCTAGCGTTGTCTATGTTGGTTAGTTATCTAGGAGAGTCTATGGTTACCTGAATGAGTTCCCAATTAGAGACAGCTGATTTCGGTTGTCTCTGATTGGGAGCCTTATTTAGGGTAGCCATAGGCTCTCATTGATTGTGGGTAATTGTCTATGTAAGAACGTTAGTAGCCTGTATGTTTGTGCACAACGTTTGTAGCTTCACGATCGTTTATTGGTTTGATTAGTTCGTAAGTGTGTTTGTTTCGTTTTGCCTTCTTCATCAAATAAAGGAGATGGCTTATTTTCCTACTGCTGCGTTTTGGTCCGTCAATCCGCCACACGATCGTGACAAGAAGTCATTTGACAGCACTTTCCATGACCAAGAAGAAAAAAGCAAGATGTGTATGCCAGCTTCAACGCTCTGCCTATATATGGTCGTGCCCCCTATGACCCGAAACACACCTCATTGGCCTTCCTCTGGGTGTCAAGAGGACGTCAGAGGAAAAATATCTTGTTTATCTGGGACTGACGTGAAATGAGAGCTAATTCTTTGGCGTGACCGACAACTTCCGGTTCTCTAAATCGTGCGACTTGTAGCTGCGATTGTCTTCTGTTGTGCGGCCATTATGGATGAAAACTATCTCCGTCTCGAAGTTTGTTTGATACATGTGACCAGATCATCGTAATGTATGTTTTTTCAATATAGTTTAATCAGATTATTTGAATTTTTTCGGGAGTTTTGTGGTGTTCCGTTGTCTGATTTTATTTACGTTTGAGAGATCCGTGCCACTCGACCAGTACCTGTGCTAAATGGAGTGGGAAAGGAACAATTCTGAACGGAACCAACGACTCATCTTGACAAAGGACACTTTGATCAACATTCTGATGAAAGATCAGCCATAGTAAGACCCAATTTACGATGTTATATCATATCTGTTGTGCATGTGAACTGGCCGTGGGCGCCTAGCCGAATCTGCCTGGTATAGCTATGCTAATTTAGCGCTACATTTTGTTTTCGTTATAAAACATTTAATAAATCTGAAATATTGTTTGGATTCACCAGATGTTGGGCTTTCAATATCTGTACGCTGTGTATTTTTCTGAAATGTTTTAAGATGAGTAATTCGTTATATGACGTTGGTCTCTGTAATTGTTCTGGCTGGGTCAGCACTATTTCAGATTGCAGCTGCAATGTAGAACTGTGATTTATACCTGAAAAATGCACATTTTTCCCCAAAAAAACTATGCTATACCATAAATATGTTATCAGACTGTCATCTTATGAAGTTGTTTCTTGGTTAGTGGCTATATATATTTTTATTTAGTCGAATTAGTGATAGCTACTGACGCAGGAAAAAACTATTGGGAGTAAAAAAATCGTGTCCTTTGCTAACGTGGTTAGCTAATAGATTTACATATTGTGTCTTCCCTGTAAAACATTTTAAAAATCTGAAATGGTGGCTTTATTCACAAGACCTGTATCTTTCATCTGGTGTCTTGGACTTGTGATTTAATGATATTTAGATGCTACAAGTTACTTGTGACGCTATGCTAGCTATGCTACTCAGTGGGGGGGGGGGGGGTGCTACCGGATCAGGGTTGGTGACTCGTGAGAAGTTAACAGAGCAAAGTAGTGAGAGATCCTTGATGAAAACCTTCTCAGGGCCTCAGACTGAGGTTCACCTTCCAACACGACAACAACCCTTAACACACAGCCAAGACAACGCAATGGCTTCGGGACAAGTCTCTGAATGTCCTTGAGTGGCCAAGCCAGAGCCCGGACTTGAATCTGATCAAACATCTCTGGAGAGACCTAAAAATAGCTGTGCAGCAACGCTCCACATCCAATCTGACAGAGAGGAGAATGGGAGAAACTCCCCGAATACAGGTGTGCCAAGCTTGTAGCATCATACCCAAAAAGACTTCACACCCCGGCCGTCCTACAATCTAAGCTAGATGTCCTCAATCTCACACAAATTATCAATGAACCTACCAGGTACAACCCCAAATCCGTAAACACGGGCACCCTCATAGATATCATCCTGACCAACCTGCCCTCTAAATACACCTCTGCTGTCTTCAACCAGGATCTCAGCGATCACTGCCTCATTGCCTGCGTCCGTAATGAATCTGAGGTCAAACGACCACCCCTCATCACTGTCAAACTCTCCCTAAAACACTTCAGCGAGCAGGCCTTTCTAATCGACCTGGCCAGGGTATCCTGAAAGGATATTGACCTCATTCCGTCAGCAGAGGATGCCTGGTTATTTTTAAAAGTGCCTTCCTCACCATATTAAATAAGCATGCCCCATTCAAGAAATGTAGATATAGCCCTTGGTTCACTCCAGACCTGTCTGCCCTTGACCAGCACAAAAACATCCTGTGGCGTACTGCATTAGCATCAAATAGCCTCCGCGATGTGCAACTTTTCAGGGAAGTTAGGAACAAATATACACAGGCAGTTAGGAAAGCAAAGGCAAGCTTTTTCAAACCGAAATTTGCATCCTGTAGCACAAACTCCAAAAAGTTCTGGGACACTGTAAAATCCATGGAGAATAAGAGCACCTTCTCATAGCTGCCCACTGCACTGAGGCTAGGAAACACTGTCACCACCGATAAATCCACGATAATTGAGAATTTCAACAAGCATTTTTCTACGGCTGGCCATGCTTTCCACCTGGCTACCTCTACCCCGGTCAACAGCCCAACACCCCCCCACAGCAACTTGGCCAAGCCTCCCCTATTTCTCCTTCACCCAAATCCAAATAGCTGATGTTCTGAAAGAGTTGCAAAATCTGGAAACCTACAAATCAGCTGGGCTAGAGAATCTGGACCCTCTCTTTCTAAAATTATCCGCCGCCATTGTTGCCACCCCTATTACTAGCCTGTTCAACCTCTCTTTCGTATCGTCTGAGATCCCCAAATATTGTAAAGCTGCCGCGGTCATTCCCTTCTTCAAAGGGGGAGACACTCTAGACCCAAACTGCTACAGACCTATATCTATCCTACCCGCCTTTCTAAGGTCTTCGAAAGCCAAGTTAACAAACAGATCACGGACCATTTCGAATCCCACCATACCTTCTCCGCTATGCAATCTGGTTTCCGAGCTAGTCATGGGTGCACCTCAGCCACGCTCAAGGTCCTAAACGATATCATAACCGCCATCGATAAAAGACAATAGTGTGCAGCAGTATTCATCGACCTGGCCAACGTTTTCGACTCTGTCAATCACCGCATTCTTATCGGCAGACTCAACAGCCTTGGTTTCGCAGATGACTGCCTCGCCTGGTTCACCAACTACTTCTCAGACAGAGTTCAGTGTGTTAAATCGGAGGGCCTGTTGTCCGGACCTCTGGCAATCTCTATGGGGGTGCCACAGGGTTCAATTCTCGGGCCGACTCTTTTCCATGTTTACATCAATGATGTCACTCTTGCTGCTGGTGATTCTCTGATCCACCTCTACGCAGACGACACCATTCTGTATACTTCTGGCCCTTCTTTGGACACTGTGTTAACAAACCTCCAGACAAGCTTCAATGCCATACAGCTCTCCTTCCGTGGCCTCCAACTGCTCTTAAATGCAAGTAAAACTAAATGCATGCTCTTCAACCGATCGCTGCCCGCACCTGCCCAGCATCACTACTCTGGACAGTTCTGACTTATAATATGTGGACAACTACAAATACCTAGGTGTCTGGTTAGACTGTAAACTCTCCTTCCAGCATCTCCAATCAATCCAAAATTAAATCTAGAATCGGCTTCCTATTTTGCAACAAAGCATCCTTCACTCATGCTGCCAAACATACCATCGTAAAACTGACTATCTTACCGATCCTTGACTTCGGCGATGTCATTTACCAAATAGCCTCCAACACTCTACTCAGCAAATTGGATGCAGTCTATCACAGTGCCATCAGTTTTGTCACCAAAGCCCCATATACTACCCACCACTGCGACCTGTATGCTCTCGTTGGCTGGCCCTCGCTTCATATTCGTCGCCAGACCCACTGGCTCCAGGTCATCTATAAGTCTTTGCTAGGTAAAGCCCCGCCATATCTCAGCTCACTGGTCACCATACCAGCACCCACACATAGCACGCGCTCCAGCAGGTATATTTCACTGGTCACCCCCAAAGCCAATTCCTCCTTTGGCCGCCTTTCCTTCCACTTCTCTGCTGCCAATGACTGGAACGAATTGCAAAAATCACTGTAGCTGGAGTCTTATATCTCTCTCACTAACTTTAAGCATCAGCTGTCAGAGCAGCTCACAGATCGCTGCAGCTGTACATAGCCCATCTGTAAATAGCCCATCCATTTATGGATGGGCTATTTACCTCATCCCCATTTATTTTTTTATTTTTTTGCTCCTTTGCACCCCAGTATCTCTACTTGCACATTCATCTTCTGCACATCTATCACTCCAGTGTTTAATTGCTAAATTGTAATTATTTATTGCCTTACCTCCCTAATCTTACCTCATTTGCACACACTGTATATAGATTTTTCTATTGTGTTATTGACTGTACGTTTGTTTATTCCATGTGTAACTCTTTGTTGTTGTTTGTGTCGAACTGCTTTGCTTTATCTTGGCCAGGTCGCAGTTGTAAATGAGAACTTGTAAAAAAAAAAATAGAAAATCTGAGTAATGTGCAAACATTTCTACAAACCTCTTTTTGCTTTGTCATTATGGGATATTGTGTGTAGATTAATGAGGGGGGGGACCATTTAATCAATTTTAGAATAAGGCTGTAACGTAACAAAATTTGCAAAAAGTCAAGGGGTCTGAATACAGTACATTTGGATAGTATATCAGCAGTTCAGACCTGTCATAGCGCTCTGGTACCTCTGCAGGGTAGAAGACAGCATGTATATCTGTAGTTCAGACCTGTCTTAGTGCCCTGCTACCTCTAGAGGGTAGAAGACAGCATGTATATCTGTAGTTCAGACCTGTCATAGCGCTCTGCTACCTCTGCAGGGTAGAAGACAGCATGTATATCTGTAGTTCAGACCTGTCTTAGTGCCCTGCTACCTCTGCAGGGTAAAAGACAGCATGTATATCTGTAGTTCAGACCTGTCATAGCGCCCTGCTACCTCTGCAGGGTAGAAGACAGCATGTATATCTGTAGTTCAGACCTGTCATAGCGCTCTGGTACCTCTAGAGGGTAGAAGACAGCATGAGCCACCGCCCCAGATACACAGCCCAGCCCAAACCTCTGCTGTACTGACAGGCTCTCCTGCTGCCAGCCCTGGGTGTACACCCTCATCTGGAGAGAAAGAGAGAGAGAGAGAGAGAGAGGTACCCGCTAATTATCAAAATCCAGAAAAAATACGTTAAATTCAACCACCTAAAAGGAAGTGATTCCCAAACCTTCCATAACAAAGCAATCACCTACAGAGAGATGAACCTGGACAGGAGTCCCCTAAGCAAGCTGGTCCTGGGGCTCTGTTCACAAACAAAAACAGACTCCACAGAGCCCCAGGACAGCAACACAATTAGATCCAACCAAATCATGAGAAAACAAAAAGATAATTACTTGACACATTGGAAAGAATTTGACCAAAAGGTAGAGCAAACTGGAATGCAAACTGGAATGCTATTTGGCCCTAAACAGAGAGTACACAGTGAGCATGGCCTTACTATTGAGATAGGTCTCCGTTGACAGACCTGGCTCTCAAGAGAAGACAGGCTATGTGCACACTGCCCACAAAATGAGATGGAAACTGAGCTGCATTTCCTAACCTCCTGCCCAAATGTATGACCATATTAGAGACACATATTTCCCTCAGATTACACAGACCCACAAAGAATTCCAAAACAAATCCAATTTTGATAAACTCCCATATCTACTGGGTGAAATACCACAGTGTGACTTCACAGCAGTAAGATGTGTGACCTGTTGCCATAAGAAAAGGGCAACCAGTGAAGAACAAACACCATTGTAAATACAACCCATATTTAGGTTGATTTATTTTCCCTTTTGTATTTTTAACTATTTGCACATCATTATTACACTGGACATAGCCATAACATGAAATGTGACTATTATTTTGGAACTTATGAGTGTAATGTTTACTGTTAATTTCTTAATGATTATTTCACTTTTGTTTATTATTTATTTCACTTGCGTTGGCAATGTAAACATATGCTTCCCATGCCAATAAAGCTCTTTGAATTGAACTGAGAGAGAGGGGGGGGGGGGGGTAAAGTATCCATATCTGAACGTATTGGTTGTAAATTCTCCAGTGGTGTCACGTTCCTGACCTTATTTCCTTTGTTTTGTCTTTGTTTAGTTGGTCAGGACGTGAGCTGGGTGGGCATTCTATGTTATGTGTTTCTATGTTGGGTTCATTTTCAATTAGCCTGATATGGTTCTCAATCAGGGCCAGGTGTTTTACGTTTGCTCTGATTGAGAACCATATTAAGGTAGGCTGTTCTCACTGTTTGTTTGTGGGTGATTGTTCCTGTGTCAGTGTTTGTGCCACACGGGACTGTTTTCGTTCGTTTCGTTTATTTCATTCGTCTGTTCCTTCCTGTTCGTGCGTTCATGTTATATGTTCACAAGTTCAGGTCTGTTCACGTCGTTTATTGTTTTGTAGTTTGTTTAAGAGTTTTTCCGTCTTCGTCTTTCTTCAATAAACAAATATGTATTCAACCCACGCTGCGTTTTGGTCCGATCCATGCTCCTCTTCAAACGAGGAGGAAAACGACCGTTACAAGTGGCCTACGTGTTATTACAGTACGTTTTACCTGAGCGTAGATGAGACACTGTAGAGTTGACTGAGGGGTTCCCTTCAGCACGTTCACAACGTTCCCCTGCCACATAGACCTCACACCACCGGCCTTCAGCTCTCTGAATCCCTGGGCGGACGCCTTGGATCCGTACACCTAAATACACACACAATATCTTCTTTAATTATTAACCTCCAGTCCATGGATTCACGGTTCATACAGGTAACAGCCAAAACAATAGAGACACCCAGCTTCAATTAGCAACGGTCATCGAATTTGTAAAAATGTTATTAAAAAACAATTCAAATAAATACAATAGTTGGATAATGGATGAAGATGATCCAAACTGTTAGAATTGTATAATCCATCAGATATTGAATTCATTATACAATATTATACAATATTTTACTGGCACGGATATTCTAATGAATGGAGTAGAGGGATTTTGGTAGGAATTCAATATTCAATTTATTGTTAATTTAAAAAATGTTTTGGGGGGCATGGCACTCATATATATATATATATACAGTATATATATTTTACTAATAGTTTCAGGTATATAAAAAAAAAAAAATTGTGTTCAAAGAGCGTCTGCTAAATGACTTAAATGTAAATGTAAATTGAGAAAATAAAATATGCCTAATTTGCATAAATACACTGTGTGTATTTGCATATATCAAACATTAACATATAGTGTTGGGACAGGACTGCACTCACCTGCGCTGTCTAAACTGCCTCATAACTTATCTAATACATACGTTGCATTGTTTGCGAGATCCGACAATAATATCACTATAATCTGAGTGTTCATTTTTTGGGGAAATTGCTTTAATTTCATCGCATCTAATTTGTAAAAATGTCAACTGTACTAAATAATACATTTTTTTCAATTCCCATTTTAAAAAATAAAGTCGTATTTCTTCTCTTTCTTGTGATGCCAGACGAAGCTTTTGTCGTTTTTATAGATACAACGGAAAGACAAAAGTATTTCATTGGACCCCTTCCAGCCATTACCGGGGTATGTTTGACAGGTCATTTACAAGCCTTTCCACAGTCGTAATGTTAACGGGGGAAAAAACGATAGACACAAGCCAGAGTATGAAAGAGACGCAGGAGTAATGTTAAAGGGGGAAAAAACGATAGACACAAGCCAGAGTATGAAAGAGACGCAGGAGTAATGTTAACGGGGAAAAAACGATAGACACAAGCCAGAGTATGAAAGAGACGCAGGAGTAATGTTAACGGGGAAAAAACGATAGACACAAGCCAGAGTATGAAAGAGACGCAGGAGTAATGTTAACGGGGGAAAAAACGATAGACACAAGCCAGAGTATGAAAGAGACGCAGGAGTAATGTTAACGGGGGAAAAACGATAGACACAAGCCAGAGTATGAAAGAGACGCAGGAGTAATGTTAACGGGGGAAAAAACGATAGACACAAGCCAGAGTATGAAAGAGACGCAGGAGTAATGTTAACGGGGAAAAAACGATAGACACAAGCCAGAGTATGAAAGAGACGCAGGAGTAATGTTAACGGGGGAAAAAACGATAGACACAAGCCAGAGTATGAAAGAGACGCAGGAGTAATGTTAACGGGGAAAAAACGATAGACACAAGCCAGAGTATGAAAGAGACGCAGGAGTAATGTTAACGGGGGAAAAAACGATAGACACAAGCCAGAGTATGAAAGAGACGCAGGAGTAATGTTAACGGGGAAAAAAACGATAGACACAAGCCAGAGTATGAAAGAGACGCAGGAGTCAAATGAAAGCAATCAATCCAGCGATTCCCTAAAACACAGTAAATAGTTGGCGGAAGAAGACAGATCCTTAGGTGGGAGTTACTACTTCAATGCACGTTGGCATAGATTCTACAACAGTGACGTGTATGCATGGATTCCTCCCCCAAAACATTGACCAATATTACAAATTAATTTATCTTTCTGTGTTTCACAATTTTCCTTAAATTCGCAAGAGGCTGAGGGGAGAAGAGGGGGAGGGCCAGAGGTGTGTGTGTGTGTGTGTGTTGAGAGCACTTGTTGAGAGAGCAGAGGCAGCGGAGTTATGGCGTGTCAACTTTTTTACTGGTTGTAGGTAGGCTATTTAGATTGGTCATTATGGAGACTCCCTTTTTGGAAAACGACTTTAGGCGCATTAGAGCTCTTTAGATAAATTCGCTCGGAGGTGGTTTAAAGTAAACTGCATTCTAATGTCGATAACAGTATCAAGTGAAGGCTTTTACTCATGCTCAGTTCCAGGGTCTGGACCGCTGTGCAAGAGCGGAAATTTGAAATGGAAGTTATCAATTGTGATTATGATCACAGCTCTATCATAAATGTATCATTCTCCACATTTAATGTCAGTTTCATTGTGGACTTTTCCCTGAAATGAGATGTTGGCATGTTGGCCTATCAGGGGTTATAAACTACCTACATCTAGCTCAGCAAACCATCTCAAAGCTAAATTGAAATTATAAACCCAGATTTTAGTCAGTAGCCTATGCCTATTGAAATAACAAGTCAATCTCACAAATAGGTCATTTATAAAGGTTTGTAGTCTTAACAGCTAACACATAATAACGGCACAATTACCAGAAAATACATTCATTTTTAAAAGTTGGTCGAAGTGTTTCGTCTACAGAGATTTCAAGATCCTCTGTCCAACTTTCACCACTCAAACTCTCCTGTCGGATTTACCAATAGTTATGCACATGGGCAAACAGGATTTATTTACAATTATAACGTGGGTGGTTTGAGCCCTGAATATTGTCCATATACCACACCTCCTCGGGCCTTATTGTTTCATCATAACAGTCCAAACAAGTTAAATCGACATCCATTCCTGGAAAATTATCTGGAGATTTTAGGGCGATTTATCTTTTCTCTTGCGACATATAATAATTATTTTGATGGAAAACCGAATGTGGTTTTTGAGTCTATGTCGTAAAAAATAACGTAAATATTCCTTCTTAATTTACTCAGTAACGTAAACTCACCCCATTCCGTACAATTTTACGTAAGTTTACGTTAACGTTATGGAAAAGGGTTTATTAGATAAATGGCAACTCCTCTCTTGATGCAAAACCCCCCTAACAATTAGGCTAATTTTCAGGTTTTCACGGGTCATTGGGCTAGAAATTGAAGCTACACCTAGCAAGCCTGCCATCAAATCCCATTGGGAGCATACATCATTGACAGGAAAACTTGAATTGTTGCATCTCGTTGTGTCGTTCTCTGTTGGCTAGCTAGCCAGTTAGCTAAAATTGGCCCTTTTCATAAATTAGCCATGGATGGAGATAGGGATTTGGACTTTGGTTTTACGTAATGTTCCTTACTGGCTAATGATTATAGTGGAAATTCTGATCCAAACATTAATTCATACATTGTGCCCCTGGCCTGAGAGAATGTTAGTTCAATATCTAGCTAGATGAAGGCTAACGTTAACTTGCTTACGTTCCTCATGAATGGAAGTTAGGCTAGCGAGCAAGCATTTTAGCCAGGTAGCCAAGGACAACAAAAAATAAAAGCATGTATTGTATGACAGAGAGGATGGCATTGGCGTTTCTCCCCTTATACCATATTAGGAACTGTTTGAGTTTAGCATCGGGGGAGACACAAGACGTATCTAATATACGCAACGACCAGATGCGGACATCTGAAAGAAGGGGACCAGTCTGAGTAACGGCGATAGGCTGAGCAAAGTTTAAACCACGCTCAGCCTCTACTGTGATAGGCCAACAGACGCGTTGGAACTACGTCATCACGGTATAAGAACAGCTGTTTACGTACTTCCTGCCAGTTCTCTGTTCTACCCTGCGCGGAGATACAGTGAACCCGTATATACGAAAATTGCATTTACCATTTATCGCTTGAGTTTAATTAAAATACTTAAAATATATTCGGTGACTCTGAATCACATTTTGTCCTGATACCAGATTTGAACTGACGCAAATCTCTATCAGTGTTTTGTTGTTGGTGGTGGAAAAACGCCGTCTCAGGTACCGCTCCAGAATCTCCCGTTAGTGTTTAACTGGTTTGAGGTCTGGTGACTGAGATGGCCACGGCATATGGTTTATATCGTTTTCATGCTCATCAAACCATTCAGTGACCACTTGTAACCTGTGGATGTGGGCATTATCATCCTATGTGGGCATTATCGTCCTATGTGGGCATTATCGTCATATGTGGGCATTATCGTCATATGTGGGCATTATCATCATATGTGGGCATTATCATCCTATGAGGGCATTGTCATCCTATGGGGCATTATTGTCCTATGAGGGCATTGTCATGGTAACCAAAATAATGTCCTGCACAGCCTTTTTATACATGACCCTAAGCATGACGGGATGTTAATTGCTTAATTAACTCAGGAACCACACCTGTGTGGAGGCACCTGCATTCAATATCCTTTGTATCCCTCATTTACTCAAGTGTTTCATTATTTTGTCAGTTACCTGTAGGTCTCTACTGTTCGTTGCTGTAGGATTGGGGTTAGAGTTCGTTTCTGAACCATGTGAATATGAGACTACGAAGTCTGGCAATGCAAAGTGTTACTGTGTGTTATCAAGCTGTATTAAAAAAGTGTTTAGGTTATAATATTGTTCCTGTAGTTGTGTCTTGAGGCGGTCGATAGGAGCAGTCAGGGTTCTGGACACGGCGTCGGCCAGTCCTGCAGCCAGGACGAAACTCCTCCATTCCCCTGAGCCTGCTGACAGGTCCAGGGGCATGGTCCGGCTCTCACCCACATCAAACACCTGGAGAGACAGACAGGAAGACTACATCAAACACCTGGAGAGACAGACAGGAAGACTTCCTCAAACACCTGGAGAGGCAGACAGGAAGACTACATCAAACACCTGGAGAGACAGACAGGAAGACTTCCTCAAACACCTGGAGAGGCAGACAGGAAGACTACATCAAACACCTGGAGAGACAGACAGGAAGACTTCCTCAAACACCTGGAGAGGCAGACAGGAAGACTACATCAAACACCTGGAGAGGCAGACAGGAAGACTTCCTCAAACACCTGGAGAGGCAGACAGGAAGACTACATCAAACACCTGGAGAGACAGACAGGAAGACTTCCTCAAACACCTGGAGAGGCAGACAGGAAGACTACATCAAACACCTGGAGAGACAGACAGGAAGACTTCCTCAAACACCTGGAGAGGCAGACAGGAAGACTACCTCAAACACCTGGAGAGGCAGACAGGAAGACTACATCAAACACCTGGAGAGGCAGACAGGAAGACTACATCAAACACCTGGAGAGACAGACAGGAAGACTACATCAAACACCTGGAGAGACAGACAGGAAGACTTCCTCAAACACCTGGAGAGGCAGACAGGAAGACTTCCTCAAACACCTGGAGAGGCAGACAGGAAGACTTCCTCAAACACCTGGAGAGGCAGACAGGAAGACTTCCTCAAACACCTGGAGAGGCAGACAGGAAGACTACATCAAACACCTGGAGAGGCAGACAGGAAGACTACATCAAACACCTGGAGAGACAGACAGGAAGACTACATCAAACACCTGGAGAGACAGACAGGAAGACTTCCTCAAACACCTGGAGAGGCAGACAGGAAGACTTCCTCAAACACCTGGAGAGGCAGACAGGAAGACTACATCAAACACCTGGAGAGGCAGACAGGAAGACTACATCAAACACCTGGAGAGACAGACAGGAAGACTACATCAAACACCTGGAGAGACAGACAGGAAGACTTCCTCAAACACCTGGAGAGGCAGACAGGAAGACTACATCAAACACCTGGAGAGGCAGACAGGAAGACTACATCAAACACCTGGAGAGACAGACAGGAAGACTACATCAAACACCTGGAGAGACAGACAGGAAGACTTCCTCAAACACCTGGAGAGGCAGACAGGAAGACTTCCTCAAACACCTGGAGAGGCAGACAGGAAGACTACATCAAACACCTGGAGAGACAGACAGGAAGACTACATCAAACACCTGGAGAGACAGACAGGAAGACTACATCAAACACCTGGAGAGACAGACAGGAAGACTACATCAAACACCTGGAGAGACAGACAGGAAGACTTCCTCAAACACCTGGAGAGGCAGACAGGAAGACTACATCAAACACCTGGAGAGGCAGACAGGAAGACTTCCTCAAACACCTGGAGAGGCAGACAGGAAGACTACATCAAACACCTGGAGAGACAGACAGGAAGACTTCCTCAAACACCTGGAGAGGCAGACAGGAAGACTACATCAAACACCTGGAGAGGCAGACAGGAAGACTACATCAAACACCTGGAGAGGCAGACAGGAAGACTACATCAAACACCTGGAGAGGCAGACAGGAAGACTACATCAAACACCTGGAGAGACAGACAGGAAGACTTCCTCAAACACCTGGAGAGGCAGACAGGAAGACTTCCTCAAACACCTGGAGAGGCAGACAGGAAGACTACATCAAACACCTGGAGAGGCAGACAGGAAGACTACATCAAACACCTGGAGAGGCAGACAGGAAGACTACATCAAACACCTGGAGAGACAGACAGGAAGACTTCCTCAAACACCTGGAGAGGCAGACAGGAAGACTACATCAAACACCTGGAGAGGCAGACAGGAAGACTACATCAAACACCTGGAGAGGCAGACAGGAAGACTACATCAAACACCTGGAGAGGCAGACAGGAAGACTACATCAAACACCTGGAGAGACAGACAGGAAGACTTCCTCAAACACCTGGAGAGGCAGACAGGAAGACTACATCAAACACCTGGAGAGGCAGACAGGAAGACTACATCAAACACCTGGAGAGGCAGACAGGAAGACTACATCAAACACCTGGAGAGGCAGACAGGAAGACTACATCAAACACCTGGAAAGGTAGACAGGAAGACTAGGCAGACAGGAAGACTACATCAAACACCTGGAGAGGCAGACAGGAAGACTACATCAAACATCTGGAGAGGCAGACAGGAAGACTACATCAAACACCTGGAGAGGCAGACAGGAAGACTACATCAAACACCTAGAGAGGCAGACAGGAAGACCACATCAAACACCTGGAGAGGCAGACAGGAAGACTACCTCAAACACCTGGAGAGGCAGACAGGAAGACTACATCAAACACCTGGAGAGGCAGACAGGAAGACTACCTCAAACACCTGGAGAGGCAGACAGGAAGACTACATCAAACACCTGGAGAGGCAGACAGGAAGACTACATCAAATACCTGGAGAGGCAGACAGGAAGACTACATCAAACACCTGGAGAGGCAGACAGGAAGACTACATCAAGCACCTGGAGATGCAGACAGGAAGACTACCTCAAACACCTGGAGAGGCAGACAGGAAGACTACATCAAACACCTGGAGAGGCAGACAGGAAGACTACATCAAACACCTGGAGATGCAGACAGGAAGACTACATCAAACACCTGGAGAGGCAGACAGGAAGACTACCTCAAACACCTGGAGAGGCAGACAGGAAGACTACATCAAACACCTGGAGAGGCAGACAGGAAGACTTCCTCAAACACCTGGAGAGGCAGACAGGAAGACTACCTCAAACACCTGGAGAGACAGACAGGAAGACTACATCAAACACCTGGAGAGGCAGACAGGAAGACTACATCAAACACCTGTAGAGACAGACAGGAAGACTACCTCAAACACCTGGAGGGGCAGACAGGAAGACTACATCAAACACCTGGAGAGGCAGACAGGAAGACTACATCAAACACCTGGAGAGGCAGACAGGAAGACTACATCAAACACCTGTAGAGACAGACAGGAAGACTACATCAAACACCTGTAGAGACAGATAGGAAGACTACATCAAACACCTGGAGAGGCAGACAGGAAGACTTCCTCAAACACCTGGAGAGGCAGACAGGAAGACTACATCAAACACCTGGAGAGGCAGACACGAAGACTACCTATATCACCAACCGACAGACAGTCTCCTTCAACAGGGGCTTCAGACCCAGCATGCAATGTATGATCTCCTACACTGGGGTGGAGTGTGCCGTTCATCAGGTAAGACAACACACACACACACACACACACACACACACACACACACACACACACACACACACACACACACACACACACACACACACACACACTACATCTCACAAGGACAACAGCAGAGTTTGAATTTTCATTGTTGGACATAAAAGACTGTAAAAACACCAGGAAATCAGCCCCAAGTGATGTTAATTTAAGAAATCTGTTCCCAAGTATTCCCACGTATAATAGAGATACGTGTGATCATATACATATGTAACGGATGTGAAATGGCTAGCTAGTTAGCGGTGGTGCGCGCTAATAGCCTTTCAATCGGTGACGTCACTTGCTCTGAGACCTTGAAGTAGTGGTTCCCCCTTGCTCTGCAAGGGTCGTGGCTTTTGTGGAGCGATGGGTAACGATGCTTCGTGGGTGACTGTTGTTGATATGTGCAGAGGGTCCCTGGTTCGCGCCCGGGTCGGGGCGAGGGGACGGACTAAAGTTAAACTGTTACACAAATAGAAAAAAGGTTTGAAATGATTATGTTTTAGTGAAACATTATATCTGTTTCTACGTCTTGCGGTCAAATTGCCGTCTACAAATGATTTGTAATTATGTTCCGGCCCCCCCGACTGTCCGCTCAAGAAATAATCGGCCTGTGTCTGAATCTAGTTGATGATCCCTGGGCTACGGTGTGACTAGCTGGGTTTGTACCCGGCTCGTCTGCACACCACAATACTGTGTTAGGCACTAGCTCAGGGAGCTAACGCAATTCCTCTTGTCTCAAGCACTTGGAGCGTCATCTAATGATGATCTCCACGCCGTTGGAGCTCTAGGAAGCTAGGCCCAGGTCTCATCAGTGTGACAGACTGGTCTCTTGTTCACTAGAAGACTGTGTTAGGCCTCTGAGCTAAAGGCTAGGCATTAACCCTATACGAAGGCTCAGAGAAACGAAGACCCAATGCCTCAGCGTCTCACCAGAGTGTGTTTCCATGAAGTGACCAGTTCTCCCAGGTTCTCTGCAGGGTTGAGGATGACATGCTGCAGGAACTCTCCCCAGTCCACGGTCATAGAACTGTCCCCATCCATCCTGTCAACAACAACAATAACATCAACAACATCAACAATCAAGATCATGGGTAGGCCATGATGATATTCAATTCATTAATAAACATATTGACAAAAGTGAATGATCCTGTAAGCATCCATATTCTACAGGTTTGTACTGTGTTGTAGACTTGATCAGATTGTGCCCAATATAATAATTGCATTGGAGTCTATGTGTGATTAGCGTTAAGTTAGACATTAAGTCTGTCAATACATGCAATTAATTTGTTATTACATATTAATCAATATTATCACAATGTTTTTACGATGTAATAACCAACAGAGCGAACAGTGAGAGGATAGAAAAGGGGGGGAAAAGGCAGTCTTACATTTGTATAATTCTTTTTGCATTCGGCTTTGATATGTTCACTCCTAACTCCTTAAATAGATCTATGATTTCCTCCTGGCCAATGACCCCTAGTCAGAGAAGACAACATGACCCCTAGTCAGAGAAGACAACATGACCCCTAGTCAGAGAATACAACACGACCCCTAGTCAGAGAATACAACATGGATAGAAACAGCATGGATCATGTCAAGTGTGAATATCTGGGCCCATATTTATCAAGCGTCTCAGAGTTGAAGTTCTGATCTATGATCAGTTTAGATACATTTCTGGGCCCATATTTATCACGTCTCAGTGTGTAGGTTCTGATCTACGATCAGTTTAGCCTTGTAGATCATACACTCTTAGAGGAAGTAGTTCTATATAGAATGAACCCTATTTCTAAGAGTGTATGGAACCAGATTATTATGGACAGTCAGGAAGGACCTGATCCTAGATCAGCACAGAGCTGTGGATAATGAAGACCTGATCCTAGATCAGCCCAGAGCTGTGGATAATGAAGACCTGATCCTAGATCAGCCCAGAGCTGTGGATAATGAAGACCTGATCCTAGATCAACACTTCTACTTTGAGATGATAAATTAAGGGCTTGTCAGTAAGCGTTTCACGGTAAGCTCCCAGGTTAGGTTGAGAGACAGACAGACAGACAGACAGACAGACAGGCAGGCAGGCAGACAGACAGACAGACAGACAGACAGACAGACAGACAGGCAAGCAGGCAGAAAGACAGGCAGACAGACAGGCAAGCAGGCAGAAAGACAGGCAGACAGACAGACAGGCAGGCAGGCAGACAGACAGACAGACAGACAGACAGGCAAGCAGGCAGAAAGACAGGCAAGCAGGCAGAAAGACAGGCAGACAGACAGACAGACAGACAGGAAAGCAGACAGACAGACAGACAGACAGACAGACAGACATACAGACAGACAGACAGGCAGACAGGCAGACAGACAGACAGACAGACAGACAGACAGACAGACAGACAGACAGGCAGGCAGACAGGCAGGCAGGCAGACAGCAGTTGAAGTTGTTTCCTCCTAATTCTAAAGGTGTGTTATGAGTACAGCACAAGGTCCTGTTGCTGGTGTTCTGTATATGTAATTTAAAAACACAACAATGCATGCAAGTCTCCATTAGGTAAATACATTTGACCTTCAAAACTATTGATTTCAGTTTATATGATTTTTTAAATATAGCACTTTAAGTCACGTCAACAAAAAAAAGACTTCATTGCATCTATTGCATGTAGACCTAGTGCTACTGTGCAAAAACAAAGACAAAAGCATGCTCATACTGTCCTCTATGATACTGGAATGCCCCTGTCCCCGGGGTTGGACCCTAAGATTAGCCTACTAGCTTTTAACGCACCGAAGATTGGACTACACCGCCACTCCACTTACCGCATTTATTCTTGTCAAGGGCCATGAAATGAATTCTCCATTTCTTCTCTCTGTCCCTCATATAGCTTAGAAATTCTTCATAATCTAAACGTCCATCCTTGTTTCTGTCATAGTTATTAACGACAGTCTGGAAAAGTAAAAAAAAAAGGGCAGGCTATCATTTGGCTGCACCATATGAATAGACATTAGACGTACATGTTGACTCTCCTGTTATGCTGCTGGTAAATTAGAATAGGCCATACACATTTTTATTTATATTAGTTATCAAATATTGTAATAAATAAATACCTGAGCCTTCTGATCTGCAGCCATAATTCCCGTTTTTTTCATCTCATTGTGAAGTTCTTCTACTGATATAGACCCGTCGTTATTCTTGTCTAGTTTCACAAACAAACCACGAAACTGATCCATGATTCTTCAATAATATATATTTTTAATGACAAAATTTGAAATGCAATATAAATAACACCAATTCTCGTCTGTCGTAATACTACTACAACTACAGGCTATTATTAAGGTGCAAAGGCAATGTGCTTGCTTTTTGTTGGTCCATATGAACGCTGAGTCATAAAGCACCGGCAGCCCGCGTGAGCACCGTCTTCAATGCGGTAGATGCTCCTCTACGGCGATAGACATGATAATGACGCGGTAGCCCTACTGTAAAGACATGAGCCTGCACTTCCACCACTGTCCACCAGGTGTAGTGCTGAGCATAGACAAACAGACTGGCCACTGGTCCAGTCAGTGTATTTAACTGATCTGAAATAGATGAGGGTGGCCGGGTCACCAGGGCCCCAAATAAAAATAGACTATGACGACTTGACCCATGACAACAACAAATGACTTCCCATTCTAACTCCCGGGTCTATAACTCTCTGTTGGTTAATGTATAGGCCTAGGTGCTATGTTATCGAAGGTCGGAGGTCCAGTATTGTTTCAGAACACTGACATGCTGGAATGGTCCAGAGATGGGGAGTCGGTCGGGGAGAGGACAGCACAGAGGTCACGGTCTGGGGTTCATGAAGGACTATGGGTCATAGTTCATTTAGGCCTAGTTCTATCGACCTTGTTCCTGAAAACAGTGGCACCCTATTCCCTATGTAATGCACTACTGTTGTGCCATTTGTGACGAGGCTCATACTAGGTTGATGGGTCAGAGGTCATTTAGGCCTAGTTCTGTTTATGTTATGTAACAAGAAGGGATCACTCTGAGATAAGTACGGGTCAGAGAGGTACGGGCCAGAGAGGTACGGGTCAGATAGGTACGGGTCAGATAGGTACGGGTCAGAGAGGTACAGGTCAGAGAGGTACGGGTCAGAGAGGTACGGGTCAGAGAGGTACGGGTCAGAGAGGTACGGGTCAGAGAGCTACGGGCCAGATAGGTACGGGTCAGAGAGGTACGGGTCAGAGAGCTACGGGCCAGATAGGTACGGGTCAGAGAGGTACGGGTCAGAGAGGTACGGGCCAGAGAGGTACGGGTCAGAGAGGTACGGGTCAGAGAGGTACGGGTCAGAGAGGTACGGGCCAGAGAGGTACGGGTCAGAGAGGTACGGGTCAGAGAGCTACGGGTCAGAGAGCTACGGGTCAGAGAGCTACGGGTCAGAGAGGTACGGGTCAGAGAGGTACGGGTCAGAGAGCTACGGGTCAGAGAGGTACGGGTCAGAGAGCTACGGGTCAGAGAGGTACGGGCCAGAGAGGTACGGGCCAGATAGGTACCCGTAGGTACAGGTCAGAGGTTAGTGTCTGTCTCAGTAGGTACAGGTCAGAGGTTAGTGTCTGTCTCAGTAGGCACAGGTCAGAGGTACAGGTCTGTCTCAGTAGGTACGGGTCAGAGGTTATAAAGCTGGACAGGAGGCCTATCCTCTGGATATGGATCCTCTTAACACCATAGCTGATGACTTGAATGCAAAGACACCAAACAGACCATTTCTCCACTTAAATTCAATCGACTCCCTGTCTTGTCCTCCTCTAACCAAACCACAGGCCTTTATTATAAGGCTTATGATAACCTGTTAAGGGTATTACAATGTAAGTGACTAGGTTCTGTAGACCATGTTATTGTTATTTTCACTCAACTTGGGATGACAAGTCCATATAGGTGAGTGTTTAAACAGAAATACAGGCATAAAAAAAACGTAATCTTTGCACCTCAACAGATGACCCCCCCCACCCCAAAACGGAATCTTTGCACCTCAACAGATGACCCCCCCCCCCAAAGAAACGGAATCTTTGCACCTCAACAGATGTTCCCCCCCCCCCCCCCAAACGGAATCTTTGCACCTCAACAGATGACCCCCCCCCCCAAAACGGCACCTCAACAGATTAATCCCCCCAAAAAGAGCCAAATATGGGAAATGACGTGCTTCAGCAGCAGCATTGAAGTTCTAGAAAGAGCCCCTGGATTCCAGCGAGCAGAGAGAGCATGCCGGTGGGTGTCGGACGCAAGAGGAGGGGAGACACGGCTGTTTAGTGTGTCTATATCGGGATGTGGATAAATATCACAGGGTCCACAGCTCTGAGTAATCACTCTAAACCTAGCTAGGCTACTTAATCTATCTGTAGCTGTTCAACTCTCCTGACTGTGTGTCAGTGTCTGGCTGGCACTGATCTTATTGTTGAGAGTTGCAGAGAGAGCAGCGGTTAAGTTTTCCACTTACCGCCATATCAGAGGGCTCTCTCTCTCCTGGATATATTTTCATAGCGGATTGACTGACAGGCAGCGTCCGTCAAACACACCAGCGGCTTCTCTTCTCTCCAGCGCGGGGCCGCTTCGGGGGAAACTATGGGGAAAGATTATTATAAAATCCTGGGGATAGTGAAAGGAGCGGCCGACGAGGATATCAAAAAGGCGTACAGGAAACAGGCTCTGAAATGGCACCCGGACAAAAACAAGGCGTCCAACGCCGAGGAGAAATTCAAGGAGATCGCGGAGGCATATGAAGTCCTCAGTGATCCGAAAAAAAGAGAGATATATGATCAGTATGGAGAGGAAGGTAGGATAATACGACACTACACATTTCATTATTGTCTTCTTCTTTTGATTACCTGGTTTTCATGTCATTTCACCCACCCCGGGTCATTGAGCGCACACATCAAAATGTGCGTATAATATAATTGGCCATTATCCAATACAGACCGACATTTTAACCACACTGGTTAGAGAAGACAACATCATTTCACTCTCATTTAATTTATTCGTAACATTTATTATAATAAAACAATATGCTGTTATTTCCCTTTTTTGTCAGGGTGGCGTATCAGTCTGCCCGTAATATGCAGACATTGCTCTTGGTTGGTCAGAAATATATAACAGCAATTATTTACAAATATATTGTCAGATTGTATTATTATTACTGTCAATTACAATAATTGCTGTTGAACATGTCAGTATAGAGCTGTTTTGCAGCCCAAGGCTTTATAACCATTTCAATAGCAGAAGGGAAAACAGCATATTTGCCATGGTAGGAGGAATCCACTGACCTGGAGACGTCCAGCTATAATGCCATGTACTTATGAATGTAATCTTCTGTGTATTGCCTATGTACACTATAGGCCTGGATCAAATACTATGTACACTATAGGCCTGGATCAAATACTATGTACACTATAGGCCTGGATCAAATACTACTTACAGTATAGACCTGGATCAAATACTATGTACACTATAGACCTGGATCAAATACTATGTACACTATAGGCCTGGATCAAATACTATGTACACTATAGGCCTGGATCAAATACTATGTACACTATAGGCCTGGATCAAATACTATGTACACTATAGGCCTGGATCAAATACTATGTACACTATAGGCCTGGATCAAATACTATGTACACTATAGGCCTGGATCAAATACTATGTACACTATAGGCCTGGATCAAATACTATGTACACTATAGGCCTGGATCAAATACTATGTACACTATAGACCTGGATCAAATACTATGTACACTATAGACCTGGATCAAATACTATGTACACTATAGGCCTGAATCAAATACTATGTACACTATAGGCCTGGATCAAATACTATGTACACTATAGACCTGGATCAAATACTATGTACACTATAGGCCTGAATCAAATACTATGTACACTATAGGCCTGGATCAAATACTATGTACACTATAGACCTGGATCAAATACTATGTACACTATAGACCTGGATCAAATACTATGTACACTATAGACCTGGATCAAATACTATGTACACTATAGGCCTGGATCAAATACTATGTACACTATAGACCTGGATCAAATACTATGTACACTATAGGCCTGGATCAAATACTATGTACACTATAGACCTGGATCAAATACTATGTACACTATAGACCTGGATCAAATACTATGTACACTATAGACCTGGATCAAATACTATGTACACTATAGGCCTGGATCAAATACTATGTACACTATAGACCTGGATCAAATACTATGTACACTATAGGCCTGGATCAAATACTATGTATGGCAAATATTCCAGCACATTGACTAAGACTATTCCATTGGTCCCATAGACTAGGACTATTCCATTGGTCCCATAGAATAGGACTATTCCATTGGTCCCATAGACTAGGACTATTCCATTGGTCCCATAGACTAGGACTATTCCATTGGTCCCATAGACTAGGACTATTCCATTGGTCCCATAGACTAGGACTATTCCATTGGTCCCATAGACTAGGACTATACCATTGGTCTCATAGACTAGGACTATTCCATTGGTCCCATAGACTAAGACTATACCATTGGTCCCATAGACTAGGACTATTCCATTGGTCCATAGACTAGGACTATTCCATTGGTCCCATAGACTAGGACTATTCCATTGGTCCCATAGACTAGGACTATTCCATTGGTCCCATAGACTAGGACTATTCCATTGGTCCCATAGACTAGGACTATTCCATTGGTCCCATAGACTAGGACTATTCCATTGGTCCCATAGACTAGGACTATTCCATTGGTCCCATAGACTAGGACTATACCATTGGTCCCATAGACTAGGACTATTCCATTGGTCCCATAGACTAGGACTATTCCATTGGTCCCATAGACTAGGACTATTCCATTGGTCTCATAGACTAGGACTATTCCATTGGTCCCATAGACTAGGACTATACCATTGGTCTCATAGACTAGGACTATTCCATTGGTCCATAGACTAGGACTATTCCATTGGTCTCATAGACTAGGACTATTCCATAGACTAGGACTATTCCATAGACTAGGACTATTCCATTGGTCCCATAGACTAGGACTATTCCATTGGTCCCATAGACTAGGACTATTCCATTGGTCCATAGACTAGGACTATACCATTGGTCCCATAGACTAGGACTATTCCATTGGTCTCATAGACTAGGACTATACCATTGGTCCCATAGACTAGGACTATTCCATTGGTCTCATAGACTAGGACTATTCCATTGGTCTCATAGACTAGGACTATTCCATTGGTCTCATAGACTAGGACTATACCATTGGTCCCATAGACTAGGACTATTCCATTGGTCTCATAGACTAGGACTATTCCATTGGTCTCATAGACTAGGACTATTCCATTGGTCTCATAGACTAGGACTATTCCATTGGTCCCATAGACTAGGACTATACCATTGGTCTCATAGACTAGGACTATTCCATTGGTCCATAGACTAGGACTATTCCATTGGTCTCATAGACTAGGACTATTCCATAGACTAGGACTATTCCATAGACTAGGACTATTCCATTGGTCCCATAGACTAGGACTATTCCATTGGTCCCATAGACTAGGACTATTCCATTGGTCCATAGACTAGGACTATACCATTGGTCCCATAGACTAGGACTATTCCATTGGTCTCATAGACTAGGACTATACCATTGGTCCCATAGACTAGGACTATTCCATTGGTCTCATAGACTAGGACTATTCCATTGGTCTCATAGACTAGGACTATTCCATTGGTCTCATAGACTAGGACTATACCATTGGTCCCATAGACTAGGACTATACCATTGGTCCCATAGACTAGGACTATTCCATTGGTCTCATAGACTAGGACTATTCCATTGGTCCCATAGACTAGGACTATTCCATTGGTCCCATAGACTAGGACTATTCCATTGGTCCATAGACTAGGACTATACCATTGGTCCATAGACTAGGACTATTCCATTGGTCCCATAGACTAGGACTATTCCATTGGTCCATAGACTAGGACTATACCATTGGTCCATAGACTAGGACTATTCCATTGGTCCCATAGACTAGGACTATTCCATTGGTCTCATAGACTAGGACTATTCCATTGGTCTCATAGACTAGGACTATTCCATTGGTCTCATAGACTAGGACTATTCCATTGGTCCATAGACTAGGACTATACCATTGGTCCATAGACTAGGACTATTCCATTGGTCCCATAGACTAGGACTATTCCATTGGTCTCATAGACTAGGACTATTCCATTGGTCCATAGACTAGGACTATTCCATTGGTCCCATAGACTAGGACTATACCATTGGTCTCATAGACTAGGACTATTCCATTGGTCCCATAGACTAAGACTATACCATTGGTCCCATAGACTAGGACTATTCCATTGGTCCATAGACTAGGACTATTCCATTGGTCCCATAGACTAGGACTATTCCATTGGTCCCATAGACTAGGACTATTCCATTGGTCCCATAGACTAGGACTATTCCATTGGTCCCATAGACTAGGACTATTCCATTGGTCCCATAGACTAGGACTATTCCATTGGTCCCATAGACTAGGACTATTCCATTGGTCCCATAGACTAGGACTATTCCATTGGTCCCATAGACTAGGACTATACCATTGGTCCCATAGACTAGGACTATTCCATTGGTCCCATAGACTAGGACTATTCCATTGGTCCCATAGACTAGGACTATTCCATTGGTCTCATAGACTAGGACTATTCCATTGGTCCCATAGACTAGGACTATACCATTGGTCTCATAGACTAGGACTATTCCATTGGTCCATAGACTAGGACTATTCCATTGGTCTCATAGACTAGGACTATTCCATAGACTAGGACTATTCCATAGACTAGGACTATTCCATTGGTCCCATAGACTAGGACTATTCCATTGGTCCCATAGACTAGGACTATTCCATTGGTCCATAGACTAGGACTATACCATTGGTCCCATAGACTAGGACTATTCCATTGGTCTCATAGACTAGGACTATACCATTGGTCCCATAGACTAGGACTATTCCATTGGTCTCATAGACTAGGACTATTCCATTGGTCTCATAGACTAGGACTATTCCATTGGTCTCATAGACTAGGACTATACCATTGGTCCCATAGACTAGGACTATACCATTGGTCCCATAGACTAGGACTATTCCATTGGTCTCATAGACTAGGACTATTCCATTGGTCTCATAGACTAGGACTATTCCATTGGTCTCATAGACTAGGACTATTCCATTGGTCCCATAGACTAGGACTATACCATTGGTCTCATAGACTAGGACTATTCCATTGGTCCATAGACTAGGACTATTCCATTGGTCTCATAGACTAGGACTATTCCATAGACTAGGACTATTCCATAGACTAGGACTATTCCATTGGTCCCATAGACTAGGACTATTCCATTGGTCCCATAGACTAGGACTATTCCATTGGTCCATAGACTAGGACTATACCATTGGTCCCATAGACTAGGACTATTCCATTGGTCTCATAGACTAGGACTATACCATTGGTCCCATAGACTAGGACTATTCCATTGGTCTCATAGACTAGGACTATTCCATTGGTCTCATAGACTAGGACTATTCCATTGGTCTCATAGACTAGGACTATACCATTGGTCCCATAGACTAGGACTATACCATTGGTCCCATAGACTAGGACTATTCCATTGGTCTCATAGACTAGGACTATTCCATTGGTCCCATAGACTAGGACTATTCCATTGGTCCCATAGACTAGGACTATTCCATTGGTCCATAGACTAGGACTATACCATTGGTCCATAGACTAGGACTATTCCATTGGTCCCATAGACTAGGACTATTCCATTGGTCCATAGACTAGGACTATACCATTGGTCCATAGACTAGGACTATTCCATTGGTCCCATAGACTAGGACTATTCCATTGGTCTCATAGACTAGGACTATTCCATTGGTCTCATAGACTAGGACTATTCCATTGGTCTCATAGACTAGGACTATTCCATTGGTCTCATAGACTAGGACTATTCCATTGGTCCATAGACTAGGACTATACCATTGGTCCATAGACTAGGACTATTCCATTGGTCCCATAGACTAGGACTATTCCATTGGTCTCATAGACTAGGACTATTCCATTGGTCCATAGACTAGGACTATTCCATTGGTCCCATAGACTAGGACTATTCCATTGGTCCATAGACTAGGACTATTCCATTGGTCTCATAGACTAGGACTATTCCATTGGTTCCACAGACTAGGATTATTCCATTGGTCCCATTGTAGGCAGCCGGGCAAACTCAAGTGAAGCTGAAGTTGGTGACAAAGTAATTGATGTAGCCTACATGTATGTATTTGACCCAGGTCTAGTAGCCTATCGTACAGCGAGTTATTAGCATTATCTGAATGGTTCCCGACTCCAGTGTCACTCAGGTCTCAAATGAGCCTATCAATACATATCAGCATTATCTATCAATACATATCAGCATGATCTATCAATACATATAAAAATTATCCATCAATACATAGATAGCATTATCTATTGTTATCGGTATTATATATCAATGCATAGGTTATCATCATTATCGATACACAGGCTATCATCATTATCAATACATAGGTTATTAACATTAGCTATCGATACATATTACCATTATCTATTGTTATCGACATTGTCTATCAATGCATAGGTTATAATCATTGTCAATACATACAGTAGGTTATCATCATTATCTATCAATACACAAATGATCAGCATTATCTATCAATGCATATCAACATTATCTATCAATACATAGGTTATCAGCTTTATATATCAATACAAAGGTTATCGTCATTAGCTATCTATACGTAGGTTATCAGCATTTTCTGAATGATGTCATAGTTTCCCAGCTGCTGTCACTCAGGTCTCAGTACATAATATGTTAAATGCATTGCATTATCTGAATGGTTGTTGACTCCAGTGTCATTTCCTGTCAGGTCTCAAAGGAAGTCCCAATAGTGGTCCAGATGACCAGGGCAGCAACTTCACCTCCTACACATTCCACGGAGACCCCCACGCCACCTTCGCCACCTTCTTCGGCGGCGCCAACCCTTTCGAGATGTTCTTCGGACGCAAGGCTAACGGGCGCGGTCCGGGCGGAGACGACGAGGACATGGATGTGGACGGCAACGACCCGTTCGGCTCCTTCACCTCGTTTAATCTCAACGGGTTCCCTCGGGACCGCCACGTGGGGCTGGGCGGGCAGCAGAGGAGGAAGCAGGACCCGGCCGTTCATCACGAGCTGCGGGTATCGCTGGAGGAAGTGTTTCACGGTTGCACCAAGAGGATGAAGATCAGCAGGAAGAGGATGAACCCAGACGGACGGACCATGAGGACGGAGGATAAGATTCTCACCATAGAGATTAAGAGAGGGTGGAAGGAGGGAACCAAGATCACGTTCCCCAGAGAAGGAGACGAGTCGCCCAATACGATCCCTGCTGATATTGTGTTCGTCATTAAGGACAAGCCCCACATGCACTTTAGAAGGGAGGGGTCGGACATCGTGTACCCGGTGAAAGTTAGTCTACGACAGGTGAGATGGGTTTTTGCTTGGCGGATCTCGGTGGGCCGCCTTATCAAAGTAATAGTTAGGGGAAACACTGCCAATAGAAAGTGGTTCAATGTGGAATAACAGATTGATTTGGCTGGTTTAGGTGCTGTACAACTGGACACACAGTACCAGTGGAAAGATTGGACACACCTACTCATTCCAGGGTTTTTCTTTATTTTGACTATTTTCTACATTGTAGAATAGTAGTGAAGACTTCAAAACTATGAAATAACACATATGGAATCATGTAGTAACCAAAAAAGTGTTAAACAAATCAAAATATATTTTATATTTGAGATCTTCAAAGTAGCTACCCTTTGCCTTGATGACAGCTTTGCACACTCTTGGCTTTCTCTCAACTAGCTTCATGAGGTAGTCACCTGGAATGCATTTCAATTAACAGGTGTGCCTTGTTAAAAGTTCATTTGTGGAATTTCTTTCCTTCTTAATGCATTTGAGTCAATATGTTGTGTTGTGACAAGGTGGGATGGTATACAGAAGACAGCCCTATTTGGTAAAAGACCAAGTCCATATTAGAGGTCGACCGATTAATCGGAATGGCCGATTAATTAGGGCCGATTTCAAGTTTTCATAACAATCGGTAATCGGTATTTTTGGACACCGATTTATAAAAAATAAAAAAATATTTATACACCTTTATTTATCTAGGCAAGTCAGTTAAGAACACATTCTTATTTTCAATGACGGCCTAGGAACAGTGGGTTAACTGCCTTGTTCAGGGGCAGAACAACAGATTTTTACCTTGTCAGCTCTGGGATTTATTTCTGCAACCTTCCGGTTACTAGTCCAACGCTCTAACCACCTGCCTTACATTGCACTCCACGAGGAGCCTGCGTGGCAGGCCGACTACCTGTTACGCGAGGGCAGCAAGAAGCCAAGGTAAGTTGCTAGCTAGCATTAAACTTATCTTATAAAAAACAATCAATCTTAACATAATCACTAGTTAACTACACATGGTTGATGATATTACTAGTTTATCTAGCTTGTCCTGCGTTGCATATAATCGATGCGGTGCCTGTTAATTTATCATCGAATCACAGCCTACTTCGCCAAACGGGTGATGATTTAACAAGCACATTCGTATAAAAAGCACTGTCGTTGCACCAATGTGTACCTAACCATAAACATCAAAGCCTTTCTTTAAAATCAATACACAAGTATATATTTTTAAACCTGCATATTTAGTTAATATTGCCTGCTAACATGAATTTCTTATAACTAGGGAAATTGTGTCACTTCTCTTGAGTTCTGTGCAAGCAGTCAGGGTATATGTAGCAGTTTGGGCCGCCTGGCTCGTTGTGAACTGTGTGAAGTCCATTTCTACCTAACAAAGACCGTAATTAATTTGCCAGAATTGTACATAATTATGACATAACATTGAAGGTTGTACAATGTAACAACAATATTTAGACTTATGGATGCCACCCGTTAGATAAAATACGGAACGGTTCAGTATTTCACTGAGAGAATAAACGTTTTGTTTTCGAAATGATAGTTTCCATATTCGACCATATTAATGACCAAAGGCTCGTATTTCTGTGTGTTATCATGTTATAATTAAGTCTATGATTTGATAGAGCAGTCTGACTGAGCGGTGGTAGGCACCAGCAGGCTCGTAAGCATTCATTCAAACAGCACTTTCGTGCGTTTTGCCAGCAGCTGTTTATGACTTCAAGCCTATCAACTCCTGAGATTAGGCTGGTGTAACCGATGTGAAATGGCTAGCTAGTTAGCGGGTTGCGCGCTAATAGCGTTTCAAACGCCACTCGCTCTGAGACTTGGAGTAGTTATTCCCCTTGCTCTGCATGGGTAACGATGCTTCGAGGGTGGCTGTTGTCGATGTGTTCCTGGTTCGAGCCCAGGTAGGGGCGAGAGAAGCTATACTGAAGCTATACTGTTACACTGCCATACTAAAGTGCCTATAAGAACATCTAATAGTCAAAGGTATATGAAATACAAATGGTATAGAGAGAAATAGTCCTATAATTCCTATAATAACTACAACCTAAAACTTCTTACCTGGGAATATTGAAGACTCATGTTAAAAGGAACCACCAGCTTTCATATGTTCTCATGTTCTGAGCAAGGAACTTAAACGTTAGCTTTCTTACATGGCACATATTGCACTTTTACTTTCTTCTCCAACACTTTGTTTTTGCATTATTTAAACCAAATTGAACATGTTTCATTATTTATTTGAGGCTAAATTGATTTTATTGATGTATTATATTAAGTTAAAATAAGTGTTCATTCAGTATTGTTGTAATTGTCATTATTACAAATAAACAAAAGAAATCGGCGGATTAATCGGTATCGGCTTTTTTGGTCCTCCAATAATCGGTATCGGTATCGGCTTGAAAAATCATAATCGGTCGACCTCTAGTCCATATTATGGCAAGAACAGTTCAAATAAGCAAAGAGAAACGACAGTCCATCATTACTTTAAGACATGAAGGTCAGTCAATCCGTAAAACTTCAAGAACTTTGAACGTTTCTTCAAGTGCAGTTGCAAAAACCATCAAGCGCTATGATGAACTGTCTCTCATGTGGACCGTCACAGGAAAGGAAGACCCAGAGTTACCTCTGCTGCAGAGGATAAGTTCATTATAGTTAACTGCACCTCCAGGCTGTATAAGGGCCATTTGACCAAGAAGGAGAGTGATGGAGTGCTGCATCAGATGACCTGGCCTCCACAATCAACCCAATTGAGATGGTTTGGGATGAGTTGGACCGCAGAGTGAAGGAAAAGCAGCCAACAAGTGCTCAGCATATGTGAGAACTCTGTCAAGAAAATAATTCCAGGTGAAGCTGGTTGAGAGAATGCCAAGAGTGTGCAAAGCTGTCATCAAGGCAAAGGGTGGCTAATTGGAAGAATTGTGAGTATAAAATATATTTTGTTTTGTTTAACAGTTTTTTGGTTACTACATGATGTAACCCAAAAATTTGTTATTTCATAGTTTTGATGTTCACTATTATTCTACAATGTACATAAAGGTTAAATAAAAAATATAAAGGTTAAATTAAAAAAATAAAACATTTGGAAATAAGAATTTGTTCTTAACTGACTTGCTTAGTTAAATAAAGGTTACATATATTTTTTAAAAGACAGGATTGTGTAGAGGCACAGATCTGAGGAAGGGTACCAAAACATTTCTGCAGCATTGACGATCCCCAAGAACACAGTGGCCTCCATCATTCTTAAATGGAAGAAGTTTGGAACCACCAAGTCTCTTCCTCGAGCTGGCCGACCGGCCAAACTGAGCAATCAGGGGATAAAGGCCTTGGTCAAGGAGATGACCAAGAACCTGATGGTCACTCTGACTGAGCTCCAGAGTTCCTCTGTGGAGATGGGAGAACCTTCCAGAAGGACAACCATCTCTGCAGCACTCCACCAAATCAGGCCTTTATGGTAGGGTGGCCAGACAGAAGCAACTCCTCAGTAAAAGGCACATGACAGCCCGCTTGGAGTTTGCCAAAAGGCACCTAAAGACTCTCAGACCATGAGAAACAAGATTCTCTGGTCTGATGAAACCAAAGTTTGAACTCTTTGGCCTGAATGCCAAGAGTCACGTCTGGAGGTAACCTGCCACCATCCCTACGGCGAAGCATGGTGGTGGCAGCATCATGCTGTGGGGATGTTATTCAGCGGCAGAGACTAGTCAGGATCGAGGGAAAGATCCTTAAAGAAAACCTGCTCCAGAGTGCTCAGGACCTCAGACTGGGGTCGACGGTTCACCTCCCAACAGGACAACGACCCTAAGCACAGAGCCAAGACAACGCAGGAGTGGCTTCGGGACAAGTCTCTGAATGTCCTTGAGTGGCCCAGCCAGAGCCCAGACTTGAACCCCATCAAACATCTCTGGAGAGACCTGAAAATAGCTGTGCAGCGACGCTCCCCATCCAAGCTGACACGCTTGAGAGGATTTGAATAAAATGGGAGAAACTCCCCAAATACAGGTGTGCCAAGCTTGTATCGTCACACGAAGAAGACTCAAGGCTGTAATCGCTGCCAAAGTTTCTTCAACAAAGTACTGAGTAAAGGGTCTGAATACTTATGTAAATGTAATATTGTTTTTGTTTTATAAATTTGCTAAAATTTCTTAACATCTGTCTTTGCTTTGTCATTATGGGGTATTGTGTGTAGATTCTCTCTCTCTCTCTCTGTCTCCTCACTCTCTCCTCCTCTTCTCTCTCTCCTCTTCTCTTGTTATTCATGTATTGAAAATAGCTTCACGTTAAATCACAGCCTCGTTTATCAGTAATGGAGCATAGTTTCTGCTTGAAGGAAAAGTCCGGTTTTATTAAACCACCAAACCAGAAGAACACATGTTCATAACCACAAATCTGGAGGCGATTCCAGACTAATAATAACTATATCTAGTTACAGTATCTTGTGGTTTGTGTGCATGTGTGTGTGTGTGTGTGTGTGTGTGTCTGAGTCTCTGTCTGTGTGTTGTCCACTCTGTCAACATGTCATTGACTATGTGTACCCTCTCCTTTACCTCTTCCAGTCGTTGTGTGGTTGCTCGGTGACGGTGTCTACGATAGACGGGAAGACGTGTAGCATGAAGATCACGGATGTGATAAAGCCAGGCATGAAACAGACTGTAGCAGGACAGGGCCTTCCCTTACCCAAGAACCCCGAGCAGAGAGGTGACCTGGTGGTGGAGTTTGACGTGAACTTTCCCGAGAGTCTCCCCAGCAACGCCAAGGATGTCCTGAAGAGGCATTTACCTGCTTCCTAGAAGAACATACACACAGAGAGACAGAGACACACAGAGACAGAGAGACCGACACACAGAGAGAGACAGAGACACAGAGAGACACGGAGTGACAGAGAGACCGACACACAGAGAGAGACAGAGAGACAGAGACACGGAGTGACAGAGAGACCGACACACAGAGAGAGACAGAGACACAGAGAGACACGGAGTGACAGAGAGACCGACACACAGAGAGAGACAGAGACACAGAGAGACACGGAGTGACAGAGAGACAGAGACACACACCTGGTGGATGGAAAGGGATGACATCAGGATGCCAGCTTACTCCTCTCTCCTCATCCTCCTCTCTCTCTCTCTCCTCTCTCTCTTCCTCATCCTCCTCTCTCCTCTCTCTCATCCTCTCCCCTCTCTCCCATCCTCCTCTCTCTCCTCTCTTTCATCCTCCTCTCTCTCTCTCTCTCATCCTCCTCTCTCTCTCTCTCTCTCTCATCCTCCTCTCTCTCATCCTCCTCTCTCTCCTCTCTCATCCTCCTCTCTCCTCTCTCTCTTATCCTCCTCTCTCTCTCATCCTCCTCTCTCTCTCATCCTCCTCTCTCCTCTCTCTCATCCTCCTCTCTCTCTCTCTCTCTCTCATCCTCCTCTCTCTCTCATCCTCCTCTCTCTCCTCTCTTTCATCCTCCTCTCTCTCTCTCTCTCTCATCCTCCTCTCTCTATCATCCTCCTCTCTCTCCTCTCTCTCATCCTCCTCTCTCTCTCTCTCTCTCTCATCCTCCTCTCTCTCATCCTCCTCTCTCTCTCTCTCTCTCTCATCCTCCTCTCTCTCTCTCTCTCTCATCCTCCTCTCTCTCTCATCCTCCTCTCTCTCCTCTCTCTCATCCTCTCTCTCTCTCTCTCTCTCTCTCATCCTCCTCTCTCTCATCCTCCTCTCTCTCATCCTCCTCTCTCTCTCTCTCTCATCCTCCTCTCTCTCTCTCTCTCATCCTCCTCTCTCTCTCTCTCTCATCCTCCTCTCTCTCTCATCCTCCTCTCTCTCTCTCTCATCCTCCTCTCTCTCTCATCCTCCTCTTTCCTCACACATGAGGACAATGATGACTGTTCACAGGCCGAGGCCCTTTCTAAAGAATGTGCAATGTATATTTTGATCTGTTTGGTGTTTTGTCTAAATACAATGCATGCTGCAAAGTTGATATACGTGGAAGTAAATGTGTTGATATTTGACAGTAAACATTTTATTATTTTTCGTCCTTTCCCACATTCACCTCATGTTCCTTTCTGTTATGTTTCATTTGATTTGGGGTGCGTCCCAAATGGAACCCTATTCTGTTCATAGTCCCATAGGACTGGTCTAAAGTAGTGCACTATGTAGGGAATAGGGCTCTGGTCTAAAGTAGTGCACTATATAGGGAATAGGGTTCTATAGGGCTCTGGTCTAAAGTAGTGCACTATGTAGGGAATAGGGCCCCATAGGGCTCTGGTCTAAAGTAGTGCATTATATAGGGAATATGGTGCCGATTGGGACTAGACATAGTGTGTGCCACGGAATGTAACATTGATTATATACTGTATAATATAACATTGATTATATACTGTATAATATAACATTGATTATATACTGTATAATATAACATTGATTATATACTGTATAGTATAACATTGATTATATACTGTATAATATAACACAGGACAAGGATGTAGAGATCTGAGGACCGATGGGGTTTGTTTAGCCCACGTTCATGAAGCAAATGACTTGGTTTATACTGGCCCCATTGTTCTGGAGGAGATTCACATTAAAAGTCCTGAGCTATTAATACAGCTATAAAGTTGAAACAAAGTACTGGACATATTTTCATAATCAACATTTGTAACTTTGAAAGACATACAGTACTTTACAAATAAAACATTTGGAAATCTCGTTTACACCATGGAAAGAGACCCAATCATTTCAACACAAAACTCTGAGGATATTTATCTTCAGGTTCTGTAACTACACTGTCTGAAGTATAATATACACCACCACATATACAACACCGCCCTCTACAGGCCAGGAGGAAATACATATAGCCTGTCTGTCTGTCTGTGTCTGTCTGTCTGTCTGTCTGTCTGTCTGTCTGTCTGTCTGTCTGTGTGTGTCTGTCTGTCTGTCTGTCTGTCTGTCTGTCTGTGTCTGTCTGTCTGTCTGTCTGTCTGTCTGTCTGTCTGTCTGTCTGTCTGTCTGTCTGTCTGTCTGTCTGTCTGTCTGTCTGTCTGTCTGTCTGTCTGTCTGTCTGTCTGTCTGTCTGTCTGCCTGCCTGCCTGCCTGTCTGTCTGTCTGTCTGTCTGTCTGTCTGTCTGTCTGTCTGTCTGTGTGTGTGTGTGTGTGTCCACAGCTGCAGTAACCATCGACTGGTTGGCTGTTACTAACACATAAACAGTGTAACTAACACAGAGACGACCTTTCAACCCCAGGAGACACCACATCACTCAGACAGATTTATAGGAGCTAAGTGTAGTTAACTGATTCCCTATATAGTGAACCCTATTCCCTATATAGTGAACCCTATTCCCTATATAGTGCACACTATTCCCTATATAGTGCACCCTATATATTGCACTATTCCCTATATAGTGAACCCTATTCCCTATATAGTGCACACTATTCCCTATATAGTGCACCCTATATATTGCACTATTCCCTATATAGTGAACCCTATTCCCTATATAGTGCACACTATTCCCTATACAGTGCACCCTATTCCCTATATAGTGCACACTATTTCCTATATAGTGCACCCTATATATTGCACTATTCCCTATATAGTGAACCCTATTCCCTATACAGTGCACCCTATTCCCTATATAGTGCACACTATTCCCTATATAGTGAACCCTATTCCCTATATAGTGCACACTATTCCCTATATAGTGCACCCTATATATTGCACTATTCCCTATATAGTGAACCCTATTCCCTATATAGTGCACACTATTCCCTATATAGTGCACCCTATATATTGCACTATTCCCTATATAGTGAACCCTATTCCCTATATAGTGCACACTATTACCTATATAGTGCACACTATATATTGCACTATTCCCTATATAGTGAACCCTATTCCCTATATAGTGCACACTATTCCCTATATAGTGCACACTATTCCCTATATAGTGCACCCTATATATTGCACTATTCCCTATATAGTGCACATTATTCCCTATATAGTGAACCCTATTCCCTATATAGTGTACACTATTCCCTATATAGTGCACACTATTCCCTATATAGTGCACCCTATATATTGCACTATTCCCTATACAGTGCACCCTATTCCCTATATAGTGAACCCTATTCCCTATATAGTGAACCCTATTCCCTATATAGTGAACCCTATTCCCTATATAGTGCACACTATTCCCTATATAGTGCACCCTATATATTGCACTATTCCCTATATAGTGCACACTATTCCCTATACAGTGCACCCTATTCCCTATATAGTGCACACTATTTCCTATATAGTGAACCCTATTCCCTATATAGTGCACACTATTCCCTATACAGTGCACCCTATTCCCTATATAGTGCACACTATTTCCTATATAGTGCACCCTATATATTGCACTATTCCCTATATAGTGAACCCTATTCCCTATACAGTGCACCCTATTCCCTATATAGTGCACACTATTCCCTATATAGTGCACCCTATTCCCTATATAGTGCACCCTATATATTGCACTATTCCCTATATAGTGAACCCTATTCCCTATACAGTGCACCCTATTCCCTATATAGTGCACACTATTCCCTATATAGTGCACCCTATTCCCTATCAAGGCGAGACCTAGATGCAGACACAGGAAGCAGGTGGTTGGAGTCTTACAATGTTTATTAATCCAAAGGGGTAGAATGGTCGTGGACAGGCAAAAAGGTCAAAACCAGATTAATTGACATGATTAATTTTAAGGATTTGCTAATAAAACAATAGATAATTATAGGGTGAGGGAAAATAACATCAATAAATTCAACAAGTGAACTGTACGCAGCAGTGGTAACAGTTGTAAGGACTTAGTAACAAAATGTGTACTTTGTATGTCCTTTGGATGTGTGTTGTTGAGAGTAAAGAAGACAGGTCTATGGCGCATATCTACATGGCCCCACCGCCAGGACTCCTGCCCCCACCCAGCCTCTTTTCCCCGCACAGCATATTGAAACAGAGTCGCTATTGTTCACCGCGGAACAGCCTGTGTGTTTTATACAGTCGCAGAGACAGTGGAACAAGGAAGACATCGCGCCACACGGTCGTCACCTACCTGTTGAATATTACCTACTGTTTAATGATCAGGTCAGGTGTTGGGTTGACAAGTTACTCACTGTCGAAGAACAAAGTCGAACCTGGAAATAAAGGATAGTCAGTCGAGTTTAATCGAGGTAAAGGCGGAAGGAAGGAGGAATTGTGGAAGAGGTAGCCATTCAAATGTTCTAGCCGGACAGACAGACCACCGGATTTATCAACCGACCAAAAACAGATTTATTGACGACACCACACGATGCCTTTAGGACTGAGACGAAATAAGAACAAGTCGAGGGAGAGCTCGAACCTGGTGGAGAATGAGGAGGTCGGTGGACACACCGGTGGGCGCTCCGTGAAGTCGACGGTAAACGGAGCGGGGCTCCCACCACCACCTGCTAACCTGCGGCCCAAACTAGTGTTCCACACTCAGCTAGCCCACGGCAGCCCCACGGGAAGGATCGATGGATTTAATAACGTCAAAGAACTCTACGGGAAAATAGCTGAGACGTTCAATTTAAGTCAACCAGAGGTAGGTTTTTTTTACAGCTCCTGTAGTTCTAGACCAGTGGTCACGTACCTTTTCTGTGTCACGGTCCCTTTCCGAGTCAAAATACAAGCCGAGATCTACCGCTCAGATTTAAAAATAACATGACTTAAAAAACGTAGGAAGCCTATGCAACATTCACCAATTAAAACAGTTCTGTAACAATGAGGTTTGTGCAGCAGGCTATAAGCCCAATACATTATCACTGCATATACATTATCACTGCATATTGACTAAGCTTGAATCTTTCTTCTCAGACCATTTTGTAATTATCTTTTTAGAAAATTTAGGTATATGATCAAACTTCAGTCTTCCAGCTGGTGGCGAAACTCAAGTCGAACTGCATTGTTAATGACTCATGCACTAATTCACGTTGTTACTCCTATGACCAGAGAAAGTGAAATATTCATCGATAATAATAATAACAACGAAAGCTTATCAGAACACCGGTCAGCGGTATGATACGTGCACTTGACTTGCTCTCTGGGCCTGTCTAATAGGCGGAGGTCTACCTTCAGACTCGTGAAATGTTTCAAAATGGGAACACTGTGCCTTCCCGGCGCTCGGCCTGCTAAATCAGGTGCACCTACCCTCAACAGCGCGAAACGAATAATACAAAATAGGAGGATTTATCGTTAGTTTATTTTTACAAAAATAATGGTGATCGACTAGAATGCCTTGGAGACCGACCAGTCGATTGCCTTGGAGACCTTTATTCATGTCCTCATTACACGTGGTACAACAAAACCACTAATGATCTGTAAGATTCTCTACTTTGAAAAAGGATTTAAACAAATAATATTGGAATCACCATGGTCACAACCATAAACTGTCAACTCTACTTGCCTGATAGATTAATATACTGGAGAAAATGAATTTTGGATTAAATATGTTAAATTTAATTCGGTTTTAGAGTCTTAATTAAAGCATGTGAGGAGAAAGTAAATTGCTACTGTGTATACAACTCCGTCAGGTTTGTTTTTAACGTCTACTCCGTCAGGTTTGTTTTTAATGTCAACTCCGTCAGGTTTGTTTTTAATGTCAACTCCGTTAGGTTTGTTTTTAATGTCAACTCCGTTAGGTTTGTTTTCAATGTCAACTCCGTCAGGTTTGTTTTTAACGTCAACTCCGTCAGGTTTGTTTTTAATGTCAACTCCGTCAGGTTTGTTTTTAATGTCAACTCCGTCAGGTTTGTTTTTAATGTCAACTCCGTCAGGTTTGTTTTTAATGTCAACTCCGTTAGGTTTGTTTTTAATGTCAACTCCGTCAGGTTTGTTTTTAATGTCAACTCTGTCAGGTTTGTTTTTAATGTCAACTCCGTCAGGTTTGTTTTTAATGTCAACTCAGTCAGGTTTGTTTTTAATGTCAACTCCGTCAGGTTTGTTTTTAATGTCAACTCCGTTAGGTTTGTTTTTAATGTCAACTCCGTCAGGTTTGTTTTTAATGTCAACTCTGTCAGGTTTGTTTTTAATGTCAACTCCGTCAGGTTTGTTTTTAAGGTCAACTCAGTCAGGTTTGTTTTTAATGTCAACTCAGTCAGGTTTGTTTTTAATGTCAACTCCGTCAGGTTTGTTTTTAATGTCAACTCCGTCAGGTTTGTTTTTAATGTCAACTCCGTCAGGTTGTTTTTAATGTCAACTCCGTCAGGTTTGTTTTTAATGTCAACTCAGTCAGGTTTGTTTTTAAGGTCAACTCCGTCAGGTTTGTTTTTAAGGTCAACTCAGTCAGGTTTGTTTTTAAGGTCAACTCAGTCAGGTTTGTTTTTAATGTCAACTCCGTCAGGTTTGTTTTTAAGGTCAACTCAGTCAGGTTTGTTTTTAATGTCAACTCCGTCAGGTTTGTTTTTAACGTCAACTCCGTCAGGTTTGTTTTTAAGGTCAACTCAGTCAGGTTTGTTTTTAATGTCAACTCCGTCAGGTTTGTTTTTAATGTCAACTCCGTCAGGTTTGTTTTTAAATGTCAACTCCGTCAGGTTTGTTTTTAATGTCAACTCCGTCAGGTTTGTTTTTAAGGTCAACTCCGTCAGGTTTGTTTTTAATGTCAACTCCGTCAGGTTTGTTTTTAATGTCAACTCCGTCAGGTTTGTTTTTAATGTCAACTCCGTCAGGTTTGTTTTTAATGTCAACTCCGTCAGGTTTGTTTTTAATGTCAACTCCGTCAGGTTTGTTTTTAATGTCAACTCCGTCAGGTTTGTTTTTAATGTCAACTCCGTCAGGTTTGTTTTTAATGTCAACTCAGTCAGGTTTGTTTTTAATGTCAACTCCGTCAGGTTTGTTTTTAATGTCAACTCCGTTAGGTTTGTTTTTAATGTCAACTCCGTCAGGTTTGTTTTTAATGTCAACTCTGTCAGGTTTGTTTTTAATGTCAACTCCGTCAGGTTTGTTTTTAAGGTCAACTCAGTCAGGTTTGTTTTTAATGTCAACTCAGTCAGGTTTGTTTTTAATGTCAACTCCGTCAGGTTTGTTTTTAATGTCAACTCCGTCAGGTTTGTTTTTAATGTCAACTCCGTCAGGTTGTTTTTAATGTCAACTCCGTCAGGTTTGTTTTTAATGTCAACTCAGTCAGGTTTGTTTTTAAGGTCAACTCCGTCAGGTTTGTTTTTAAGGTCAACTCAGTCAGGTTTGTTTTTAAGGTCAACTCAGTCAGGTTTGTTTTTAATGTCAACTCCGTCAGGTTTGTTTTTAAGGTCAACTCAGTCAGGTTTGTTTTTAATGTCAACTCCGTCAGGTTTGTTTTTAACGTCAACTCCGTCAGGTTTGTTTTTAAGGTCAACTCAGTCAGGTTTGTTTTTAATGTCAACTCCGTCAGGTTTGTTTTTAATGTCAACTCCGTCAGGTTTGTTTTTAAATGTCAACTCCGTCAGGTTTGTTTTTAATGTCAACTCCGTCAGGTTTGTTTTTAAGGTCAACTCCGTCAGGTTTGTTTTTAATGTCAACTCCGTCAGGTTTGTTTTTAATGTCAACTCCGTCAGGTTTGTTTTTAATGTCAACTCCGTCAGGTTTGTTTTTAATGTCAACTCCGTCAGGTTTGTTTTTAATGTCAACTCCGTCAGGTTTGTTTTTAATGTCAACTCCGTCAGGTTTGTTTTTAATGTCAACTCCGTCAGGTTTGTTTTTAATGTCAACTCCGTCAGAGTGCTGAAAGATCTGATAGAATGGTTGTGTTTTTATTGGGGATTTTCAAATGAATTATTTTTTTATATTTTACAAATGTTTGTAATTTTATTTTTATTTTTAGAGGCAAAAAATATGTCTGTTTTGAGTATCTGTTATCAACTCCTTCACTGATGGAGTCATTCATTGTTTTGTCAATATTCTGAAAAAATTTGTAATCACTGTTCTGCTTAAACAACGGAAGTATTTTCTGTGCTAGGACTAATGTTTACTTTATAAATATTTTATATTCTAAATAAAACGTGCCAAAATGCTAACGTGCCAAAATGCTAACGTGCCAAAATGCTAACGTGCCAAAATGCTACTGCTAACGAATTTCATCGTGCTACAAAACAAAGCAAAAAGATGTTTGGAGATTTGTATTACATATTTAAATAATCTAATATTAGAATTAAACAATCAAGGCCTTTAAACACTTGTTGGACAATAACTGTACAATTTACATGTCTTTTATGGTGTTGGACGAAGTTGAGTTACATTCAGATAGTTGCATTTTATGAGGGAAAAAATTTACTAAATTAGTTATTCCTGTACATGGTGTGATAGCTGACACTTTGGTCTTTCAAAATCAAGACAAATATTTGTGGAAAGAAAGTTGAAATTGTCCCAGTTTTTTAAAAAGAATTCCTGAGGTTTAAAACAGGACATTTTTCTCTCAGCCTCATGGCAAAATGTGTATTATAAACCAGGTGGTTCGAGCCCTGAATGCTGATTGGCTGAAAGCTGTGGTATATCAGACAAAAAAGTACTTTTTACTGTTCTAAATACTTTGATAACCAGTTTATCATAGCAATAAGGCACCAAGCGGGTTTGTGGTATATGCCCACTATATTGCGGCTAAGGGGTAGTATCCAGGCTCTGTGTTGCATCATGCGGAAGAACAGCCCTTAGCCGTGGTATATTGGCCATATACCATATCCCCTCGAGCATTATTGCGTAGCCCTTTCCTGCAGTCAAATGACTGCAAACCCCTAAGTCGATACATGTTAGAATCACCGTTGGCAGTGATTACAGTTGTTGAGTCTTTCTGGGTGAGTCTCTAAGAGCTGTGAGTCTTTCTGGGTAAGTCTCTAAGAGCTGTGAGTCTTTCTGGGTAAGTCTCTAAGAGCTGTGAGTCTTTCTGGGTAAGTCTCTAAGAGCTGTGAGTCTTTCTGGGTGAGTCTCTAAGAGCTGCGAGTCTTTCTGGGTGAGTCTCTAAGAGCTGCGAGTCTTTCTGGGTGAGTCTCTAAGAGCTGTTGAGTCTTTCTGGGTAAGGCTCTAAGAGCTTTGCACACCTGGATTGTGTGACATTTGCTCATTATTCTTTTCAAAATTCTTCAAACTCTGTCAAATTGGTTGTGGATCATTGCTAGATAACTATTTTCAGATCTTGCCATAGATTTCCAAGTAGATTTAAGTCTAAACTGTAAATCGGCCACTCAGGTACTTTCACTGTCTTCTTGGTCAGCAACTCCAGTGTAGATTTGGCTTTGTGCTGAAGGTTATTGTCCTGCTGAAAGGTGCATTTGTCTCTCAGTGTCTGGTGGAAAGCAGACTGAACCAGGTTTTCCTCTAGGATTTTGTCTGTGCTGAGCTCCATTCCATTTATAATATTATTTAATATTTTTTATTCTGTACAGCCTTCCTTCTTTTCACTCTGTCAATTAGGTTAGTATTATGGAGTAACTACAATGTTGTTGATCCATCCTCAGTTTTATCCTATCACAGCCATTAAACTCTGTTACTGTTTTAAAGTCGCCTCATAGTGAAATCCCTGAGTGGTTTCCTTCCTCTCTGGCAACTGAGTTAGGAAGGACACCTATATCTTTGTAGTGACTGGGTGTATTGCTACGCCATCCAAAGTGTAATTAATAACTTCACCATGCTCAAAGGGATATTCAGTGTCTACTTTTTCTATTTTTACCCATCTACCAATAGGTGTCATTCTTTGTGAGGCATTGGAAAACCTCCCTGGTCGTTGTGGTTGAATCTGTGTTTGAAATTCTCTGCTCAACAAGGACCTTACAGATAATTGTATGTGTGGGGTACAGAGATGAGGTAATCATTAACAAATCATGTTAAACAATATTAGTCCATGTAACTTATTATGTGACTGGTTAAGCACATATTTACTCCTGAACTTATTGAGGCTTGTCATAACAAAGGGGTTGAATACTGATTGACTCAAGACATTACAGCTTTTCATTTTTAAATAATTTGTTAAAATGTCTGAAAACATAATTCCATTTTGACATGATGTGGTACTGTGTGTAGGGCCAGTAGCATAAAATCTAAATTTAATCCATTTTAATTATTTTTTTATTAATTCAGGTTGTAACACAACAAAGCTTGTGGAGAATCTGAAGGTTTATGTACGTACCAAACCATTAACTACTAGCTGTCGTATTCCAACAAACAATTCATTTCAAAGGGCCTTTATTGGCTATTTGTTTCTATGGGAAACATATTTTTACATTGTCAAATGGCAATGACACGGTAACGGAGTTACGTTGACACTCACTTCACATTGTTACCAAACAAAAAAACATTAATTTCAAAACATATAAAAGCTTTATTACAGACCCTTTAAAATGAAATGAATGTTTTCAGATGATGGTTTACTGGATAGGATAACACCAGTCACAGGTGTATCTGATGTTTCACTGGATAGGATAACACCAGTCACAGGTGTATCTGATGTTTTACTGGATAGGATAACACCAGTCACAGGTGTATCTGATGTTTTACTGGATAGGATAACACCAGTCACAGGTGTATCTGATGTTTTACTGGATAGGATAACACCAGTCACAGGTGTATCTGATGGTTTACTGGATAGGATAACACCAGTCACAGGTGTATCTGATGTTTTACTGGATAGGATAACACCAGTCACAGGTGTATCTGATGGTTTACTGGATAGGATAACACCAGTCACAGGTGTATCTGATGTTTCACTGGATAGGATAACACCAGTCACAGGTGTATCTGATGGTTTACTGGATAGGATAACACCAGTCACAGGTGTATCTGATGTTTCACTGGATAGGATAACACCAGTCACAGGTGTATCTGATGGTTTACTGGATAGGATAACACCAGTCACAGGTGTATCTGATGTTTCACTGGATAGGATAACACCAGTCACAGGTGTATCTGATGTGTTACTGGATAGGATAACACCAGTCACAGGTGTATCTGATGTGTTACTGGATAGGATAACACCAGTCACAGGTGTATCTGATGTTTCACTGGATAGGATAACACCAGTCACAGGTGTATCTGATGTTTCACTGGATAGGATAACACCAGTCACAGGTGTATCTGATGTTTTACTGGATAGGATAACACCAGTCACAGGTGTATCTGATGGTTTACTGGATAGGATAACACCAGTCACAGGTGTATCTGATGTTTCACTGGATAGGATAACACCAGTCACAGGTGTATCTGATGGTTTACTGGATAGGATAACACCAGTCACAGGTGTATCTGATGTTTCACTGGATAGGATAACACCAGTCACAGGTGTATCTGATGGTTTACTGGATAGGATAACACCAGTCACAGGTGTATCTGATGTTTCACTGGATAGGATAACACCAGTCACAGGTGTATCTGATGTGTTACTGGATAGGATAACACCAGTCACAGGTGTATCTGATGTGTTACTGGATAGGATAACACCAGTCACAGGTGTATCTGATGTTTCACTGGATAGGATAACACCAGTCACAGGTGTATCTGATGTTTCACTGGATAGGATAACACCAGTCACAGGTGTATCTGATGTTTCACTGGATAGGATAACACCAGTCACAGGTGTATCTGATGTGTTACTGGATAGGATAACACCAGTCACAGGTGTATCTGATGTGTTACTGGATAGGATAACACCAGTCACAGGTGTATCTGATGTTTCACTGGATAGGATAACACCAGTCACAGGTGTATCTGATGTGTTACTGGATAGGATAACACCAGTCACAGGTGTATCTGATGTGTTACTGGATAGGATAACACCAGTCACAGGTGTATCTGATGTTTTACTGGATAGGATAACACCAGTCACAGGTGTATCTGATATTTTACTGGATAGGATAACACCAGTCACAGGTGTATCTGATGTGTTACTGGATAGGATAACACCAGTCACAGGTGTATCTGATGTTTTACTGGATAGGATAACACCAGTCACAGGTGTATCTGATGTGTTACTGGATAGGATAACACCAGTCACAGGTGTATCTGATGGTTTACTGGATAGGATAACACCAGTCACAGGTGTATCTGATGTTTTACTGGATAGGATAACACCAGTCACAGGTGTATCTGATGGTTTACTGGATAGGATAACACCAGTCACAGGTGTATCTGATGTTTCACTGGATAGGATAACACCAGTCACAGGTGTATCTGATGGTTTACTGGATAGGATAACACCAGTCACAGGTGTATCTGATGTTTCACTGGATAGGATAACACCAGTCACAGGTGTATCTGATGTTTTACTGGATAGGATAACACCAGTCACAGGTGTATCTGATGTTTTACTGGATAGGATAACACCAGTCACAGGTGTATCTGATGGTTTACTGGATAGGATAACACCAGTCACAGGTGTATCTGATGTTTTACTGGATAGGATAACACCAGTCACAGGTGTATCTGATGGTTTACTGGATAGGATAACACCAGTCACAGGTGTATCTGATGTTTCACTGGATAGGATAACACCAGTCACAGGTGTATCTGATGGTTTACTGGATAGGATAACACCAGTCACAGGTGTATCTGATGTTTCACTGGATAGGATAACACCAGTCACAGGTGTATCTGATGGTTTACTGGATAGGATAACACCAGTCACAGGTGTATCTGATGTTTCACTGGATAGGATAACACCAGTCACAGGTGTATCTGATGTGTTACTGGATAGGATAACACCAGTCACAGGTGTATCTGATGTGTTACTGGATAGGATAACACCAGTCACAGGTGTATCTGATGTTTCACTGGATAGGATAACACCAGTCACAGGTGTATCTGATGTTTCACTGGATAGGATAACACCAGTCACAGGTGTATCTGATGTTTTACTGGATAGGATAACACCAGTCACAGGTGTATCTGATGGTTTACTGGATAGGATAACACCAGTCACAGGTGTATCTGATGTTTCACTGGATAGGATAACACCAGTCACAGGTGTATCTGATGGTTTACTGGATAGGATAACACCAGTCACAGGTGTATCTGATGTTTCACTGGATAGGATAACACCAGTCACAGGTGTATCTGATGGTTTACTGGATAGGATAACACCAGTCACAGGTGTATCTGATGTTTCACTGGATAGGATAACACCAGTCACAGGTGTATCTGATGTGTTACTGGATAGGATAACACCAGTCACAGGTGTATCTGATGTGTTACTGGATAGGATAACACCAGTCACAGGTGTATCTGATGTTTCACTGGATAGGATAACACCAGTCACAGGTGTATCTGATGTTTCACTGGATAGGATAACACCAGTCACAGGTGTATCTGATGTTTCACTGGATAGGATAACACCAGTCACAGGTGTATCTGATGTGTTACTGGATAGGATAACACCAGTCACAGGTGTATCTGATGTGTTACTGGATAGGATAACACCAGTCACAGGTGTATCTGATGTTTCACTGGATAGGATAACACCAGTCACAGGTGTATCTGATGTGTTACTGGATAGGATAACACCAGTCACAGGTGTATCTGATGTGTTACTGGATAGGATAACACCAGTCACAGGTGTATCTGATGTTTTACTGGATAGGATAACACCAGTCACAGGTGTATCTGATGTTTTACTGGATAGGATAACACCAGTCACAGGTGTATCTGATGTGTTACTGGATAGGATAACACCAGTCACAGGTGTATCTGATGTTTTACTGGATAGGATAACACCAGTCACAGGTGTATCTGATGTGTTACTGGATAGGATAACACCAGTCACAGGTGTATCTGATGGTTTACTGGATAGGATAACACCAGTCACAGGTGTATCTGATGTTTTACTGGATAGGATAACACCAGTCACAGGTGTATCTGATGGTTTACTGGATAGGATAACACCAGTCACAGGTGTATCTGATGTTTCACTGGATAGGATAACACCAGTCACAGGTGTATCTGATGGTTTACTGGATAGGATAACACCAGTCACAGGTGTATCTGATGTTTCACTGGATAGGATAACACCAGTCACAGGTGTATCTGATGGTTTACTGGATAGGATAACACCAGTCACAGGTGTATCTGATGTTTCACTGGATAGGATAACACCAGTCACAGGTGTATCTGATGTGTTACTGGATAGGATAACACCAGTCACAGGTGTATCTGATGTGTTACTGGATAGGATAACACCAGTCACAGGTGTATCTGATGTTTCACTGGATAGGATAACACCAGTCACAGGTGTATCTGATGTTTCACTGGATAGGATAACACCAGTCACAGGTGTATCTGATGTTTTACTGGATAGGATAACACCAGTCACAGGTGTATCTGATGGTTTACTGGATAGGATAACACCAGTCACAGGTGTATCTGATGTTTCACTGGATAGGATAACACCAGTCACAGGTGTATCTGATGGTTTACTGGATAGGATAACACCAGTCACAGGTGTATCTGATGTTTCACTGGATAGGATAACACCAGTCACAGGTGTATCTGATGGTTTACTGGATAGGATAACACCAGTCACAGGTGTATCTGATGTTTCACTGGATAGGATCACACCAGTCACAGGTGTATCTGATGTGTTACTGGATAGGATAACACCAGTCACAGGTGTATCTGATGTGTTACTGGATAGGATAACACCAGTCACAGGTGTATCTGATGTTTCACTGGATAGGATAACACCAGTCACAGGTGTATCTGATGTTTCACTGGATAGGATAACACCAGTCACAGGTGTATCTGATGTTTCACTGGATAGGATAACACCAGTCACAGGTGTATCTGATGTGTTACTGGATAGGATAACACCAGTCACAGGTGTATCTGATGTGTTACTGGATAGGATAACACCAGTCACAGGTGTATCTGATGTTTCACTGGATAGGATAACACCAGTCACAGGTGTATCTGATGTGTTACTGGATAGGATAACACCAGTCACAGGTGTATCTGATGTGTTACTGGATAGGATAACACCAGTCACAGGTGTATCTGATGTTTTACTGGATAGGATAACACCAGTCACAGGTGTATCTGATGTTTTACTGGATAGGATAACACCAGTCACAGGTGTATCTGATGTGTTACTGGATAGGATAACACCAGTCACAGGTGTATCTGATGTTTTACTGGATAGGATAACACCAGTCACAGGTGTATCTGATGTTTCACTGGATAGGATAACACCAGTCACAGGTGTATCTGATGTTTTACTGGATAGGATAACACCAGTCACAGGTGTATCTGATGTGTTACTGGATAGGATAACACCAGTCACAGGTGTATCTGATGTGTTACTGGATAGGATAACACCAGTCACAGGTGTATCTGATGTTTTACTGGATAGGATAACACCAGTCACAGGTGTATCTGATGTTTTACTGGATAGGATAACACCAGTCACAGGTGTATCTGATGTGTTACTGGATAGGATAACACCAGTCACAGGTGTATCTGATGTTTTACTGGATAGGATAACACCAGTCACAGGTGTATCTGATGTTTTACTGGATAGGATAACACCAGTCACAGGTGTATCTGATGGTTTACTGGATAGGATAACACCAGTCACAGGTGTATCTGATGGTTTACTGGTTAGGATAACACCAGTCACAGGTGTATCTGATGTTTTACTGGATAGGATAACACCAGTCACAGGTGTATCTGATGGTTTACTGGTTAGGATAACACCAGTCACAGGTGTATCTGATGGTTTACTGGTTAGGATAACACCAGTCACAGGTGTATCTGATGTTTTACTGGATAGGATAACACCAGTCACAGGTGTATCTGATGTTTTAGGGTTGTACCTACAGGTGGGTAGGGCTGTGGTCTCTGTATCCACTACATGACCAAAAGTATGTGGACATCTGTTCGTCGAACAACTCATTCCAAAATCATGGGCATTAATATGGAGTTGGGCCCCCTCCTTTGCTGCTATAACAGCCTCCACTCTTCAGGGAAGGCTTTCCACTAGATGTTGGAACATTGCTGCTATAACAGCCTCCACTCTTCTGGGAAGGCTTTCCACTAGATGTTGGAACATTGCTGTTATAACAGCCTCCACTCTTCTGGGAAGGCTTTCCACTAGATGTTGGAACATTGCTGCTATAACAGCCTCCACTCTTCTGGGAAGGCTTTCCACTAGATGTTGGAACATTGCTGCTATAACAGCCTCCACTCTTCAGGGAAGGCTTTCCACTAGATGTTGGAACATTGCTGCTATAACAGGCCTCCACTCTTCAGGGAAGGCTTTCCACTAGATGTTGGAACATTGCTGCTATAACAGCCTCCACTCTTCTGGGAAGGCTTTCCACTAGATGTTGGAACATTGCTGCTATAACAGCCTCCACTCTTCTGGGAAGGCTTTCCACTAGATGTTGGAACATTGCTGCAATAACAGCCTCCACTCTTCTGGGAAGGTTTTCCACTAGATATTGGAACATTGCTGTTATAACTTGCTTCCATTCAACCACATAAGCATTTGTGTGGTCGGGCACTGATGTTGTGCGATTAGGCCTGGCTCGCAGTCGGCGTTCCAATTCATCCCAAAGTTGTTCGATGGGGTTAAGGTCACAGCTCTGTGCAGGCCAGTCAAGTTCTTCCATGCCGATCTCAACAAACCATCTTCGTATGGACCTCGCTTTGTGCACGGGGTCATTGTCATGCTGAAACAGGAAAAGGCATTCCCCAAACTGTTGCCACAAAGTTGGAAGCACAGAATCATCTAGAATGTCATTGTATACTGTAGCGTTAAGATTTCCCTTCACTGGAACTAAGGGGCCTGAACCATGAAAAACAGCCCCAGACCATTATTTATCCTCCACCAAACTTTACAGTTGGCACTATGCATTGGGGCAGGTAGCGTTCTCCTGACATCTGCCAAACCCAGATTAGTCCATCGGACTGTCAGATGGTGAAGCGTGATTCATCACTCCAGAGAACCCGTTTCCACTGCTCCAAAGTCCAATTGCTTTACACCACTCCAGCCAACGCTTGGCGTTGCGCACGGTGAGTCTTAGGCTTGTCTGCAGCTGCTCAGCCATGAAAACCCATTTCATGAAGCTCCCGACGAACAGTTGTTGTGCTGACGTTGCTTCCAGAGGCAGTTTGGAACTCAGTAGTGACTGTTGCAACCGAGGACAGAAGATTTTTTACTTGTGTGGCCTACCACTTCACGGCTGAGCCGTTGTTGCTCCTAGCCGTTTCCACTTCACAATAACATCACTTACAGTTGACCGGGGCAGCTCTAGCAGTTGACCGGGGCAGCTCTTACAGTTGACCGGGGCAGCTCTAGCAGGGCAGATATTTGACAAACTGACTTGTTGGAAATGTGGCATCCTATGACGATGCCACACAGTCACTGAGCTCTTCAGTAAGACCACTATACTGCCAATGTTTGTCTATATAGTGTTATTACCTATCTGTACTATTAGCCAGGGTAGGGCTCACCAAGTCATTTGGTTAAAGTTTGAATAGTCAAGCTGCCTTCCTTCCTTTGGACAGATGACACTTGTTGTCTTTACTTTATTGGTCAATGGATTACAGTGTGCTTCTACACTGAGAGAGAGACCTGGTGTTAATACTGAGAGAGAGACCTGGTGTTAATACTGAGAGAGACCTGGTGTTAATACTGAGAGAGAGAGACCTGGTGTTAATACTGAGAGAGAGACCTGGTGTTAATACTGAGAGACAGACCTGGTGTTAATACTGAGAGAGAGACCTGGTGTTAATACTGGGAGAGAGAGAGACCTGGTGTTAATACTGAGAGAGAGACCTTGTGTTAATACTGAGAGAGAGAGACCTGGTGTTAATACTGAGAGAGAGAGACCTGGTGTTAATACTGAGAGAGACCTGGTGTTAATACTGAGAGAGAGACCTTGTGTTAATACTGAGAGAGAGAGACCTGGTGTTAATACTGAGAGAGAGACCTGGTGTTAATACTGAGAGAGAGACCTGGTGTTAATACTGAGAGAGAGAAACCTGGTGTTAATACTGAGAGAGAGACCTGGTGTTAATACTGAGAGAGAGACCTGGTGTTAATACTGAGAGAGAGAGACCTGGTGTTAATACTGAGAGAGAGACCTGGTGTTAATACTGAGAGAGAGAGACCTGGTGTTAATACTGAGAGAGAGACCTGGTGTTAATACTGAGAGAGAGACCTGGTGTTAATACTGAGAGAGAGACCTTGTGTTAATACTGAGAGAGAGAGACCTGGTGTTAATACTGAGAGAGAGAGACCTGGTGTTAATACTGAGAGAGAGACCTGGTGTTAATACTGAGAGAGACCTGGTGTTAATACTGAGAGAGACCTGGTGTTAATACTGAGAGAGAGACCTGGTGTTAATACTGAGAGAGAGACCTGGTGTTAATACTGAGAGAGACCTGGTGTTAATACTGAGAGAGAGACCTGGTGTTAATACTGAGAGAGAGACCTGGTGTTAATACTGAGAGAGACCTGGTGTTAATACTGAGAGAGAGACCTGGTGTTAATACTGAGAGAGACCTGGTGTTAATACTGAGAGAGACCTGGTGTTAATACTGAGAGAGAGACCTGGTGTTAATACTGAGAGAGAGACCTGGTGTTAATACTGAGAGAGACCTGGTGTTAATACTGAGAGAGAGACCTGGTGTTAATACTGAGAGAGAGAGACCTGGTGTTAATACTGAGAGAGAGACCTGGTGTTAATACTGAGAGAGAGACCTGGTGTTAATACTGAGAGAGACCTGGTGTTAATACTGAGAGAGACCTGGTGTTAATACTGAGAGAGACCTGGTGTTAATACTGAGAGAGACCTGGTGTTAATACTGAGAGAGACCTGGTGTTAATACTGAGAGAGAGACCTGGTGTTAATACTGAGAGAGACCTGGTGTTAATACTGAGAGAGAGAGACCTGGTGTTAATACTGAGAGAGACCTGGTGTTAATACTGAGAGAGACCTGGTGTTAATACTGAGAGAGAGACCTGGTGTTAATACTGAGAGAGACCTGGTGTTAATACTGAGAGAGAGACCTGGTGTTAATACTGAGAGAGACCTGGTGTTAATACTGAGAGAGACCTGGTGTTAATACTGAGAGAGACCTGGTGTTAATACTGAGAGAGACCTGGTGTTAATACTGAGAGAGACCTGGTGTTAATACTGAGAGAGAGACCTGGTGTTAATACTGAGAGAGACCTGGTGTTAATACTGAGAGAGAGAGACCTGGTGTTAATACTGAGAGAGAGACCTGGTGTTAATACTGAGAGAGAGACCTGGTGTTAATACTGAGAGAGAGACCTGGTGTTAATACTGAGAGAGACCTGGTGTTAATACTGAGAGAGAGAGACCTGGTGTTAATACTGAGAGAGAGACCTGGTGTTAATACTGAGAGAGAGACCTGGTGTTAATACTGAGAGAGACCTGGTGTTAATACTGAGAGAGAGACCTGGTGTTAATACTGAGAGAGAGAGACCTGGTGTTAATACTGAGAGAGAGACCTGGTGTTAATACTGAGAGAGACCTGGTGTTAATACTGAGAGAGAGACCTGGTGTTAATACTGAGAGAGAGAGACCTGGTGTTAATACTGAGAGAGAGACCTGGTGTTAATACTGAGAGAGACCTGGTGTTAATACTGAGAGAGAGAGACCTGGTGTTAATACTGAGAGAGAGACCTGGTGTTAATACTGAGAGAGAGACCTGGTGTTAATACTGAGAGAGAGAGACCATACAGATGGAGGATCAGTGTGTGTACATCTGTAATACAGATGGAGAATCAGTGTGTGTACGTCTGTAATACAGATGGAGGATCAGTGTGTACGTCTGTAATACAGATGGAGGATCAGTGTGTGTTCGTCTGTAATACAGATGGAGGAGCAGTGTGTACGTCTGTAATACAGATGGAGGATCAGTGTGTGTTCGTCTGTAATACAGATGGAGGATCAGTGTGTGTACGTCTGTAATACAGATGGAGGATCAGTGTGTGTACGTCTGTAATACAGATGGAGGATCAGTGTGTGTGTACGTCTGTAATACAGATGGAGGATCAGTGTGTACGTCTGTAATACAGATGGAGGATCAGTGTGTGTGTACGTCTGTAATACAGATAGAGGATCAGTGTGTGTACGTCTGTAATACAGATGGAGGATCAGTGTGTGTGTACGTCTGTAATACAGATGGAGGATCAGTGTGTGTACGTCTGTAATACAGATGGAGGATCAGTGTGTGCGTCTGTAATACAGATGGAGGATCAGTGTGTACATCTGTAATACAGATGGAGGATCAGTGTGTACGTCTGTAATACAGATGGAGGATCAGTGTGTACATCTGTAATACAGATGGAGGATCAGTGTGTACATCTGTAATACAGATGGAGGATCAGTGTGTACGTCTGTAATACAGATGGAGGATCAGTGTGTACATCTGTAATACAGATGGAGGATCAGTGTGTGTACGCCTGTAATACAGATGGAGGATCAGTGTGTACGTCTGTAATACAGATGGAGGATCAGTGTGTGTGTACGTCTGTAATACAGATGGAGGATCAGTGTGTGTACGTCTGTAATACAGATGGAGGATCAGTGTGTACGTCTGTAATACAGATGGAGGATCAGTGTGTACGTCTATAATACAGATGGAGGATCAATGTGTACGTCTATAATACAGATGGAGGATCAGTGTGTGTACGTCTGTAATACAGATGGAGGATCTTCATTTGATCACTCTTTTATTGCTGAGAAGTTTCCTGTAGAGCAGGAAATGCAAACTTGTAGTGTATTCAAGGTTTAAAAAGGTTTCTAAAGTTAGTAATTTCCGTTAATTATAATCCACATAATAATTCACATGTCCTGTTGCTGCAGGATTATTTTCCTTGCTACAGCAAACTGGCTCAAATTAAGATCCTACATCTGTATGCAACAGGTCTGAACAGCAACATAGCATGTGTTTAGTTAGGATCAGACAGACAGTCAGAGCTCAGACAGACAGGCAGAGCTCAGACAGACGGACAGACAGAGCTCAGACAGACGGACAGACAGAGCTCAGACAGACGGACAGACAGAGCTCAGACAGACAGACAGACAGAGCTCAGACAGACAGACAGATAGACAGAGCTCAGACAGACAGACGGACAGACAGAGCTCAGACAGACGGACAGACAGAGCTCAGACAGACAGACAGACAGACAGACAGAGCTCAGACAGACAGATAGACAGAGCTCAGACAGACAGACAGACAGACAGACAGACAGACAGACAGACAGACAGACAGACAGACAGACAGACAGACAGAGCTCAGACATCCTCCATGTGTCATTATCATAATGATCATCATGTAGGCATTACTCATTCTGAAGCACGGAGCACCCTCAGTCACTCCATCCATGTGTCATTATCATAATGATCATCATGTAGGCATTACTCATTCTGAAGCACGGAGCACCCTCAGTCACTCCATCCATGTCAATGATCAACCGGACTTAATGCTGATGGGCTGTATTCCCTGTCAACAACCCTACAGTACATGACCCTAACAGAACTTCCTGTTAACAACCAGACGGACAGTACATGACCCTAACAGAACTTCCTGTCAACAACCAGACCTACAGTACATGACCCTAACAGAACTTCCTGTTAACAACCAGACGGACAGTACATGACCCTAACAGAACTTCCTGTCAACAACCAGACCTACAGTACATGACCCTAACAGAACTTCCTGTCAACAACCAGACCTACAGTACATGACCCTAACAGCTCTTCCTGTTAACAACCAGACCCACAGTACATGACCCTAACAGCTCTTCCTGTTAACCACCAGACCTACAGTACATGACCCTAACAGCTCTTCCTGTTAACCACCAGACCTACAGTACATGACCCTAACAGCTCTTCCTGTTAACAACCAGACCTACAGTACATGACCCTAACAGCTCTTCCTGTCAACAACCAGACCTACAGTACATGACCCTAACAGCTCTTCCTGTTAACAACCAGACCTACAGTACATGACCCTAACAGCTCTTCCTGTTAACAACCAGACGGACAGTACATGACCCTAACAGCTCTTCCTGTTAACCACCAGACCTACAGTAACATGACCCTAACAGCTCTTCCTGTTAACAACCAGACCTACAGTACATGACCCTAACAGCTCTTCCTGTTAACAACCAGACGGACAGTACATGACCCTAACAGCTCTTCCTGTTAACCACCAGACCTACAGTACATGACCCTAACAGAACTTCCTGTTAACAACCAGACCTACAGTACATGACCCTAACAGAACTTCCTGTCAACAACCAGACCCACAGTACATGACCCTAACAGAACTTCCTGTCAACAACCAGACCTACAGTACATGACCCTAACAGCTCTTCCTGTTAACAACCAGACCTACAGTACATGACCCTAACAGCTCTTCCTGTTAACAACCAGACCTACAGTACATGACCCTAACAGCTCTTCCTGTTAACAACCAGACGGACAGTACATGACCCTAACAGCTCTTCCTGTTAACCACCAGACCTACAGTACATGACCCTAACAGAACTTCCTGTTAACAACCAGACCTACAGTACATGACCCTAACAGAACTTCCTGTCAACAACCAGACCCACAGTACATGACCCTAACAGAACTTCCTGTCAACAACCAGACCTACAGTACATGACCCTAACAGCTCTTCCTGTTAACAACCAGACCTACAGTACATGACCCTAACAGCTCTTCCTGTTAACAACCAGACCTACAGTACATGACCCTAACAGCTCTTCCTGTTAACAACCAGACCTACAGTACATGACCCTAACAGAACTTCCTGTCAACAACCAGACCCACAGTACATGACCCTAACAGAACTTCCTGTCAACAACCAGACCTACAGTACATGACCCTAACAGCTCTTCCTGTTAACCACCAGACCTACAGTACATGACCCTAACAGCTCTTCCTGTTAACAACCAGACCCACAGTACATGACCCTAACAGAACTTCCTGTCAACAACCAGACCTACAGTACATGACCCTAACAGCTCTTCCTGTTAACCACCAGACCTACAGTACATGACCCTAACAGCTCTTCCTGTTAACAACCAGACCTACAGTACATGACCCTAACAGCTCTTCCTGTCAACAACCAGACCTACAGTACATGACCCTAACAGCTCTTCCTGTTAACAACCAGACCTACAGTGACCTATGACCTATGGTCATTCAGAAAGTTCTACTGAACCAAAATAGAAACTAAACATGACAAGTGTTCGTTCCGTGTTTCATGAGCTGAAATAAAAGATCCCAGATATGTTCCTGATGCACAAAAAGCTTATTTCCTTTAAAATGTTGTGCACAAATTTGTTTACATCCCTGTTAGTGAGCATTTCTCTGCCAAGATAGGCCACACCTGTCAGGAGGATGGATTATCAAGAAGATGATTAAACAGCATGATCATTACACAGGTGCACCTTGTGCTGGGGATAATAAAAGGCCACTCTAAAATGTGCAGTTTTGTCACACAACACAATGCCACTGATGTCTCAAGTTGAGGGAGTGTGCAATTGGCATGCTGATTGCAGGAATGTCCACCAGAGCTGTTGCCAGAGAATTTAATGTTAATTTCTCTACCATAAGCCGCCTCCAACATTGTTTTAGAGAATTTGGCAGTACTTCCAATCAGCCTCACAACCTCAGACCACGTGTAACCACGCCAGCCCAGGACCTCCACATCCTGCTTCTTCACCTGCGGGATCGTCTGAGACCAACCACCCGGACAGAATTTCTACACAAACTGTCAGAGTCCGTCTCAGGGAAGCTAATCTGTGTGTTCGTCGTCCTCACCAGGATCTTGACCGGACTGCCGTTCAGCGTCGTAACCGACTTCAGTGGGCAAATGCTCACCTTCGATGGCCACTGGCCTCGCTGGAGAAATGTGCTCTTCACGGATTAATCCCGGTTTCAACTGTACCGGACAGATGTCAGACAGCGTGTATGGCATTGTGTGGACGAACACAATTGCATTTTATCGATGGCAATTTTAATGCACAGAGACGAGATCCTGAGGCCCATTGTCCTGCCATTCATCCGCTGCCATCACCTCGTGTTTCAGCATGATAATGCACGGCCCCGTGTCTCAAATCGGTACACAATTCCTGGAAGCTGAAAATGTCCCAGTTCTTCCATGGCCTGCATACTGTCACCCATTGAGCATGCTTGGGATGCTCTGGATAGACGTGTACAACAGCGTGTTCCAGTTCCCGCCAATATCCAGCGACTTCACACAGCCATTGAAGAGGAGTGGGACAACATTCCACAATCAACAGCCTGATCAACTCTATGTGAAGGAGATGTGTCGTGCTGCATGAGGTAAATGGTGGTCAGATACTGACTGGTTTTCATGAGGCAAATGGTGGTCACAGATACTGACTGGTTTTCATGAGGCAAATGGTGGTCAGATACTGACTGGTTTTCATGAGGCAAATGGTGGTCACACCAGATACTGACTGGTTTTCATGAGGTAAATGGTGGTCAGATACTGACTGGTTTTCATGAGGTAAATGGTGGTCAGATACTGACTGGTTTTCATGAGGTAAATGGTGGTCAGATACTGACTGGTTTTCATGAGGTAAATGGTGGTCAGATACTGACTGGTTTTCATGAGGTAAATGGTGGTCAGATACTGACTGGTTTTCATGAGGTAAATGGTGGTCAGATACTGACTGGTTTTCATGAGGTAAATGGTGGTCAGATACTGACTGGTTTTCATGAGGTAAATGGTGGTCAGATACTGACTGGTTTTCATGAGGTAAATGGTGGTCAGATACTGACTGGTTTTCATGAGGTAAATGGTGGTCAGATACTGACTGGTTTTCATGAGGTAAATGGTGGTCAGATACTGACTGGTTTTCTGATCCACACCACTACCTTGTTGTTATGGTATCTGTGACCAACAGATGCAGATCTGTATTCCCAGTCATGTGACATACATAGATTAGAGACTAATTAATTTCCATATATGAACATTTTTAACTGTAAAATCTGAGAAGGGCTTTAATGGTGCATTTCTATTGTTGTTCATTGTAGTCAGACAGACAGTCAGCCAGTCAGACAGACAGCAGGTCAGACAGACAGACATACTGCTAGTCAGACAGACAGTCAGACAGACAGACAATCAGACAGAAAGACAGTCAGTCACACAGTCAGAAAGACAGTCAGACAGACAGACATACAGCTAGTCAGACAGACAGACAGTCAGACAGACAGCCAGTCAGACAGCTAGTCAGACAGACAGTCAGACAGAAAGACAGTCAGTCAGGCAGTCAGAAAGACAGTCAGACAGACAGACATACAGCTAGTCAGACAGACAGTCAGACAGTCAGACAGCTAGTCAGACAGACAGTCAGACAGAAAGACAGTCAGGCAGACAGCTAGTCAGACAGACAGTCAGTCACGCAGTCAGACAGTCAGACAGAAAGACAGTCAGACAGACAGACAGTCACGCAGTCAGACAGACAGACAGACAGAAATACAGTCAGTCATACAGTCAGACAGACAGACAGACAGACAGACAGTCAGACAGTCAGTCAGACAGACAGTCAGTCACGCAGTCAGTCAGACAGACAGTCAGTCACGCAGACAGACAGACAGTCAGTCAGACAGACAGACAGTCAGTCATGCAGTCAGACAGTCACGCAGTCAGTAAATGAATGATCAGATTATTGGCTGGGCATATTAACACAGCATCTGTCACGTCAGCATGTCATTGCACATCTCTAGGTCAGACAATAGAAAAATTCCATGGTTTTCTCATTAGATGAAGCAACAAAATTCCTTAAACAAGTTATACCGGTAGTCAGTTAGTTATATACGTTATTCAGTTAGTTACATTATATATACAAAGTATATGGACACCGCTTCGAATTAGTGGATTCAGCTATTTCAGCCTCACCCATTGCCGACAGGTGTATAAAATCGAGCACACGCCATGCAATCTCCATAGACAAACATTGGCAGTAGAATGGCCTTACTGAAGAGCTCAGTGACTTTCAACGTGGCACCGTCATAGAATACCACCTTAACAACAAGTCAGTTCTGCCCTGCTAGAGCTGCCCCGGGTCAACTGTAAGGGCTGTTATTGTGAAGTGGAAATGTCTAGGAGCAACAACGGCTCAGCAGCGAAGTGGTAGACCACACAAGCTCACAGAACAGGACTGCTGAATTAAAAATAATCTGTCCTCGGTTGCAACACTCACTACAGAGCTTCATAATGCCTCTAACTGCTAGAGCTGCCCCCGGTCAACTGCTAGAGCTGCCCCCGGTCAACTGCTAGAACTGCCCCCGGTCAACTGCTAGAGCTGCCCCCGGTCAACTGCTAGAGCTGCCCCGGTCAACTGCTAGAGCTGCCCCGGTCAACTGCTAGAGCTGCCCCCGGTCAACTGCTAGAGCTGCCCCGGTCAACTGCTAGAGCTGCCCCCCGGTCAACTGTTAGAGCTGCCCCCGGTCAACTGCTAGAGCTGCCCCCGGTCAACTGCTAGAGCTGCCCCGGTCAACTGCTAGAGCTGCCCCGGTCAACTGCTAGAGCTGCCCCGGTCAACTGCTAGAGCTGCCCCGGTCAACTGCTAGAGCTGCCCCCGGTCAACTGCTAGAGCTGCCCCCGGTCAACTGCTAGAGCTGCCCCCCGGTCAACTGCTAGAGCTGCCCCCCGGTCAACTGCTAGAGCTGCCCCCCGGTCAACTGCTAGAGCTGCCCCCGGTCAACTGTTAGAGCTGCCCCCGGTCAACTGCTAGAGCTGCCCCCCGGTCAACTGCTAGAGCTGCCCCCCGGTCAACTGCTAGAGCTGCCCCCCGGTCAACTGCTAGAGCTGCCCCCCGGTCAACTGCTAGAGCTGCCCCCCGGTCAACTGCTAGAGCTGCCCCGGTCAACTGTTAGAGCTGCCCCCCGGTCAACTGCTAGAGCTGCCCCGGTCAACTGCTAGAGCTGCCCCCCGGTCAACTGCTAGAGCTGCCCCCCGGTCAACTGCTAGAGCTGCTCCCCGGTCAACTGTTAGAGCTGCCCCCCGGTCAACTGCTAGAGCTGCCCCCGGTCAACTGCTAGAGCTGCCCCCGGTCAACTGTTAGAGCTGCCCCGGTCAACTGTTAGAGCTGCCCCGGTCAACTGTTAGAGCTGCCCCGGTCAACTGTTAGAGCTGCCCCGGTCAACTGTTAGAGCTGCCCCCCGGTCAACTGCTAGAGCTGCCCCCGGTCAACTGCTAGAGCTGCCCCGGTCAACTGTTAGAGCTGCCCCCCGGTCAACTGCTAGAGCTGCCCCCGGTCAACTGCTAGAGCTGCCCCCGGTCAACTGTTAGAGCTGCCCCGGTCAACTGCTAGAGCTGCCCCCGGTCAACTGCTAGAGCTGCCCCCGGTCAACTGCTAGAGCTGCCCCCCGGTCAACTGCTAGAGCTGCCCCCCGGTCAACTGCTAGAGCTGCCCCCCGGTCAACTGCTAGAGCTGCCCCCCGGTCAACTGCTAGAGCTGCCCCCCGGTCAACTGTTAGAGCTGCCCCGGTCAACTGTTAGAGCTGCCCCCGGTCAACTGGTAGAGCTGCCCCCCGGTCAACTGCTAGAGCTGCCCCCGGTCAACTGCTAGAGCTGCCCCCCGGTCAACTGCTAGAGCTGCCCCGGTCAACTGTTAGAGCTGCCCCCCGGTCAACTGCTAGAGCTGCCCCGGTCAACTGCTAGAGCTGCCCCCCGGTCAACTGCTAGAGCTGCTCCCCGGTCAACTGCTAGAGCTGCCCCCCGGTCAACTGCTAGAGCTGCCCCCCGGTCAACTGTTAGAGCTGCCCCCCGGTCAACTGCTAGAGCTGCCCCCGGTCAACTGCTAGAGCTGCCCCCGGTCAACTGTTAGAGCTGCCCCGGTCAACTGTTAGAGCTGCCCCGGTCAACTGTTAGAGCTGCCCCGGTCAACTGTTAGAGCTGCCCCGGTCAACTGTTAGAGCTGCCCCCCGGTCAACTGCTAGAGCTGCCCCCGGTCAACTGCTAGAGCTGCCCCGGTCAACTGTTAGAGCTGCCCCCCGGTCAACTGCTAGAGCTGCCCCCGGTCAACTGCTAGAGCTGCCCCCGGTCAACTGTTAGAGCTGCCCCGGTCAACTGTTAGAGCTGCCCCGGTCAACTGCTAGAGCTGCCCCCGGTCAACTGCTAGAGCTGCCCCGGTCAACTGCTAGAGCTGCCCCGGTCAACTGCTAGAGCTGCCCCCCGGTCAACTGCTAGAGCTGCCCCCCGGTCAACTGCTAGAGCTGCCCCCCGGTCAACTGCTAGAGCTGCCCCGGTCAACTGCTAGAGCTGCCCCCCGGTCAACTGCTAGAGCTGCCCCCCGGTCAACTGTTAGAGCTGCCCCCCGGTCAACTGCTAGAGCTGCCCCGGTCAACTGCTAGAGCTGCCACGGTCAACTGTAAGTGATGTTATTGTGAAGTGGAAACATCTTCACATGCACATTTGTGGCCTGCTGGAGGTCATTTTGCAGGGCTCTAGCAGTGCTCCTCCTTGCACAAAGGTGGAGGTAGCGGTCCTGCTGCTGGGTTGTTGCCCTCCTACGGCCTCCTCCACGTCTCCTGATGTACTGGCCTGTCTCCTGGTAGCGCCTCCATGCTCTCGACACTACGCTGACAGACACAGCAAACCTTCTTGCCACAGCTCGCATTGATGTGCCATCCTGGATGAGCTGCACTACCTGAGCCACTTGTGTGGGTTGTAGACTCCGTCTCATGCTACCACTAGCGTGAAAGCACCGCCAGCATTCAAAAGTGACCAAAACATCAGCCAGGAAGCATAGGAACTGAGAAGTGGTCTGTGGTCACCACCTGCAGAACCACTCCTTTATTGGGGGTGTCTTGCTAATTGCCTATAATTTCCACCTTTTGTCTATTCCATTTGCACAACAGCATGTGGAATTTATTGTCAATCAGTGTTTCTTCCTAAGTGGACAGTTTGATTTCACAGAAGTGTGATTGACTTGGAGTTACATTATGTTATTTAAGTGTTCCCTTTATTTTTTTGATCAGTGTATATATAAAACACAGAGAAATCACATGTTTGACTGCACTGGTTCTTTAAAGTAGACATTAAACCTGATAATTATTGCAGAGACTCATCTGGCTCCTGCTTATTGTCGATCCTGTGGCCTAGTCACTTTACCGATACAGGGCATTGAGAAAGTAATCAGATCCATGGACTTTTTATACATTGGAGAAGCACCTTTGTCTGCGATTACAGCTTTGAGTCGTCTCATGTCTGAATCAGCTTTGAGTCGTCTCATGTCTGAATCAGCTTTGAGTCGTCTCATGTCTGAATCAGCTTTGAGTCGTCTCATGGCTGAATCAGCTTTGAGTCGTCTCATGTCTGAATCAGCTTTGAGTCGTCTCATGTCTGAATCAGCTTTGAGTCGTCTCATGTCTGAATCAGCTTTGAGTCGTCTCATGTCTGAATCAGCTTTGAGTCGTCTCATGTCTGAATCAGCTTTGAGTCGTCTCATGTCTGAATCAGCTTTGAGTCGTCTCATGTCTGAATCAGCTTTGAGTCGTCTCATGTCTGAATCAGCTTTGAGTCGTCTCATGTCTGAATCAGCTTTGAGTCGTCTCATGTCTGAATCAGCTTTGAGTCGTCTCATGTCTGAATCAGCTTTGAGTCGTCTTATGTCTGAATCAGCTTTGAGTCGTCTCATGTCTGAATCAGCTTTGAGTCGTCTCATGTCTGAATCAGCTTTGAGTCGTCTCATGTCTGAATCAGCTTTGAGTCGTCTCATGTCTGAATCAGCTTTGAGTCGTCTCATGTCTGAATCAGCTTTGAGTCGTCTCATGTCTGAATCAGCTTTGAGTCGTCTCATGTCTGAATCAGCTTTGAGTCGTCTCATGTCTGAATCAGCTTTGAGTCGTCTCATGTCTGAATCAGCTTTGAGTCGTCTCATGTCTGAATCAGCTTTGAGTCGTCTCATGTCTGAATCAGCTTTGAGTCGTCTCATGTCTGAATCAGCTTTGAGTCGTCTCATGTCTGAATCAGCTTTGAGTCGTCTCATGTCTGAATCAGCTTTGAGTCGTCTTATGTCTGAATCAGCTTTGAGTCGTCTCATGTCTGAATCAGCTTTGAGTCGTCTTAGACCTGAATCAGCTTTGAGTCGTCTTATGTCAAAAAAAATTAAAATATTGTTTTATTTCACCTTTATTTAACCAGGTAGGCTAGTTGAGAACAAGTTCTCATTTACAACTGCGACCTGGTCAAGATCAGCTTTGAGTTGTCTTATGTCTGAATCAGTTTTGCACATCTGGATTTGGGGATTTTCTCCCATTCTTCTTTGTAGATTTTCTCAAGCTCTGTTAAGTTAGATGGGGAGCTGCGGTGAACAGCAATCTTCAAGTCTTTCCACAGATTTGGCTGGGCCACTCAAAGACTCTCACATTCTTGTTCTGAAGCCATTCCAGCATTGCTTTGGCTGTATTCTTGGGGGTCATTGTCCTGTTGGAACGTAAATCTTCGCCCCAGTCTAAGGTCGTTTGCTCTCTGAAGCAGGTTCTCATCAAGGATTTGCCTGTATTTGGCTCCATTCATTGTCCCCTCTGTCCTTACTAGTCTCCCAGTCCCTGCTGCTGAAACCATCCCCATAGCATGATGCTGCCACCACCATGCTTCACGGTAGGGTTGGTGTTAGATGGGTGATAAGCTGGAATAAGTCAAAATGTGGAATAAGTCAATGGCTATGAATACTTTCCTAAGGCACTGTACATGGTCCTGTATGGCTCAGTTGGTATAGCATGGTGCTTGCACCGCCAGGGTTGTGGGCTCAGTTGGTAGAGCATGGTGCTTGCACCGCCAGGGTTGTGGGCTCAGTTGGTAGAGCATGGCGCTTGCACCGCCAGGGTTGTGGCCTCAGTTGGTAGAGCATGGTGCTTGCACCGCCAGGGTTGTGGGCTCAGTTGGTAGAGCATGGCGCTTGCACCGCCAGGGTTGTGGGCTCAGTTGGTAGAGCATGGTGCTTGCACCGCCAGGGTTGTGGCCTCAGTTGGGTGAGCATGGTGCTTGCACCGCCAGGGTTGTGGGCTCAGTTGGTAGAGCATAGTGCTTGCACCGCCAGGGTTGTGGGCTCAGTTGGTAGAGCATGGTGCTTGCATCGCCAGGGTTGTGGGCTCAGTTGGTAGAGCATGGTGCTTGCACCGCCAGGGTTGTGGGCTCAGTTGGTAGAGCATGGTGCTTGCACCGCCAGGGTTGTGGGCTCAGTTGGTAGAGCATGGTGCTTGCACCGCCAGGGTTGTGGGCTCAGTTGGTAGAGCATGGTGCTTGCACCGCCAGGGTTGTGGGCTCAGTTGGTAGAGCATGGTGCTTGCACCGCCAGGGTTGTGGGCTCAGTTGGTAGAGCATGGTGCTTGCACCGCCAGGGTTGTGGGCTCAGTTGGTAGAGCATAGTGCTTGCACCGCCAGGGTTGTGGGCTCAGTTGGTAGAGCATAGTGCTTGCACCGCCAGGGTTGTGGGTTCAGTTGGGTGAGCATGGTGCTTGCACCGCCAGGGTTGTGGGCTCAGTTGGTAGAGCATGGTGCTTGCACCGCCAGGGTTGTGGGCTCAGTTGGTAGAGCATGGTGCTTGCACCGCCAGGGTTGTGGGCTCAGTTGGTAGAGCATGGTGCTTGCACCGCCAGGGTTGTGGGCTCAGTTGGTAGAGCATGGTGCTTGCACCGCCAGGGTTGTGGGCTCAGTTGGTAGAGCATGGCACTTGCACCGCCAGGGATGTGGGCTCAGTTGGTAGAGCATGGTGCTTACACCGCCAGGGTTGTGGGCTCAGTTGGTAGAGCATGGCGCTTGCACCTCCAGGGTTGTGGGCTCAGTTGGTAGAGCATGGTGCTTGCACCGCCAGGGTTGTGGGCTCAGTTGGTAGAGCATGGTGCTTGCACCGCCAGGGTTGTGGGCTCAGTTGGTAGAGCATGGCGCTTGCACCGCCAGGGTTGTGGGCTCAGTTGGTATAGCATGGTGCTTGCACCGCCAGGGTTGTGGCCTCAGTTGGTAGAGCATGGTGCTTGCACCGCCAGGGTTGTGGCCTCAGTTGGTAGAGCATGGTGCTTGCACCGCCAGGGTTGTGGGCTCAGTTGGTAGAGCATGGTGCTTGCACCGCCAGGTTTGTGGGCTCAGTTGGTAGAGCATGGCGCTTGCACCGCCAGGGTTGTGGGCTCAGTTGGTAGAGCATGGTGCTTGCACCGCCAGGGTTGTGGGCTCAGTTGGTAGAGCATGGTGCTTGCACCGCCAGGGTTGTGGGTTCAGTTGGTAGAGCATGGTGCTTGCACCGCCAGGGTTGTGGGTTCCATTCTTCGGGCCACCCATTTCCAAAATGTATGTCATGCGTAGCATATTATAATATATTACATGGTCTGTTCTGGAGTAGTTCTATTTGTTTTGATAGACCTACATTGTCGGTTCTAGAGTAGTCTTGAATGAAATCAGACAGACTGTCAGTCCAGGTTTTTTACACCTTCCATGTCCATGTGTTCTACCTCCCTCAGTTCTACCTCCCTCAGTTCTACCTCCCTCAGTTCTACCTCTCTCAGTTCTACCTCCCTCAGTTCTACCTCCCTCAGTTCTACCTCCCTCAGTTCTACCTCCCTCAGTTCTAGCCTGTGGGAGAAAGAGGAGGGAGGTGGAGGGAGGAGAGTAGGGATAAGTGAGGAGAGGAGGGAGGTGGATGTGTCCTTGTGAGTCAGGGCGGTAAAGTTGAGGTGTGTGTGTGTCAGGAGAGGCAGAGAACATTCTGTGAGAGAGAGAAGAGCTAGAGAAAGGAAGAGAAGAGAGAGAGACATGAAAGAGAAGTGTCAGAGGGAGAGAGAGCGTGAAGGCCCTGATTTCATTGACAGCGTATTCTACTGTTTGTCTCTCCCGTGGCCTTCTGGGTAATGGCCTGACCTGCTACTTTAGAACAGGTAGGTAGGCACCACTCTCTCACAATTAAAATCTGTTGAATTTTAATGAGCCTCTAATTGTGTGAGAGAGAGAAGAGCTAGAGAAAGGAAGAGAAGAGAGAGGGACAGGAAGAGAAGAGAGAGAGAGACAGGAAGAGAAGAGAGAGAGACAGGAAGAGAAGAGAGAGAGACAGGAAGAGAAGAGAGAGAGAAAGGAAGAGAAGAGAGAGAGAGACACGAATCAAACCTTTATATTTTCTAATGTACTGTACCTGTGAATGGCCCAGCCTCCTTCACTTTATTCCCACCACCTCTCCTCTCTCTCGCTCTTCCTCTCTCTCTAATACTCCACCCTCTCTCTTTGCCCCCCCCCCCCCCCCCCCCAATCCTGTTATTTTATACTCTTGTAACCAGAGGCAACCCTTGCTTGTGTCAGTGTGAGTCAGCTGATGTGTGTGAAGTGAGGAGTAGAGCAGAGCAGAGCAGTGTTCTGTGCCTGTTGGTACACAGCCAAAGAGGCTTAACAAGGAAGCAGCCAACCAGAGATGTGTCCCAAATGTCACCCTTTTCCCTGTAAAGAGGCCAAGGGGCCGTAGTAGTGCACTATATAGGGAATAGGGCCTTGATCTATAGTAGTGCACTATATAGGGAATAGGGCCCTGGTCTAAAGTAGTGCACTATATAGGGAATAGGGCCCTGGTCTAAAGTAGTGCACTATATAGGGAATAGGGCCCTGGTCTAAAGTAGTGCACTATATAGGGAATAGGGCCCTGGTCTAAAGTAGTGCACTATATAGGGAATAGGGCCCTGGTCTAAAGTAGTGCACTATATAGGGAATAGGGCCCTGGTCTAAAGTAGTGCACTATATAGGGAATAGGGCCCTGGTCTAAAGTAGTGCACTATATAGGGAATAGGGCCCTGGTCTAAAGTAGTGCACTATATAGGGAATAGGGCCCTGGTCTAAAGTAGTGCACTATATAGGGAATAGGTTACTAACCCCAAATTAATGTTACCTCTGAAATAGAGGACCCATAGCCTGGTGTCTACCAAATATATGTTACCTCTGAAATAGAGGACCCATAGCCTGGTGTCTACCAAATATATGTTACCTCTGAAATAGAGGACCCATAGCCTGGTGTCTACCAAATATATGTTACCTCTGAAATAGAGGACCCATAGCCTGGTGTCTACCAAATATATGTTATGTGTCGATGTGTCGCGCTGCATGAGGCAAATGGTGGTCAGATACTGACTGGTTTGCATGAGGTAAATGGTGGTCAGATACTGACTGGTTTTCATGAGGTAAATGGTGGTCAGATACTGACTGGTTTTCATGAGGTAAATGGTGGTCAGATACTGACTGGTTTTCATGAGGTAAATGGTGGTCAGATACTGACTGGTTTTCATGAGGTAAATGGTGGTCAGATACTGACTGGTTTTCATGAGGTAAATGGTGGTCAGATACTGACTGGTTTTCATGAGGTAAATGGTGGTCAGATACTGACTGGTTTTCATGAGGTAAATGGTGGTCAGATACTGACTGGTTTTCATGAGGTAAATGGTGGTCAGATACTGACTGGTTTTCATGAGGTAAATGGTGGTCAGATACTGACTGGTTTTCATGAGGTAAATGGTGGTCAGATACTGACTGGTTTTCATGAGGTAAATGGTGGTCAGATACTGACTGGTTTTCATGAGGTAAATGGTGGTCAGATACTGACTGGTTTTCATGAGGTAAATGGTGGTCAGATACTGACGGGTTTTCATGAGGTAAATGGTGGTCAGTAACTGACTGGTTTTCATGAGGTAAATGGTGGTCAGATACTGACTGGTTTTCATGAGGTAAATGGTGGTCAGATACTGACGGGTTTTCATGAGGTAAATGGTGGTCAGATACTGACTGGTTTTCATGAGGTAAATGGTGGTCAGATACTGACTGGTTTTCATGAGGTAAATGGTGGTCAGATACTGACTGGTTTTCATGAGGTAAATGGTGGTCAGATACTGACTGGTTTTCATGAGGTAAATGGTGGTCAGATACTGACTGGTTTTCATGAGGTAAATGGTGGTCAGATACTGACTGGTTTTCATGAGGTAAATGGTGGTCAGATACTGACTGGTTTTCATGAGGTAAATGGTGGTCAGATACTGACTGGTTTTCATGAGGTAAATGGTGGTCAGATACTGACTGGTTTTCTGATCCACACCCCCACCTTTCTTTTAAGGTATCTGTGACCAACAGATGCATATCTGTATTCCCAGTTATGTGAAATCCAAAGATTAATTAATTTCTTTCAATTGACAGATTTCTCTGTAAAATCTTTTAAATTGTTGCATATTGCATTTATATTTTGTTCACTGAATGTTGTGTTCTCAGAGAACTGAGATGTTTCATCAGTATTTAATATTGTCACGATCGTGTGGAGGAGAGACGGACCAAAACGCAGCATGTGGAAAATAAGCCATCTTCTTTTATTTTTAACGACGAAGATGAACATGAAACGAAATACTATTACAAACTATACAAAAACAACAAACGACCGTGAAGCTATAAACGTAGTGCACACACACAGGCTACAAACGTTCAACATAGACAATTCCCCACAAACAGCTAAAGCCTATGGTTGCCTTAAATATGGCTCCCAATCAGAGACAACAATAACCAGCTGTCTCTAATTGAGACCCAATTCAGGCAACCATAGACTTTCCTAGATACCTACACTCAACCATAGACACAGCTAGACTACTATACTAAACATAAACCCAACTACTCTAATAAACCCCCTAAACCTTACAACCACCCTAGACACTACAAAAACCACATACATTCCCCATGTCACACCCTGACCTAACCAAAATAATAAAGAAAACAAAGAATACTAAGGCCAGGGCGTGACAAATATGAAGTTTATCTCATCAATACCTCTCAACATTAATATGTCTGTCTCTCTCATCAATACCTCTCAACATTAATATGTCTGTCTCTCTCATCAATACCTCTCAACATTAATATGTCTGTCTCTCTCATCAATACCTCTCAACATTAATATGTCTGTCTCTCTCATCAATACCTCTCAACATTAATATGTCTGTCTCTCTCATCAATACCCCTCAACATTAATATGTCTGTCTCTCTCATCAATACCTCTCAACATTAATATGTCTGTCTCTCTCATCAATACCTCTCAACATTAATCTGTCTGTCTGTCTGTCTCTCCCCAGACCCTGTTCATTAAGCTGTCTGTCTCTCACCAGACCCTGTTCATTAATCTGTCTGTCTGTCTCTCCCCAGACCCTGTTCATTAATATGTCTGTCTGTCTCTCACCAGACCCTGTTCATTAAGCTGTCTGTCTCTCACCAGACCCTGTTCATTAATCTGTCTGTCTGTCTGTCTGTCTCTCCCCAGACCCTGTTCATTAATATGTCTGTCTGTCTCTCACCAGACCCTGTTCATTAAGCTGTCTGTCTCTCACCAGACCCTGTTCATTAATCTGTCTGTCTGTCTGTCTCTCCCCAGACCCTGTTCATTAATATGTCTGTCTGTCTCTCTCCCTCATCAGATCCTGTTCATTAATCTGTCTGTCTGTCTGTCTGTCTGTCTCTCTCTCCCCAGATGCTGTTCATTAATCTGTCTCTCTCCACAGAACCTGTTCATTAATCTGTCTGTCTCTCCCCAGATCCTGTTCATTAATCTGTCTCTCTCTCCCCAGATCCTGTTCTGTACATTGAACACCCATAAGATCGACATGGAGAAGCTGCTTGGTGGTCAGATCGGCCTGGAGGACTTTATATTCGCCCACATTAAGGCGATTAAGAAGGAGGTGGAGGTGTTTAAGTCCGAGGACGCCCTGGGACTCACCATCACAGATAACGGGGCGGGATACGCCTTCATCAAGGTATGTAGGAGTTCATCTGTTTATACGATCGTCCATCCGTCCGTCTGTCTCTCCCTCCCCAGATCCTGTTCACTTTATCCGTCTGTCTGTCTATTGTCTACCAATAATCTATCAGTCAATCAATCTAATAGATTAAATCAATGCAATCAATCAATTGATTCAATTGTAACTCATATATTTTACAATGGTTGAATCATTAAAGGCCCAGTGCAGTCAAAAACTATAACGATACAGGGCGAGACCCAGATGCAGACACGGGAGGCAGATGGTTCGAGTCTCTGATATTTATTATAAAACAAGGGGCAGGAAAGAGACAGGTCGTGGACAGGAAGTACAGAGTGGCAGGCAGGCTCAGTGTCAGGGCAGGCTGAATGGTCAGGCAGGAGGGCTCAGTGTCAGGGCAGGCTGAATGGTCAGGCAGGAGGGCTCAGTGTCAGGGTAGGCTGAATGGTCAGGCAGGAGGGCTCAGTGTCAGGGCAGGCTGAATGGTCAGGCAGGAGGGCTCAGTGTCAGGGCAGGCTAAGGTCAGAACCGGGAGGACTAGAACAGACTTGGAAAAAGCAGGAGCACAGAAAAACACGCTGGTTGACTTGGCATGACAAGACGAACCGGCAACAAACAAACAGAGAACACAGGACTAAATACCCTGGGAATAATGGGGAACACGGGGGACACTTGGAGGTGAATGGAGACAATCACAAAGACAGGTGAAACAGATCAAGGTGTGACAAAAACATGATTTTCATGCATTTTATATACTGTACATTTTCCACACTATGAGGTTGGAATAACACTGTGAAATTGTCCCACTCAGAACCTCTCTGCCAATAACAGCTATGTTCCCTCCCCACTCAGACCCTCTCTGCCAATAACAGCTATGTTCCCTCCCCACTCAGACCCTCTCTGCCAATAACAGCTATGTTCCCTCCCCACTCAGACCCTCTCTGCCAATAACAGCTATGTTCCCTCCCCACTCAGACCCTCTCTGCCAATAACAGCTATGTTCCCTCCCCACTCAGACCCTCTCTGCCAATAACAGCTATGTTCCCTCCCCACTCAGACCCTCTTTGCCAATAACAGCTATGTTCCCTCCCCACTCAGACCCTCTTTGCCAATAACAGCTATGTTCCCTCCCCACTCAGACCCTCTCTGCCAATAACAGCTATGTTCCCTCCCCACTCAGACCCTCTCTGCCAATAACAGCTATGTTCCCTCCCCACTCAGACCCTCTTTGCCAATAACAGCTATGTTCCCTCCCCACTCAGACCACTCCCAGACAGTCCTAGCAACATTCTTGCTTGAGAAATGATTAATGATTATTGAAGAGATGCAAGTTTAGTACTCCTTAAGGTCAGAGTTTTCCACCAACGTCTTGCATAGAGAGAGTGAAGGTTTTCCACCAACGTCTTGCATAGAGAGAGTGAAGGTTTTCCACCAACGTCTTGCATAGAGAGAGTGAAGGTTTTCCACCAACGTCTTGCATAGAGAGAGTGAAGGTTTTCCACCAACGTCTTGCATAGAGAGAGTGAAGGTTTACCACCAACGTCTTGCATAGAGAGAGTGAAACCGATTGCTCCAAGACGCCACCTTGTGTTCGTGAAGCGTCATGTCATCATGACATTTTCAGCGTATTACACACCAGTGATTTACTTTGTGCTTTATAAGGGTTTTGATTAATCAGCGTTTACATTGGACAGATAAGACAGACACCCCACATCAGACAGACTCCCCACATCAGACAGACACCCCACATCAGACAGACACCCCACATCAGACAGACACCCCACAACAGACAGACACCCCACATCAGACAGACACCCCACATCAGACAGACACCCCACATCAGACAGACACCCCACATCAGACAGACACCCCACATCAGACAGACGCCCCACATCAGACAGACGCCCCACATCAGACAGACGCCCCACATCAGACAGACACCCCACATCAGACAGACACCCCACATCAGACAGACACCCCACATCAGACAGACACCCCACATCAGACAGACACCCCACATCAGACAGACACCCCACATCAGACAGACACCCCACATCAGACAGACACCCCACATCAGACAGACACCCCAGGGGACACAAACCTGCTTAGGGACAATGGCTTTGTCCCAAATGGCACCCTATTCCCTATGTAGGGCCCTACATTTGACCAGGGCTATTCCCTATGTAGGGCCCTACATTTGACCAGGGCTATTCCCTATGTAGGGCACTACATTTGACCAGGGCTATTCCCTATGTAGAGCCCTACATTTGACCAGGGCTATTCCCTATGTAGAGCACTACATTTGACCAGGGCTATTCCCTATGTAGGGCCCTACATTTGACCAGGGCTATTCCCTATGTAGAGCCCTACATTTGACCAGGGCTATTCCCTATGTAGGGCCCTACATTTGACCAGGGCTATTCCCTATGTAGAGCCCTACATTTGACCAGGGCTATTCCCTATGTAGAGCCCTACATTTGACCAGGGCTATTCCCTATGTAGGGCCCTACATTTGACCAGGGCTATTCCCTATGTAGGGCATTACATTTGACCAGGGCTATTCCCTATGTAGGGCACTACATTTGACCAGGGCTATTCCCTATGTAGGGCCCTACATTTGACCAGGGCTATTCCCTATGTAGGGCCCTACATTTGACCAGGGCCCATATTAATAGTGGATATTGTGAAGTGGTATGCAGGGAGCTGGTCGTTGATGAGGGTTTAGTGAGTGAGAAACTCCTTCTCACAATTCAACGGCTCAGACACGAGACGTATGTGGCAGGGTCTACAGGAAATCACGGATTACAAAGAGAACATCAGCCACGTCGCGGACACCGACATCTTGCTCCCGGACAAGCTAAGCACCTTCTTCGCCCGCTTTGAGGATAATACAGTGCCTCCTACGCGACCCGCTACCAAGGACTGCGGTCTCTCCTTCTCCGTGGCCGACGTGTGTAAGACATTTAAACGTGTTAACCCTCGCAAGGCTGCCGGCCCAGACGGGATCCCTAGTTGCGTTCTCAGAGCATGTGCAGACCAGCTGGCTGGTGTGTTTACGGACATATTCAATCTCTCCCTATCCCAGTCTGCTGTCCCCACTTGCTCCTGTACTCTCTGTTCACCCATGATTGTATGGCCAAGCACGCATCCAACTCAATCATCAAGTTTGCAGACAACAGTAGTAGGCCTGATTACCAACGATGACGAGACGGCCTACAGGAAGGAGGTGAGGGCTCTGGTGGAGTGGTGCCAGGAAAACAACCTCTCACTCAACGTCAACAAAACGAAGGAGCTGATCGTGGACTTCAGGAGACAGCAGAGGGAGCACCCCCCTATCCACATCGACAGGACTGCAGTGGAGAAGGTGGAAAGCTTTAAGTTCCTCGGCGTACACATCACGGACAGACTGAAATGGTCCACCCACAGAGACAGTTTGGTGAAGAAGGCGCAACAGCGCCTCTTCAACCTCAGGAGGCTGAAGAAATTTGGCTTGGACCCTAAGACCCTCACAAACTTTTACAGATGCATCATTGAGAGCATCCTGTCGTGCTGTATCACCTGCTGGTATGGCAACTTCACCGCTCGCAAACCGCAGGGCTCTCCAGAGGGAGGTGCGGTCTGCCCAACGTATCACCGGGGGCAAACTACCTGCCCTCCAGGACACCTACACCACCCGATGTAACAAGAAGGCTGAAAAGATAATCAAGGACATCAACCACCCGAGCCACGTCCTGTTCACCCCGAGCTGGGACCGAGAGACTGAAAAACAGGTTCTATCTCAAGGCCATCAGACTGTGAAATAGCCATCACTAGCCGGCTACAACCCGGTTACTCAACCCTGCACCTTAGAGGCTGCTGCCCCGTATACATAGACTTGAAATCACTGGCCACTTTAATAATGGAACACTAGTCACTTTAATAATGTTTACATACTGCTTTACTCATATGTATATATTGTATTCTACTGTATTTTAGTCAATGCCACTCCAACATTTCTCATCGTAATATTAATATATTTCTTAATTACATTCTTTTACTTTTAGATTTGTGTGTATTGTTGTGAATTGCTAGATATTACTGCACTGTTGGAGCTAGAAACACAAGCATTTCGCTACTAGACCCGCAATAACACCTGCTAAATATGTGTTTGTGACAAATAAAATGTGATTTGATTTTAGTCAGTCTCAGCAGAATCAGCCTGTATTAAATGGATAATTAATATTCACACAGCAACCAAAACCCATCCGGCACAGAACGGATGCTCCTAAATTAGGAGATAAATCTGCATTGCAAATATCTGTTCTTTATTTAAACTCTCTGAAGCCTCTCATTATCAAAGAGAATCCTTTCAACTTCTCCTTTATGGGACGTTTCTTGAAGCCAGTTGTTTTACTAATCTTTTTTTCGGGGTTTCACCTGTAAAGGATAAATCATACAACACACTGTAGCGTCATTAATTTGTTCTAACTGATTGTAGTTAGAACTTTAAAATATATTTCAGACGTAGTTTTTGTCTGAAATCAAAGAAGGCAAAAAGTTGTGATTGTAACTGACAATTAACCTGTAACTCTATGTCGTTGTTTTTTTGTGTTGTTTACGTGTTCGCTATGCGGGGGAACGATAAGACAAGCGGAACTAAGAACTGTTGTAACGGGGATTATTATCGTAGTAACACACCTTTGGAGCGAAGGCAAACCCGCGCTGTGTTAGCTACGTTTTCATGTCTTCGGGTGTAGTTCGTAAAGGTTGAAGTGTGTATGTTACAATGGTAACGTTATAATAATTAAGGGTGAAGTGTGTATGTTAGGATGGTAACGTTATAATAATTAAGGATGAAGTGTGTATGTTAGGATGGTAACGTTATAATAATTAATGTTGACGTGTGTATGTTAGGATGGTAACGTTATAATAATTAAGGATGAAGTGTGTATGTTAGGATGGTAACGTTATAATAATTAATGTTGACGTGTGTATGTTAGGATGGTAACGTTATAATAATTAAGAATGAAGCGTGAATTCATGCCAGGAATAATAAGTGTGAAGTTGTTGATTTCCTCCCTTCTGTAATAAGCAGCCAATGAGGTATTTTTCACTTCAGAGTTATACCAAGCTAATAAGTCACTCGTAAGATAAGAAGGTTGTAAGAGTGTGCTTATTAACTGTATTTTAATTTACTTTATAGTTCTCACGGAAGGTGATAATTCTGACTAAAACTACAGAATAAAGCCGCCAGATAAAATCAAGGAACGTTTGTGCTCGTGGTTACTGGAGGGAGCTACAGTGATAATGTCAACATGTGGCTTTTGATATCTCTCTCTCTCTCTTTCTCTCTCTGTCTCTCTCTGTGTCTCTCCAACTCTCTCTCTGTCTCTATCTCTCCAACTCTCTCTCCCTCTCCAACTCTCTCTCTCGCTCTAATATACTTTATTGACATGGCAAGTAAAATTACTTACATTGTCAAAGTATACATTTAACAAAAATGGTGTGACCAACAGCAATAATAATAGTAGTAGTGGAAATGGGATTACCAGCAACTACAACAACAATATTAATGAGAATAACAATACATTAAATCAATAGTAGTAGACCAGTCTCAACAGAAGACACATGACGTGGTATGAAAGACAACACAAACAAAACACATTACATTGCACTTTTCAGTGGCTGTCCCTCAGGTTGTGGCAGGAGGACATATATTTGGCTGCCAAAACACATTTTCACCCAATAAATATTAGATTTTTTCTTCATCTTTTATAGTTTCAAATTCTTTGTACTGGATGATAATTTGGGGAAAGAAAGATTCTCTTCGGTCTGAGTATTTGTCACAGTGTAATAGGCAATGCAGCTCTCTCTACCTTTCCCCTGGAGCAGAGTGAGCACAGCCTGTCCTCTCTGGTCAGCCAGGTTTGTCTGTGACGACCGGTCTCTATAGCCAGACTGTCCTCTCTGGGTAGCCAGGTTTGTCTGTGACGACCGGTCTCTATAGCCAGACTGTCCTCTCTGGGCAGCCAGGTTTGTCTGTGACGACCGTTCTCTATACCCAGACTGTCCTCTCTGGGCAGCCAGGTTTGTCTGTGACGACCGGTCTCTATACCCAGACTGTCCTCTCTGGGCAGCCAGGTTTGTCTGTGACGACCGGTCTCTATAGCCAGACTGTCCTCTTTGGGTAGCCAGGTTTGTCTGTGACGACCGGTCTCTATAGCCAGCCTGTCCTCTCTGGGCAGCCAGGTTTGTCTGTGACGACCGGTCTCTGTAGCCAGACTGTCCTCTCTGGGTAGCCAGGTTTGTCTGTGATGACCGGTTTCTATAGCCAGACTGTGCTCTCTGAGTCTGTACCTAGTCAGTGTTTTCCTGAACAGATAATCAGTCTGCCACCATGTACTGTCTGTTCAGAGACAAATAGCATTGAAGTTTACTTTGTTGTGGTGTCTTTCCAATAGGTTATATATTTTTATTTTTGCTTTGTGATGATTTGGTTGGGCCAGATGTTCTGAGTGATGTCCTGAGGCTCTATGGGGTTGGTTTGAGTTAGTGAACTGAGCCTCAGAACCAGCTGGCTGTCTGCTGTCCTGAGGCTCTATGGGGTTGGTTTGGGTTGGTGAACTGAGCCTCAGAACCAGCTGGCTGAGTGCTGTCCTGAGGCTCTATGGGGTTGGTTTGGGTTGGTGAACTGAGCCTCAGAACCAGCTGGCTGTCTGCTGTCCTGAGGCTCTATAGGGTTGGTTTGGGTTGGTGAACTGAGCCTCAGAACCAGCTGGCTGTCTGCTGTCCTGAGGCTCTATGGGGTTGGTTTGGGTTGGTGAACTGAGCCTCAGAACCAGCTGGCTGAGGGGGACTCTTCTCTTGTTTCATCTCTTGACATTGAAGGGCTGTGTGATGAAATGTCTTATAGATGTCTCTCTCTCTCTCCCCCGGTCCCCCAACAGCGTATCAAGGAGGGCAGTGTTGTGGAAAAGGTGAAGGGGATCTCTGTAGGAGACCACATAGAATGCATCAACGGCAAGAACATAGTGGGAACACGTCACTACGAGGTGGCTCGCATGCTGAAGGAGCTGCCGAAGGAGCAGAAGTTCACCCTCAAACTGGTGGAGCCCATGAAGGCCTTCGGTGAGTGGACAGCTGGGGACTAGTGTAGGCTTTAACATTTGTAGAGATGAAGGTCTTCTGTGAGGGCATGGGACAAGGGCAGAGGTCTCCAACTCTGTAGGGAGCTGTAGGGTGTGCAGGCACTAACACAACTAATTCTAGTCCAGACGAGCTGTAGTTATCACCCAGAGGTTGATGTGATTCTAGTCCAGATTACCTGTAGTTATCACCCAGAGGTTAATGTGATTCTAGTCCAGACGAGCTGTAGTTATCACCCAGAGGTTGATGTGATTCTAGTCCAGATTACCTGTAGTTATCACCCAGAGGTTAATGTGATTCTAGTCCAGACGAGCTGTAGTTATCACCCAGAGGTTGATGTGATTCTAGTCCAGATTACCTGTAGTTATCACCCAGAGGTTGATGTGATTCTAGTCCAGACTACCTGTAGTTATCACCCAGAGATTGATGTGATTCTAGTCCAGACTACCTGTAGTTATCACCCAGAGATTGATGTGATTCTTGATGTTTTTGTCACATATATACCAGCCCACTTGTAAAACACATGTGTATGTCAGAGATACATTAGCCACATTTAAAGCATTATCTCCGACACCGTTGACTTGAAGTGTATTATGTGCTGAACAGAGATGCTGGAGCCGAGGTCGAAGGGAGTCAAGCCGGCCAGTGACAATAAGATGGGGACAGGGAGAGGGACTCTGAGACTTCGCTCCAGGGGCCCTGCTACCGTAGAGGAAGTGGTGAGTGTGTATTCATGTCCCCTTACACCCCTCCCAATACCACCCATAACCCCCTTGTGATAGGGGGTTCCCGCTGGTGTTGGGCTAAGCAGTGGTTTGGACAAAGTGATGTAATCGTTATCATTACTGTACAGTGTATTATCTATTACAGTGTATTATCTGTTACTGTACAGTGTATTATCTATTACAGTGTATTATATGTTACTGTACAGTGTATTATATGTTACTGTACAGTGTATTATCTGTTACTATACAGTGCATTATCATTACTGTACAGTGCATTATCTGTTACTGTACAGTATATTATATATTACTGTACAGTGTATTATCTGTTACTGTACAGTGCATTATCATTACTGTACAGCGTATTATCTGTTACTGTACAGTGTATTATCTGTTACTGTACAGTGTAGTATCTATTACAGTGTATTATCTGTTACTATACAGTGTATTATCTATTACTGTACAGCGTATTATCTGTTACTGTACAGTGCATTATCATTACTGTACAGTGCATTATCTGTTACTGTACAGTGTATTATCTGTTACTGTACAGTGTATTATCTGTTACTGTACAGTGCATTATCATTACTGTACAGTGTATTATCTATTACACTATAGTATCTGTTACTATACAGTGTATTATCTGTTACTGTACAGTGCATTATCATTACTGTACAGTGTATTATCTATTACAGTGTATTATCTATTACTGTACAGTGTATTATCTATTACTGTACAGTGTATTATCTATTACAGTGTATTATATGTTACTGTACAGTGTATTATCTATTACAGTGTATTATCTGTTACTGTACAGTGTATTATCTGTTACTGTACAGTGCATTATCTGTTACTGTACAGTGCATTATCATTACTGTTCAGTGTATTATCTATTACTGTACAGTGTATTATCTATTACAGTGTATTATATGTTACTGTACAGTGTATTATCTGTTACTATACAGTGTATTATCTATGACTGTACAGCGTATTATCTGTTACTGTACAGTGCATTATCTGTTACTGTACAGTGCATTATCATTACTGTTCAGTGTATTATCTATTACTGTACAGTGTATTATCCATTACAGTGTATTATCTATTACTGTACAGTGTATTATCTGTTACTCAGAGAGGAGTGTGGACTGTCTTGTGTTTTCCAGCCGACAGAGTTTGATGAGAGAGCAGTGCAGAAGGTGGATGACCTACTGGAGACTTACATGGGTATCAGAGATACAGAACTGGGTGAGTACACACACACACACACACGCACACACACGCGCACACACACACACGCACACACACACACACACACACACACGCACACACACGCATACACACACACACGCACACACACACACACACACGCACACACACACACACACACACACACACACACACACACACACACACACACACACACACACACACACACACACACACACGCAACATTTCAACCACTGAGAGAGTTGTACAAATTTGTGAAAGGTCCCCGAGCTAACTAACCCTCTCCCCCAGTCTCTAGCCGCAACCATGGTGGAGGTGAATCGGAACAAGAAGAACCCTGATGAGTTTAACTAACCCTCTCTCTCCCCCCTCTTCTCTCTCCCCCATCTCCCCTCTCCTCTCTCCTCCCCTCCTCTCCCCTCTCCTCTCCTCTCTCTCTCTCTCCTCTCTCTCCCCCCTCTCCTCTCCCCCCCTCCCCTCTCTCTCCCCCCCTCTCTCCTCTCCCCTCCCCCCTCTCTCCCGCCCCCCTCTCTCTCCCCCCTCTCTCCTCTCCCCTCTCTCTCCACCCTCTCCTCTCCCCCCTCTCCCCTCTCCTCTCCCCTCTCTCTCCTCTCTCTCTCCCCCCTCATCTCCCCTCTTCCCCCCCTCTCCTCTCCCCTCTCCCCTGCCCCCATCTCTCCTCTCTCCCCCCCCCCTCTCCCTGCCTCCTCTTCTCTCTCCGTTCCCCCCCCACTCTCTAGCGGCGACCATGGTAGAGGTGGGTCGGGACAAGAAGAACCCTGATGAGTTTGCCATGGCCCTGGACGAGGCCCTCGGAGACTTCGCTTTTCCTGACGAGTTTGTGTTCGACGTCTGGGGCGCTATCGGAGACGCCAAACAGGGACACTTTTAACGTTTTAACTTTCCCCTGATTCCCTAGCCTGGTCCCAGATCTGTTTACAGTTGGCAAGACCTCACAAACAGATCTGGGACCAGGCTACCAATCCCCCTGAGTTCCACATCTCCACATCTTCATCCAGCCATCTGGACAAACACCAGCCAGTAGAGAAAGAGGGTAGAGTGGATTTAGTTAAATTTTTTTAATGGCTCTGTTTTGTAGGGTTAACAGTGTTGCACCCTAAAAAGACAGAATCACTTCAGTCATGTCCCACTCAACCTAGTTTTCTGCTTGTGTCCCAAATGGCACCCCCCATATTCCCTTTATAGTGCACTACCCATAGGGCCCTGGCCAAACGTAGTGCACTATATAGGGATTAGGGTGCTATTTGGGATATACATTTTATGCCCTTTTTCCACAGGTTACAAAAGGTTTCTGATGTCTGAATCACCGCTATAGCACTTGTCTTTAATGACTGGTGAACTGACATTGAGGATCACATACAGTAGACTACTGTATATCAGGGCTTTAATGACTGTATATCAGGGCTTTAAGGACTGTATATCAGGGCTTTAATGACTGTATATCAGGGCTTTAATGACTGTATATCAGGGCTTTAATGACTGTATATCAGGGCTTTAAGGACTGTATATCAGGGCTTTAATGACTGTATATCAGGGCTTTAATGACTGTATATCAGGGCTTTAAGGACTGTATATCAGGGCTTTAAGGACTGTATATCAGGGCTTTAAGGACTGTATATCAGGGCTTTAATGACTGTATATCAGGGCTTTAATGGCTTTTTAGAATAGTTCTTAAAAATGTTGCTGTGGAATCTGAACAGCAACGATGTAGTTATAGTGATGTATTAAATAGCAATACTGTTAAAGCCCCCCCACCCCCTCTACTCCATCAGTAATGCTGTTGAAGACCCCCCTCTACTCCATCACTAATGATGTTAAAGACCCCCCCACCCTCCTCTACTCCATCACTAATGATGTTAAAGACCTCCCCACCCCCGCTACTCCATCACTAATGCTTTTAAAGACCCCCCACCCCCGCTACTCCATCGATAATGCTTTTAAAGACCCCCCACCTCACCCTCCTCTACTCCATTGATAATGCTTTTAAAGACCCCCCACCTCACCCTCCTCTACTCCATTGATAATGCTTTTAAAGACCCCCCACCCCACTACTCCATCGATAATGCTGTTAAAGACCCCCCCACCCTCCTCTACTCCATCGATAATGCTGTTAAAGACCCCCCCACCCTCCTCTACTCCATCACTAATGCTGTTAAAGACCCCTCCACCCCCTCTACTCCATCGATAATGCTGTTAAAGACCCCCCACCCCCTCTACTCCATCGATAATGCTGTTAAAGACCCCCCCCACCCTCCTCTACTCCATCACTAATGCTGTTAAAGACCCCCCACCCCCTCTACTCCATCGATAATGCTGTTAAATACCCCCCCACCCCCTCTACTCCATCGATAATGCTGTTAAAGACCCCCCACCCCCTCTACTCCATTGATAATGCTGTTAAATACCCCCCCACCCCCTCTACTCCATCGATAATGCTGTTATTCTACACAGCATTGAGGATATTATGTGTTAAAAACAAGCCTGGGCTTTGGACCATAAGACTATGCCTGTGACTGACATAGTGACTGATAGTGACTGATATAGGGACTGATAGTGACTGATATAATGTGATATAATGTCTGATATAGTGACTGATATAATGACTGATATAGTGACTGATATAGTAGTGACTGATATAGTGACTGATATAATGGCTGATATAATGACTGATATAGTGACTGATATAGTAGTGACGATATAGTGACTGATATAATGGCTGATATAATGTCTGATATAGTGACTGATATAGTAGTGACGATATAGTGACTGATATAATGGCTGATATAATGTCTGATATAGTGACTGATATAGTGACTGATATAGTAGTGACTGATATAATGACTGATATAGTAGTGACTGATATAGTGACTGATCTAGTGACTGATATAGTAGTGACTGATATAGTGACTGATATAGTGACTGATATAATGGCTGATATAATGACTGATATAGTGACTGATATAGTAGTGACTGATATAGTGACTGATATAATGGCTGATATAATGACTGATATAGTGACTGATATAGTGACTGATATAGTAGTGACTCATATAGTGACTGATATAATGGCTGATATAATGACTGTTATAGTGAATGATATAATGACTGATATAGTAGTGACTGATATAGTAGTGACTGATATAGTGACTGATATAATGACTGATATAGTAGTGACTGATATAGTAGTGACTGATATAATGACTGATATAGTAGTGACTGATATAGTAGTGACTGATATAGTGACTGATATAATGGCTGATATAATGTCTGATATAGTGACTGATATAGTGACTGATATAGTAGTGACTGATCTATTGACTGATATAGTAGTGACTGATATAATGACTGATATAGTAGTGACTGATATAGTGACTGATATAATGACTGATATAGTAGTGACTGATATAGTAGTGACTGATATAGTGACTGATATAATGGCTGATATAATGTCTGATATAGTGACTGATATAGTAGTGACTGATATAGTGACTGATATAGTAGTGACTGATATAATGACTGATATAGTAGTGACTGATATAGTGACTGATCTAGTGACTGATATAGTAGTGACTGATATAGTGACTGATATAATGACTGATATAGTAGTGACTGATATAGTGACTGATATAATGACTGATATAGTGACTGATATAGCACCTTATTCCCCATTATAGTGCGCTATATAGGGATTGGTGTTCCATTTGGGATACACGTGAGGGACAATTAGTACCTGATTGATTTAAAACCAGCAGTTCCTTATCAGAAACACATGTCTGAATCTGTGAGGAACATTGTGGAACTCCAAGTCTTCTAGAGCCTACAGAGGACTTTGATGGGTTTTTATTCTAGCTACGGAGAGAGAACTAACATTCACTTTTCGTATAATGTTTGTTCTACAGGCTGCTTAGTATGTAATTGAACCGTAATAGATAAATACTTCTACTTTATTTTTTATTTGTTCAAATAGAAAATTGTTGACTTGATATTTTAAGCTGGAAAATGTTTTATACCATCTCAAGACCTGGCTCCGCCAACAAGCGAAATTCTCTTTTGGAATTCAGAATTCTCTTTTGGAATTTGGAATTCTCTTTTGGAATTTGGAATTCTCTTTTGGAATTCGGCAGCCATCTTGAAAGGCTATCGAGGTGTCACTGTTGTGGTCAATCGCAATTTAAAAATGTCTTACACTGTTGAAAGAAACTACTGTAGATTGAATTGAAATCAACACACTGAATTTGAATAGTAATTCTTAGTGTAGTATTTGTATTGAGTTGTTTTCTATTGAACACTGCAGCTTCATAGTGTTTTCTGACAATACATAAAGGGATCAATCACTGTTATGTTTGTTAGATTCAAATAAAAATACTGGTTCCTAGCTGAGTGTTGTTTCATTATTCACTACAAAGGAATGAAGGTGTATATATATATATACTGTATATTCCATGCAACAGACACTATTATCCAGAGACTTTCAGTCATCCGTGCATACATTTTACGTATGCACGGAGGGCACGAGCTCTGCCCTGCTGATTGTTCCGACTGAGTGTTCCATATTCTGACTGATTGTTCTGACTGAGTGTTCCATATTCTGACTGATTGTTCTGACTGAGTGTTCCATATTCTGACTGATTGTTCCGACTGAGTGTTCCATATTCTGACTGATTGTTCTGACTGAGTGTTCCATATTCTGACTGATTGTTCAAAAAAGGTCCAGTCACCAGGACCACAAATTCCATCTAGACACCGTTGCCCTAGAGCACACAAAAAACTATACATACCTCGGCCTAAACATCAGCACCACAGGTAACTTCCACAAAGCTGTGAACGATCTGAGAGACAAGGCAAGAAGGGCCTTCTATGCCATCAAAAGGAACATAAATTTCAACATACCAATTAGGATCTGGCTAAAAATACTTGAATCAGTCATAGAGCCCATTGCCCTTTATGGTTGTGAGGTCTGGGGTCCGCTCACCAACCAAGATTTCACAAAATGGGACAAACACCAAATTGAGACTCTGCATGCAGAATTCTGCAAAAATATCCTCCGTGTACAACGTAGAACACCAAATAATGCATGCAGAGCAGAATTAGGCCGATACCCACTAATTATCAAAATCCAGAAAAGAGCCGTTAAATTCTACAACCACCTAAAAGGAAGCGATTCCCAAACCTTCCATAACAAAGCCATCACCTACAGAGAGATGAACCTGGAGAAGAGTCCCCTAAGCAAGCTGGTCCTAGGGCTCTGTTCACAAACACAAACACACCCCACAGAGCCCCAGGACAACAGCACAATTAGACCCAACCAAATCATGAGAAAACAAAAAGATAATTACTTGACACATTGGAAAGAATTAACAAAAAAACAGAGCAAACTAGAATGCTATTTGGCCCTAAACAGAGAGTACACAGTGGCAGAATACCTGACCACTGTGACTGACCCAAACTTAAGGAAAGCTTTGACTATGTACAGACTCAGTGAGCATAGCCTTGCTATTGAGAAAGGCCGCCGTAGGCAGACATGGCTCTCAAGAGAAGACAGGCTATGTGCACACTGCCCACAAAATGAGGTGGAAACTGAGCTGCACTTCCTAACCTCCTGCCCAATGTATGACCATATTAGAGAGACATATTTCCCTCAGATTACACAGATCCACAAAGAATTCGAAAACAAATCCAATTTTGATAAACTCCCATATCTACTGGGTGAAATTCCACAGTGTGCCATCACAGCAGCAAGATTTGTGACCTGTTGCCACAAGAAAAGGGCAACCAGTGAAGAACAAACACCACTGTAAATACAACCCATATTTATGTTTATTTATTTTAACTTGTGTGCTTTAACCATTTGTACATTGTTACAACACTGCATATATATAATATGACATTTGTAATGTCTTTATTGTTTTGAAACTTCTGTATGTGTAATGTTTACTGTTCATTTTTATTGTTTATTTGACTTTTGTATATTACCTACCTCACTTGCTTTGGCAATGTTAACACATGTTTCCCATGCCAATAAAGCCCCTTGAATTGAATTGAATTGAATTGAATTGTTCCGACTGAGTGTTCCATATTCTGACTGATTGTTCTGACTGAGTGTTCCATATTCTGACTGATTGTTCCGACTGAGTGTTCCATATTCTGACTGATTGTTCTGACTGAGTGTTCCATATTCTGACTGATTGTTCCGACTGAGTGTTCCATATTCTGACTGATTGTTCCGTGTTCTGACTGATTGTTCTGACTGAGTGTTCCATATTCTGACTGATTGTTCTGACTGAGTGTTCCATATTCTGACTGATTGTTCTGACTGAGTGTTCCATATTCTGACTGATTGTTCCGACTGAGTGTTCCGTGTTCTGACTGAGTGTTCCGTGTTCTGCACACTCTTCATACAGTTTGTCAAGCACATGATAATATTCTCAACCATCAGACTATGCTTCATTTTTATCAGTTGTATAAACATATAGCCTATGAGTGGAAATATTTTTTTATTTAGAAGGGCCTGCAAAAAAACATAATCCATAGTCTGCACTGGAATAGCGAATGGAGGTTACATGTAAGTCAAATCAAATGTATTTATAAAGCCCTTCTTACATTTAAGTCATTTAGCAGACGCTCTTATCCAGAGCGACTTACAAATTGGAAAGTTCATACATATTCATCCTGGTCCCCCCGTGGGGAATGAACCCACAACCCTGGCGTTGCAAGCGCCATGCTCTACCAACTGAGCCACACGGGACCATCAGCTGATATCTCAAAGTGCTGTACTGAAACCCAGCCTAAAACCCCACACATCAAGCAATGCAGGTGTCGAAGCACGGTGGCTGGGAAAAACTCCCTAGAAAGGCCAAAACCTAGGAAGAAACCTAGAGAGGAACCAGGCTATGAGGGGTGGCCAGTCCTCTTCTGGCTGTGCCGGGTGGAGATTATAACAATATGGCCAAGATGTTCAAATGTTCATTAATGACCAGCATGGTCAAATAATAATAATCACAGTAGTTGTACGTCTTTAATATGCAAGCATAGTCAGCGAGGCCATAAGGCTAGGGGTGACGTCACTCAGAGCGAGTGACGTCACCGATTGAAACGCTATTAGTGCGCACCACCGCTAACCAGCTAGCCATTTCACATCGCTTACAAAGGCTACCCTGTAATTTGTGTTATTCAAAAAGATTCTGCTATCATGTCTCCAGTCATATAAAGTGTAGTAGAATTGCATGGAACGTGTTAATAAAACGGCCATGCAAAGAAAGAAGAAACGTATCTGGTAAAGCCTAGGACTAGTCTACACTATACGATCGATCTCAGCCGTGCATTGAACGGTCTTTTTGTACGAAGGTCTATAGGTTACGTATTGGAGTTATTTCAAATCAAATCACATGTTATTGGTCGCATACACGTGTTTAGCAGATGTTATTGCGCGTGTAGCGAAATGCTTGTGTTCCTAGCTCCAACAGTGCAGTAATATCTAACTAAATGTTTGTGTTCCTAGCTCCAACAGTGCAGTAGTATCTAACTAAATGCTTGTGTTCCTAGCTCCAACAGTGCAGTAGTATCTAACTAAATGCTTGTGTTCCTAGCTCCAACAGTGCAGTAGTATCTAACTAAATGCTTGTGTTCCTAGCTCCAACAGTGCAGTAGTATCTAACTAAATGCTTGTGTTCCTAGCTCCAACAGTGCAGTAGTATCTAACTAAATCCTTGTGTTCCTAGCTCCAACAGTGCAGTAGTATCTAACTAAATGCTTGTGTTCCTAGCTCCAACAGTACAGTAGTGTCTAACTAAATGCTTGTGTTCCTAGCTCCAACAGTGCAGTAGTATCTAACTAAATGCTTGTGTTCCTAGCTCCAACAGTGCAGTAGTATCTAACTAAATGCTTGTGTTCCTAGCTCCAACAGTGCAGTAGTATCTAACTAAATCCTTGTGTTCCTAGCTCCAACAGTGCAGTAGTATCTAACTAAATGCTTGTGTTCCTAGCTCCAACAGTACAGTAGTGTCTAACTAAATACTTGTGTTCCTAGCTCCAACAGTGCAGTAGTATCTAACTAAATGCTTGTGTTCCTAGCTCCAACAGTACAGTAGTATCTAACTAAATACTTGTGTTCCTAGCTCCAAAAGTGCAGTAGTATCTAACTAAATGCTTGTGTTCCTAGCTCCAACAGTGCAGTAGTATCTAACTAAATGCTTGTCCTTCTAGCTCCAACAGTGCAGTAGTATCTAACTAAATGCTTGTCCTTCTAGCTCCAACAGTGCAGTAGTATCTAACTAAATGCTTGTGTTCCTAGCTCCAACAGTGCAGTAGTATCTAACTAAATGCTTGTGTTCCTAGCTCCAACAGTGCAGTAGTATCTAACTAAATGCTTGTGTTCCTAGCTCCAACAGTGCAGTAGTATCTAACTAAATGCTTGTGTTCCTAGCTCCAACAGTGCAGTAGTATCTAACTAAATGCTTGTGTTCCTAGCTCCAACAGTGCAGTAGTATCTAACTAAATGCTTGTGTTCCTAGCTCCAACAGTGCAGTAGTATCTAACTAAATGCGTGTGTTCCTAGCTCCAACAGTGCAGTAGTATCTAACTAAATGCTTGTGTTCCTAGCTCCAACAGTGCAGTAGTATCTAACTAAATCCTTGTGTTCCTAGCTCCAACAGTGCAGTAGTATCTAACTAAATGCTTGTGTTCCTAGCTCCAACAGTACAGTAGTATCTAACTAAATACTTGTGTTCCTAGCTCCAACAGTGCAGTAGTATCTAACTAAATGCTTGTGTTCCTAGCTCCAACAGTACAGTAGTATCTAACTAAATACTTGTGTTCCTAGCTCCAACAGTGCAGTAGTATCTAACTAAATGCTTGTCCTTCTAGCTCCAACAGTGTAGTAGTATCTAACTAAAGGCTTGTGTTCCTAGCTCCAACAGTGCAGTAGTATCTAACTAAAGGCTTGTGTTCCTAGCTCCAACAGTGCAGTAATATCTAACAATACACACACATCTAAAAGTAAAAGACAGGAATTAAAAAATATAGAAATATTTGGACGATTAATGTCGGAGTCCGCTGTGTGTGTGTGTGTAAACATATATATGTGATGGTATGTATAGACATTATGGACAGTACGTGGATAGAATATGTAGTATATGTGAAGAATATGATAGAATAGTATATGTACAGCAATAGTTGAATAGGATGGACTGGACTAGAATACAGACTATATATATGAATTTGGCCACTTTGGTTGTGATACAAACTTTATCAAAACATATAGGCCTGTGGGCTATGCTACATGATGTGTGAACTATGATTTTACTCCTGAGGTGCTGTCCTGTTGCACCCTCTACAACCACTGTGATTATTATTATCTGACCCTGCTGGTCGTCTATGAACATTTGAACATCTTGGCCATGTTCTGATATAGTCTTCACCTGGCACAGCCAGAAGAGGACTGGCCACCCCTCATAGCCTGGTTCCTCTCTAGGTTTCTTCCTAGGTTTTGGCCTTTCTAGGGAGTTTTTCCTAGCCACTGTGCTTCTACACCTGCATTGCTTGCTGTTTGGGGTTTTAGGCTGGGTTTCTGTACAGCACTTTGTTTTATTTATTTATTTATATTTCACCTTTATTTAACCAGGTAGGCCAGTTGAGAACAAGTTCTCATTTACAACTGCGACCTGGCCAAGATAAAGCAAAGCAGTGCGACAAATAAAACAACCCAGTTACACATGGAACAAACAAAAGTACGGTCAATAACACAATAGAAAAATCTATACACAGTGTGTGCAAATGGAGTAAGGAGGTAAGGCAATAAATAGGCCATAGTAGCGAAGTAATTACAATTTACCAAATTAACACTGAAGTGATAGATGTGCAGAAGATAAATGTGATGTCCAAAAGAGCAAAAAAAGTAAATAAAAACAATATGGGGATGAGGTATGTAGTTGGATGGGCTATTTACAGATGGGCTGTGTACAGCTGCAGCGATCAGTAAGCTGCTCAGATAGCTGATCATAAGTTAGTGAGGGAAATATAAGTCTCCAACTTCAGCGATTTTTGCAACACCGTTCTTCAATATACTCTGTCCGTCTGCAGACACTTGAAACATGGCCAAATGCTTTAGAATTCTAACACTGCAATGGTTTGGGGACAAAAACTCTTACCGCGGTGAGAGTAACCAAGCTTCACATGCGTAGGTATTTGCTCTTTATAAAAAAAATAAGACTGAAAGACGTTTTTATTTTTCTCCATTCAACCAGCGGGTCAGACGCCGGGCACTAACCACAGGAATTTTCTTCAGGTATTCAACATGAACAGCAATTACCCTTTTGCTGAAAATCACAAACCAAGAAATATTGTCACCTTGCGGTGAGAAAATACATTTGTCCAATTGTCCATCGTCGCCATTCACCAATCGCGTGGTTCCTGCTGCTGTCCCAGTTGTGCTGTGGACCTGTCTGGATAGAGGTGCTGTACGGTGTGACGGATCAATACAACAGGCTACCTACGCTGTCTTTACACGGGTAAATCATTCAACTGGGACTATGGACTGTAAAACAAAGATAACAGCCCTGAAATAAGAAACGTTTCTGTCGGTTTGCTTTGAGCATCACATTGTGTTGTTGACATGTCTGGCTTGCTGGCTAGGTTACCTAGCTAGTTAGCTTAGCTATGGTTTATGCAGTAACGTTAACCTTTATCTAAATAGTTAGCTAGACACATCGCCAATAATCTCAACCTTTTGTTACTTTTAGAAATTAATGAAATAAAAAATAAATTGGTTAACTTACTAAATGACAGCTAGATAGGTAGCTACATATTTTATGGCTGAGTGTTAATGTTTTAACTAGGGGTTTATCGAGCTAGCGGTAATTACTAGCTAGCTTGCTTGTTACTAACAATGTTATCTAGCTAACTTGAACTAAATAGCTCGATGGATATATAGCCAGCTCAACTGTCAGTTTACTCAACAGCTTCCTTCATTTGTAACTTAGGTCAATTCAAAACTTACACAGTGGTTAAGGATACACCTGTAGTAAGAGAATAGATTCAGTGATTGAAACAGATTACATTCATTCAGTAGTGAGTGTGCATACGTTTTCGTTGTAAATTAATTCATGGAAATATTGTCTGTCCCTCCCTTGATCAGATAAAGCCATGAACCAAGAGAAACTCGCCAAACTTCAGGCCCAGGTCCGGATAGGTGGAAAGGTAACTAACTACTATCTCTACATTTGGATTTACATTTCATTATGACACAGCCATGAGTTCACTTTTCCATATTTGGTAATCAAATCAAATTGTATGTCACATGTGCGGGTGTAGACCTTACTGTGAAATGCGTACTTACAAGCCCTTAACCAAAAATGCAGTTCAAGAAATAGAGTTAAGAAAATATTTAGTAAATAAACTGAAGTAAAAAAAAAAAAGTAACAAGATAATTACATAACAATAACAAGGCTATATACAGGGGGTACCAGTACCGAGTTAATGTGCGGGGGTACAGGTTAGCCAAGGTAAAGTGACTATGCATAGATAATAAACAGCGAGTAGCAGCAGTGTAAAAACAAAAGGGGTCAATGTAAATAGTCCAGGTGGCCATTTTACTAATTGTTCAGCAGTCTGATGGCTTGAGGGCAGAAGCTGTTAAGGAACCTTTTGGTCCTAGACTTGGTGCTCCGGTACCGTTTGCCGTGCAGTAGCAGAGAGAACAGTCTGACTTGGGGGACTGGAGTCTTTGACAATTTTCTGGGCCTTCCTTTGACACTGCCTAGTATATAGGTCAATGTAATGGGTTGGGTTGAAGGTTACCAAACCAACTGCTGCCTAACTGCCTGGTTGAAGGGAGTTAGATGTGATAAGGCAGCTGCCAGTCCTGTTTCCCTGAGTTCAGCATTCCTATTATGGACAGATGCTTTGGCCCATTCAGCCTGGGGCCTGTGTGGCTGGACTATGGGGCCCAGGGTTTTGTCTCCTACTGTTTAGTAGGGGCATCCTCCTGTGCTGTCTCCCCTCCACAGATAGATGGCGCTGTTGACACTCAGGATATCACTAACCGGTTATTATTTCAATTGGGACCTTTATTTAACTAGGCAAGTCAGTTAAGAACAAATTCTTATTTACAATGACAGCCAACACCGGCCAAACCCGGACGACACTGGGGCCAATTGTGCGCCGACTCCCAATCACGGCCTGTTGTGATACAGCCTGAATTCAAAATTCTTCAGAATTGCTTAAGTTTATGACAGTTGTAAGTTAGGCTTCTAACTCCCATTATACTGACCTGAGATGGTTCAAAATGAGTTGAGAAATGTTTTGATTGAAGACTCGTATACATTTCCCTGGGCTCTGAGTCTAACCAATGTGCAGAAGATTCTATCTGTGTTCACTGTGTGTGTTGTATCCAAAGGTATTCTATGGTTGTATCCATTCTCCATTCATGGCTGCTCTGCAGTGTTTCTCTTGTTTGTACCCGGTCCCACTGGAATAATGTGACCACAAGCTGTTGTCTTCACTTGTTGTTCTTGTCCGCCATGAACTCGAAAAGCTTCATGCCACAATGAAAACCACGCTGTGGTACTCACATCTGTAATCAGGAAGTGCTTTGGAAGGCAGGCTATGACACACTTCAACTCCATCATCCCAGACATCCCTTGACCCACTCCAACAGCCCCAACAGATCCGTAGACGATGCGATCTCTATTGCACTCCACACTGCCCCTCACCCACCTGTAAGAATGCTGTTCATTGACTACAGCTCAGCGTTCAACACCATTATCCCCCTCCAAGCCAAAATTAGGACCCTGGGCAGGGTTTCTGTGGCCGCAGGTCAGCATTTTAATTTACTGAACATTTGAGAAATTTGCCGAATCCGTATGTGTTGGGTGCGTAACCTGATTACGGCGTCCACCCACGGTGCTCAGAATGATAGAAGTCACATGTAGATTATGGTAATTGAGTTTAACAGAACGTGCTAGTTGAGAATGGAATGATGTGCGGTCCTCCTGATTGAATTCTGATGACACCATGAGGATGTTAGAATACCTGTCCACATTGACTTTTCATCACCAACAAGACCAGTAACGAACAGCAGAATCACTAGCCAACAAGACCAGTAACGAACAGCAGAATCACTAGCCAACAAGACCAGTAACGAACAGCAGAATCACTAGCCAACAAGACCAGCAACGAAACGCAGAATCACTAGCCAACAAGACCAGTAACGAACAAGACCGCCACCCAAGCCATAGACTGTCCGCTCTGCTTCTGCACGGCAGGCGGTACCGGAGCATCAAGTCGAACAGCTTCTAGCCCCAAGCCGTAAGACTGTGCGCTCTGCTTCTGTACAGCAGGCGGTACCGGAGCATCAAGTCTGACACCAACAGGCTCCTGAACAGCTTCTAGCCCCAAGCCGTAAGACTGTGCGCTCTGCTTCTGTACGGCAGGCGGTACCGGAGCATCAAGTCTGACACCAACAGGCTCCTGAACAGCTTCTAGCCCCAAGCTGTAAGACTGCTAAATAGCTAACAGAATGGCTACATGGACTGAGTTAACCCTTTTGTTATTTTATCACTGTCTCTATACACACTCACTGTCTCTATACACACTCACTGTCCAGTATCCCTGTACATTGTTAATATGGTACTGACCCTGTATATAGTCACCTTACCCCTATACATATCTACCTCCGTCACTCCAGTATCCCTGTCCCCTTAACCCTATACATATCTACCTCCATCACTCCAGTATCCCTGCACATTGTTAATATGGTACTGACCCTGTATATAGTCACCTTACCCCTATACATATCTACCTCCATCACTCCAGTATCCCTGTCCCCTTAACCCTATACATATCTACCTCCATCACTCCAGTATCCCTGTCCCCTTAACCCTATACATATCTACCTCCATCACTCCAGTATCCCTGCACATTGTTAATATGGTACTGACCCTGTATATAGTCACCTTAACCCTATACATATCTACCTCCATCACTCCAGTATCCCTGCACATTGTTAATATGGTACTGACCCTGTATACAGCTTACTTACTTTCTCATGTTATTCTTATTTCTCGTGTTTTTGTTCTACCTTGTTATTTTTAGTGCTACGTTGATATTGATTACTGCATTGTTGTGTTTTGTCGCTTGCAAGAAAGGCATTTCACTGTACTTGGTACAAGTGACATCACACCTTATAACTTGTTTGTCGTCCTCAGGGAACAGCTCGTCGGAAGAAGGACATGTTGACCTTTACCTGTTTGTCGTCCTCAGGGAACAGCTCGTAGGAAGAAGGACATGTTGACCTTTACCTGTTTGTTGTCCTCAGGGAACAGCTCGTAGGAAGAAGGACATGTTGACCTTTACCTGTTTGTTGTCCTCAGGGAACAGCTCGTAGGAAGAAGGACATGTTGACCTTTACCTGTTTGTTGTCCTCAGGGAACAGCTCGTAGGAAGAAGGACATGTTGACCTTTACCTGTTTGTTGTCCTCAGGGAACAGCTCGTAGGAAGAAGGACATGTTGACCTTTACCTGTTTGTCGTCCTCAGGGAACAGCTCGTAGGAAGAAGGACATGTTGACCTTTACCTGTTTGTCGTCCTCAGGGAACATCTCGTAGGAAGAAGGACATGTTGACCTTTACCTGTTTGTCGTCCTCAGGGAACAGCTCGTAGGAAGAAGGACATGTTGACCTTTACCTGTTTGTCGTCCTCAGGGAACATCTCGTAGGAAGAAGGACATGTTGACCTTTACCTGTTTGTCGTCCTCAGGGAACAGCTCGTAGGAAGAAGGACATGTTGACCTTTACCTGTTTGTCGTCCTCAGGGAACAGCTCGTAGGAAGAAGGACATGTTGACCTTTACCTGTTTGTCGTCCTCAGGGAACATCTCGTAGGAAGAAGGACATGTTGACCTTTACCTGTTTGTCGTCCTCAGGGAACATCTCGTAGGAAGAAGGACATGTTGACCTTTACCTGTTTGTCGTCCTCAGGGAACAGCTCGTAGGAAGAAGAAGGTGGTTCACAGAACGGCAACAGCCGACGACAAAAAACTCCAGAGTTCCTTGAAGAAACTGGCAGTGAACAACATCTCTGGTATTGAGGAGGTATGCCAATCGATCACTTCATCACACTTTTCTCCAAAGTGTTATTTATGTTATCAGTGTTCTTATATTGCCAGTCCACTTCCCCGTGTGGAAACACAGCTGGCAGTTCTCTCCTAATGGGTTTTTTTCTGCTCCTATTCTTTAATTCAACAGTTCCGACAAAACTAATTTACGGTGCATTCTGGGACAATTATGGATTTTCTTCTTCTTCTTTTGACTCTACACTCCAAAAGATTTAATTTCAAATCAAACAATGACTGGAGGTTAAAGTGCAGACTGTCGGATTTAATTTGAGGGTATTTTCATCCATATTCGAGTGAACCGTTTAGAAAATTACAGCACTTTTTGTACCTGTTCCCTCCAGTTTAGGGGACCAAAAGGTATTGGGATGTATATTAAAGTAGTAAGTGCAGTATTTGGTCCCATATTCCTAGCACACAATGATTACATTAAGCTTGTGACTCTACAAATTTGCTGTTCTGTTTTGGTTGTATTTCAGATTATTTTGTGACAAATAGAAATTAATGGTAAATAGTGTATTGTATCAATTTGTAGTCAATAAACACTTAATGTGGATGATTATATATAATCTTGAATAATGATGAGTGAGAAAGTTAGACACACAAATACTGAACTTTTGACTACTTTAATACACATAAGTGAATTCGTCCCAATGCTTTTGGTCCCGTAAAATGGGGAACTGATGTACAGAAAAAATATTGTAATTTCTAAACGGTTCACCCAATATGGATGTAAATACCCTCAAATTAAATCCGACAGTCTCCACTTTAACCTCCATAGTCATTGTTTTATTTGAAATTAAATCTTTTGGAGTAGAGTCAAAAGGAGAAAATGCTTCTCTGTCCAAGTAACTATGGAGGGCACTGAATATGTACAGAGCATTCAGAGCCCTTCACTTTTTACACTTTTTGTCACGTTAGTCTTATTCTAAAATGTATTAAATAAAAAATCCTTAATCTCCACACAATACCCCATAATGACAAAGTGAAAACAGGTTTCTAGACATTTTTGCAAAAGTATTCAAAATTAATAACTGATACCTTATTTAAGTATTCAGACCATTTACTACCTGACTCATAATTGAGCTCAGGTGCATCCTGTTTCCATTGATCATCCTTGAGATGTTTCTACAACTTGATTGGAGTCCACCTGTGGTCAATTCAAATGATTGGACATGATTTGGAAAGGCACACACCTGTCTATATAAGGTTCCACAGTTGACTGTGCATGTCAGAGCAAAAACGAAGCCATGAGGTGGAAGGAATTGTCCGTAGAGCTCCGAGACAGGATTGTGTCGAGGCACAGATCTGGGGAAGGGTACCAACAAATACAGACGTACACACTGTTTTTTCTAAAAACCTGTTTTTGCTTTGTCAGTATGGGGTATTGTGTGGAGAAAAACAATTTAATCCATCTTAGAATGAGGCTGTGACGTAACAAAATGTGGAAAAAGTCAACAAGTCTGAATATATCCTGTATGTATGTATGTATGTATGTATGTATGTATGGATGGATGAATGGACGGATGGATGGATGGATGGATGGATGAATGGATGGATGGATGGATGAATGGATGGACGGATGGACGGACGGACGGACGGACGGATGGACCAGTGATGTCCACTTTCAGAACCAGAGGAGACCTATTGATAACTGGTGTCCAACCCTCGTCTAAATGACCCCCCCCCCCCCCCCCCCCCCTCTCCCAGGTGAACATGATAAAGGACGATAGCACGGTGATCCACTTCAACAACCCCAAGGTGCAGGCCTCTCTGTCTGCCAACACGTTTGCCATCACAGGCCATGCAGAGAACAAACAGCTGACAGAGATGCTGCCAGGCATCCTCAGCCAGCTGGGGGCAGACAGCTTCACCAGCCTCCGCAAACTGGCTGAGCAGTTCCCACGCCATGGTGGGTGGGACATGGACACTCTGATAGACACACACACACACACACACACACACACACACACACACACACACACACACACACACACACTGTCCCCTATATAGCCACACACTGTCCCCTATATAGACACACACTGTCCCCTGTATAGACACACACACTGTCCCCTATATAGACACACACTGTCCCCTATATAGACACACACTGTCCCCTATATAGACACACACTGTCCCCTGTATAGACACACACTGTCCCCTGTATAGACACACTCTGTCCCCTATATAGACACACACTGTCCCCTATATAGACACACACTGTCCCCTATATAGCCACACACTGTCCCCTGTATAGACACACTCTGTCCCCGAAATATAGACACACTCTGTCCCCTATATAGCCACACACTGTCCCCTATATAGACACACACTGTCCCCTATATAGACACACACTGTCCCCTATATAGACACACACTGTCCCCTGTATAGACACACTCTGTCCCCTATATAGACATACACTGTCCCCTATATAGACACACACTGTCCCCTATATAGACACACACTGTCCCCTGTATAGACACACACACTGTCCCCTATATAGACACACACTGTCCCCTGTACAGACACACTCTGTCCCCTATATAGACACTCACACTGTCCCCTATATAGACACACACACTGTCCCCTATATAGACACACACACTGTCCCCTATACAGACACACACTGTCCCCTATATAGACACACACACTGTCCCCTATATAGACACTCACACTGTCCCCTATATAGACACACACACTGTCCCCTATATAGACACACACACTGTCCCCTATACACACACACACTGTCCCCTATATAGCCACACACTGTCCCCTATATAGACACACACTGTCCCCTATATAGACACACACACTGTCCCCTGTATAGACACACACACTGTCCCCTATATAGACACACACACTGTCCCCTATATAGACACACACACTGTCCCCTATATAGACACACTCTGTCCCCTATATAGACACACACTGTCCCCTATATAGACACACACTGTCCCCTGTATAGACACACACACTGTCCCCTGTATAGACACACACACTGTCCCCTATATAGACACACACTGTCCCCTATATAGACATACACTGTCCCCTATATAGACACACACTGTCCCCTGTATAGACACACACTGTCCCCTGTATAGACACACTCTGTCCCCTATATAGACACACACTGTCCCCTATATAGACACACACTGTCCCCTATATAGCCACACACTGTCCCCTGTATAGACACACTCTGTCCCCTATATAGACACACTCTGTCCCCTATATAGCCACACACTGTCCCCTATATAGACACACACTGTCCCCTATATAGACACACACTGTCCCCTATATAGACACACACTGTCCCCTGTATAGACACTCTGTCCCCTATATAGACACACACTGTCCCCTATATAGACACACACTGTCCCCTATATAGACACACACTGTCCCCTGTATAGACACACACACTGTCCCCTATATAGACACACACTGTCCCCTGTACAGACACACACACTGTCCCCTATATAGACACACACACTGTCCCCTATACAGACACACACACTGTCCCCTGTATAGACACACACTGTCCCCTATATAGACACACACACTGTCCCCTATATAGACACACACACTGTCCCCTATACAGACACACACTGTCCCCTATATAGACACACACACTGTCCCCTATATAGACACTCACACTGTCCCCTATATAGACACACACACTGTCCCCTATATAGACACACACACTGTCCCCTATACACACACACACTGTCCCCTATATAGCCACACACTGTCCCCTATATAGACACACACTGTCCCCTATATAGACACACACACTGTCCCCTGTATAGACACACACACTCTCCCCTATATAGACACACACACTGTCCCCTATATAGACACACACACTGTCCCCTATATAGACACACTCTGTCCCCTATATAGACACACACTGTCCCCTATATAGACACACACTGTCCCCTGTATAGACACACACACTGTCCCCTGTATAGACACACACACTGTCCCCTATATAGACACACACTGTCCCCTATATAGACACACACTGTCCCCTATATAGACACACACTGTCCCCTGTATAGACACACACTGTCCCCTGTATAGACACACTCTGTCCCCTATATAGACACACACTGTCCCCTATATAGACACACACTGTCCCCTATATAGCCACACACTGTCCCCTGTATAGACACACTCTGTCCCCTATATAGACACACTCTGTCCCCTATATAGCCACACACTGTCCCCTATATAGACACACACTGTCCCCTATATAGACACACACTGTCCCCTATATAGACACACACTGTCCCCTGTATAGACACACTCTGTCCCCTATATAGACACACACTGTCCCGTATATAGACACACACTGTCCCCTATATAGACACACACTGTCCCCTGTATAGACACACACACTGTCCCCTATATAGACACACACTGTCCCCTGTACAGACACACACACTGTCCCCTATATAGACACACACACTGTCCCCTATACAGACACACACACTGTCCCCTGTATAGACACACACTGTCCCCTATATAGACACACACACTGTCCCCTATATAGACACACACACTGTCCCCTATACAGACACACACTGTCCCCTATATAGACACACACACTGTCCCCTATATAGACACTCACACTGTCCCCTATACAGACACACACACTGTCCCCTATACAGACACACACACTGTCCCCTGTACAGACACACACACTGTCCCCTATATAGACACACTCTGTCCCCTATATAGACACACACTGTCCCCTATATAGACACACACACTGTCCCCTATACAGACACACACTGTCCCCTATACAGACACACACTGTCCCCTGTATAGACACACACTGTCCCCTGTATAGACACACACACTGTCCCCTGTATAGACACACACACTGTCCCCTGTATAGACACACACACTGTCCCCTGTATAGACACACACTGTCCCCTATACAGACACACACACTGTCCCCTATATAGACACACACACTGTCCCCTGTATAGACACACACACTGTCCCCTATACAGACACACACTGTCCCCTATACAGACACACACACTGTCCCCTATATAGACACACACACTGTCCCCTGTATAGACACTCACACTGTCCCCTATACAGACACACACTGTCCCCTATACAGACACACACTGTCCCCTGTATAGACACACACTGTCCCCTGTATAGACACACACACTGTCCCCTGTATAGACACACACACTGTCCCCTATACAGACACAGACACTGTCCCCTGTATAGACACACACTGTCCCCTATATAGACACACACACTGTCCCCTATATAGACACACACACTGTCCCCTATACAGACACACACACTGTCCCCTGTATAGACACACACTGTCCCCTATATAGACACACACACACTGTCCCCTATATAGACACACACACTGTCCCCTATACAGACACACACTGTCCCCTATATAGACACACACACTGTCCCCTATATAGACACACACACTGTCCCCTATACAGACACACACACTGTCCCCTGTATAGACACACACTGTCCCCTATATAGACACACACACTGTCCCCTATATAGACACACACACTGTCCCCTATACAGACACACACACTGTCCCCTGTATAGACACACACTGTCCCCTATATAGACACACACACTGTCCCCTGTATAGACACACACACTGTCCCCTGTATAGACACACACACTGTCCCCTATATAGACACACACACTGTCCCCTATACAGACACACACACTGTCCCCTGTATAGACACACACTGTCCCCTATATAGACACACACACTGTCCCCTGTATAGACACACACACTGTCCCCTGTATAGACACACACACTGTCCCCTATATAGACACACACACTGTCCCCTATATAGACACACACACTGTCCCCTGTATAGACACACACACTGTCCCCTATACACACACACACTGTCCCCTATATAGACACACACACTGTCCCCTGTATAGACACACACACTGTCCCCTATATAGACACACACACTGTCCCCTATATAGACACACACACTGTCCCCTGTATAGACACACACTGTTCCCTGTATAGACACACACACTGTCCCCTGTATAGACACACACTGTCCCCTATATAGACACACACTGTCCCCTATATAGCCACACACTGTTCCCTGTATAGACACACTGTCCCCTATATAGACACACACACTGTCCCCTATATAGACACACACACTGTCCCCTATACAGACACACACACTGTCCCCTATATAGACACACACACTGTCCCCTGTATAGACACACACACTGTCCCCTATATAGACACACACACTGTCCCCTATATAGACACACACACTGTCCCCTATACAGACACACACACTGTCCCCTATATAGACACACACACTGTCCCCTGTATAGACACTCACACTGTCCCCTATACAGACACTCACACTGTCCCCTATATAGACACTCACACTGTCCCCTATATAGACACACACTGTCCCCTATACAGACACTCACACTGTCCCCTATACAGACACTCACACTGTCCCCTATATAGACACACACTGTCCCCTATACAGACACTCACACTGTCCCCTATACAGACACACACACTGTCCCCTATACAGACACACACACTGTCCCCTATATAGACACACACACTGTCCCCTATACAGACACACACACTGTCCCCTATATAGACACACACTGTCCCCTATATAGACACACACACTGTCCCCTATAAAATGTATATTTTTACCCTGTTCTTCTCCAACTGCAGTACTTGACGACAAATCGATGTCAATCAGCAAACCAGGAGATATTGAGGAGGAGGACGATGACGTTCCAGGTATTGTTTCACACGTCGTTGTTCAATGACAGCATCGTGTGACCTTTGACCTTTTACTGTGATGTGAATGATCACGTGGAGGTGCAGTTCGTTGGTCTCCCTCCCTGGTGTTCTGGCCACGGCCAGGCTAGTTTCTCATAGCATATTGAATTACATATTCTGTGTTTTTGCTTCATATGAGACTCAGTCTTGAATCAACTCCCGTCTCTCCTCTCCACAGATCTCGTAGAAAACTTTGATGAGGCGTCAAAGAATGAAGCCGACTAACCAATCCAACTCCAGCCTCCTTCTACCCTCCACCCAGTACCCAGTACCAACTACCCAGTACCAACTTCCCAGTACCAACTACCCAGTACCCCACCCCCTATCCCCCTACCAACTACCCAGTACTCCACCAACTACCCAGTACCAACTACCCAGTGCCAACTACCCAGTGCCAACTACCCAGTACCCCACCAACTACCCAGTACTCCACCAACTACCCAGTACCCCACCTACTACCCAGTACCAACTACCCAATACCAACTACCCAGTACCCCACCTACTACCCAGTACCAACTACCCAGTACCAACTACCCAGTACCCCACCTACTACCCAGTACCAACTACCCAGTACCAACTACCCAGTACCAACTACCTAGTACCAACTACCCAGTACCAACTACCTAGTACCCAGTACCCAGTACCAACTACCCAGTACCAACTACCTAGTACCAACTACCCAGTACCCCACTTACTATCCAGTACCAACTACCTAGTACCAACTACCCAGTACCAACTACCCAGTACCAACTACCTAGTACCAACTACCCAGTACCCCACCTACTATCCAGTACCAACTACCCAGTACCAACTACCTAGTACCAACTACCCAGTACCCCACCTACTATCCAGTACCAACTACCTAGTACCAACTACCCAGTACCAACTACCCAGTACCAACTACCTAGTACCCCACCAACTACCCAGTACCAACTACCCAGTACCAACTCAGTACCCAGTACCCCACCTACTACCTAGTACCAACTCAGTACCCAGTACCAACTCAGTACCCCACCTACTACCCAGTACCAACTCAGTACCCCACCTACTACCCAGTACCAACTCAGTACCCAGTACCAACTCAGTACCCCACCTACTACCCAGTACCAACTCAGTACCCCACCTACTACCCAGTACCAACTCAGTACCCAGTACCAACTCAGTACCCCACCTACTACCCAGTACCAACTCAGTACCCCACCTACTACCCAGTACCAACTCAGTACCCAGTACCAACTCAGTACCCCACCTACTACCCAGTACCAACTCAGTACCCCACCTACTATCCAGTACCAACTCAGTACCCCACCTACTATCCAGTACCAACTCAGTACCCCACCTACTACCCAATACCAACTCAGTACCCCACCTACTACCCAGTACCAACTCAGTATCCCACCTACTACCCAGTACCAACTCAGTACCCCACCTGCTACCCAGTACCAACTCAGTACCCCACCTACTACCCAGTACCAACTCAGTACCCCACCTACTACCCAGTACCAACTCAGTACCCCACCTACTACCCAGTACCAACTCAGTACCCCACCTACTACCCAGTACCAACTCAGTACCCCACCTACTACCCAGTACCAACCCCTCTATCATGTGAGCTCAAACAGGGGCCTGTTCAGGAAGACATAATGTTACAGAACATTCAGCAACAAAGAATTTTTACCATATAGAACAGATATGTCTTGTCAAATGCAATAGGGAATCATGTCTGCTCGATCCATTCTATTGATATCTGTGACATTCAGAATGGTTCACATTTAACTGAATACACCCCAGACCTCTCTGTTGTGATGGAACTGTTGTCATCGTCTGCTATTTTTAACCTCAGAGAAACCGACCTGGGCTCTGTCCCGAATGGCTCCTTATTCATCGTGCACTACTTTTGACGAGAGCCCCATGTAGGGAATAAGGGGGGGGGGGGGGCATTTTGGACAGAGGCCCAGTGTACCAACGCCATAGCAACACAACATGTATTTTAACAGGCTGTCACATTCAGGACTAGATCCCCTGAGTGACTTGGGCACTTGGGCTTGCGTTCCTAAATGGTACTCTTTGCCTCTTGTACTATTACGGTGAATAAATGGAGTCCAATTTCGAACGCACCTTACTATCGGCAACAGTTGTCAGTCGAACATCTAGAAGGTTTAAATGGCCCGTATTATAGCATGGCTAACACGCTCCAACCCAGCCGTGGTCAGACATCATTAGACTTATTGAATTGTTTTTCTTCCTGTGTATTAAAAACAAAATATGTGATCAATTTTTATATTTCGTTTGCTGTGTTTTTATTGGCTGTATTAGGGATCTGCTTGTTCAATCCAACATTGTGGTTTTATTAGCTGTATTAGGGATATCAACATTGTGGTTTTATTAGCTGTATTGGGGATATTAGCTGTATTAGGGATCTGCTTGTTCAATCCAACATTGTGGTTTTATTAGCTGTATTAGGGATATTAGCTGTATTAGGGATATTAGCTGTATTAGGGATAACGACATTGTGGTTTTTATTAGCTGTATTATGGATATCAACATTGTGGTTTTAATAGCTGTATTAGGGATATTAGCTGTATTAGGGATATTAGCTGTATTAGGGATATTCGCTGTATTAGGGATAACAACATTGTGGTTTTATTAGCTGTATTAGGGATAGTAGCTGTATTAGGGATATCAACATTGTGGGTTTTATTAGCTGTATTAGGGATAGTAGCTGTATTAGGGATATCAACATTGTGGTTTTATTAGCTGTATTAGGGGATATTAGCTGTATTAGGGGATATCAACATTGTGGTTTTATTAGCTGTATTAGGGATATTAGCTGTATTAGGGATAACAACAATGAATAGTTCAGATACAATGTGTGTGTCTGAACTGGCCTATATGGGGCTCTGGTCAAAGGTAGTGCACTACAGGAAATACCTCCCATATGGGATGAAGCCTGTGCATAGTTTTGTTATTTTTTTTATGACATGTTTAGATTTTTCTAGTTATTTAGGGCTCCAAAGCAGACTGGATCTGCATGGTCCCGAGTGGAGCCGCAGTCTCAGGCTAGAGGCGTCACTACAGACCCTGGTTCGATCCCAGGCTGTATCACAGCAGCCCGTGATTGGGAGTCCCGCAGGGCGGCGCACAATTGCCCCAGCATCGGCCGGGGTAGGCCGTCATTGTAAATAATAATTTATTCCTAACTGACTTACCTGGTTAAATAAAGACTCACAAGACCCTCCAAGACTTACAACACTACAGAAGCCTCACCAGGAATGTGTGTGTAAATGTAGAGGCTATTTTTTACCATCGGTCTCTCAGCATAGATCACCTCTTTGCCTGACAGCCAGACTGTGATACCTCTGGTTCAAAGTCTGAGATTAATGCCATACATTTGTTCGGAAAATACCTCTCACAAGCCAGAATGTTAAATATAATTATGTTTTAACATACTTTTCCGGTTGTCCGTGTGGTTGGTACATATGCAGGGAGGAAGGTGAGACTATAACTATAACTAAGTCACCTGTTGAAAGCGCAGGTCACCTGAGACATGCGCACAAGATGAAAACAGACGCGGTCATACTTGCCGAGACCGTGCACGTGTTTACACGGTTCTATCTACACATGCTTCAGGTGAGCGCTTTGAAAAGTTTAATTATACTCTCCTGTGGATGTATTCTCTCACATTCCTTCCTCCAAAAGGACCAACCGCAAGGACAAGCGGAGAAGTAAGTTCACATATCATTTAATTCAATATACTGGCTGGAAACAACTTTCCTGAGCATTCATTTCTGCCTGACATGAGAATTCAACGTCGGGGCTTCAGACTAACCACATCAGTGCATGGTTACATAGCCAATATGAAATCCTATATAACATTGATTGCCGTCCTTTACGTTTAATTATGGCGAGAAGGAGTTATATCCCATATGTAGTACGCTACTTTTGCCTGCGTTGAGCTCGATAGGGAATTGGGTGTCGTTTTTAAGACGTATTTTCCTCAGGATCAAGGGGCGCTGTGCTGCTGTGTATTGCCCTGCTCTGGCTTTGCGGCCTTTTCTGTTGCCTGGAAAAGCCCTCCTCACAAGGTTATGAAATGAATGCCACATTGACTTAACCGTGGAGCTCGTTTTTAATCCCGACTCGGTCACCATTCGGGTGGGTTGAGCCAAGATGTCGTGCCTTTTGCCGCTGTTGCAGCTCCCGTAACCTTTCCTCATGTTAACCCTTGGGGGAGGAGGGATTCTTGAGTGCTGTTGCACAACTATTACTTTCCGACTTCTGCTGTTCGAGTCTGGCAACAACAGAACTGTAAGTGGTGTGCTTTCACGGCGAGACATGTCAAATCTCATTTTTTAAAGGTGATCGTTGTAAATGACCTGTGTGTGTGAGAGAGAATGAGGGATAGGGACGGGAGGATTTCGTGGCTCTACGCGTGATGATGGGGATTCCACCAGTGAGTATAGTTTATGCCGTCGGTTTGTTGTTCCATGTAATCTTATAGCTCTGGTGGTACACAGTCACTAGGCTTCGGCCATTGAGTCCTACTGATGTATTATATGTGTGGCTTTCTGGAAGTCGTCATTATAAGATCTGATAGGGACATTTTATAAAGATTGTAACGTTGCCTACTTTAAGTATGTGTGTCTCGTTAGCGCCAACGTCGAGTAGCAAAGCCACACAAACAACATTAGCTAGCGTGCTAACTGACGGGAAATAACGCTAGCTAATCTCTTGGCTGGCAGTGGACAACATTTAGGCTGCTTTCGGGTGTCAGCTTTGTTCAACAACAGTCGGTGCCACTGGCTTGTAGCCATAATAACCCCGACGGATATACGACGATATGCCTGGCCATGATTACAGCAACACAGTGCAGCAGCCAGTAGCCGCTAGTAAACTCGACCATCCGCAACATTGGACTGGTGATTTACCAGAGACAATATATCTATTGTCCTAAACAGCTACTTGGAAACATTATCGCTCTCTGGTGCTACTATTTAGCAACATTTTGAGCACGTTGTTACAACATTGTAGCCTTCACGTTATTGACTGAACTTGTGCGGCCTCAAGTGGATTCTGCATTGCATTTAGGTTTTAGCTACTAAGTTAGCATCTTACCGCAGATCCTTGTGCTGATGGCAACCCCATCAACTCCCTGGCCACAAGTTAACCATAAACAACCAACTAGCTGTCACTTCTTTTAATGATAGCTATGTTATAGTATATTATGAAATGTAACGACCTCGGGTTCCAGTATTGTTGACAAGGTACTGAATGTGACTCAGTGGAGCTTATTTTTGGTCTGTTGTGGCTTCACCTACTAACCACACAGCTGTTGTTGGTAAGCGGTTCCCGGAGTGGTGTAGTAGGCTACTTTCAAAGAGGCCAGACGAAATATCAACTGTTTAATGGTATAATAATTAGCCTAAATATTGAACTGATTCCTTGTGTAGGATGGTTGTTAGAGTAAGTGAAAGAGGCTGGCCTATCCAAGAAGCTAGGCGACGTATTTATCAAGCGTCTCGAAGTAGGAGTGCATATTGATCCGTTCAGCCTTTTAGATCCCCATTTTAAAAGAGAACAAGGACAAGGGAGAGACCAGTTCCTTTATTCACAAAACATCTCAGAAAAGGCTCCAGGAATACAGTTAACCTGTTTTTATAAGACTAAAAATACTCCCAGCTCAGAGTAGGTTTTAGGACAAGACGCTGCTCAGAGTAGGTTTTAGGACAAGACGCTGCTCAGAGTAGGTTTTAGGACAAGACGCTGCTCAGAGTAGGTTTTAGGACAAGACGCTGCTCAGAGTAGGTTTTAGGGTGATGTTATTAAGACACTGCTCAGACAAACTCTTGAGTCAGGAGTAAAATCAATTTGTAAAAGTTTGTCAGCTGGTAAAAATGACAGTTTGAGCTACTGCAAAGGAAAGATGGCTGACCTTCGTTCACAGTTATTAGCTTAGTGCAGTGGTTACCAACCCTTAGATCGACTGCACGGTCCAAGGCATTCCTAGTCGATCACCAAACATTTCTGTAAAAAAACAACAACGATAAAGCCTTGCGTTTCTATTTATTATTTGTTTTGTGTTGTTGGCGGCAGGTGCACTTGATTTAGCAGGTATAGTGTCGGAAGGCAAATTGTTCCCATTTTGAATCATTTCATTTGTCTGAAGGTAGAACTCCTACACGCCGGGCCTAGAGAACAAGTGCACCTACAGGCCTACCGTTGGCCAATCGGATAGCTCTGATCACCGTGACGGCACTGTCCTCGAGCCATAGACTGTAAAAAGAGAACCTTGACCTCACTGCCAAGTTGATAATGTGAGATTTCAAAACTTTTAAAACCATGAGAAGGCTTCAACGAATACAGCGAAGCGCTGCTGTTTTTATGGGTATGTTCAAGTTGTTACTCAGCACTGTCAACACGTTGTTAAACACTTTTTTAAATTTGCTATAAAATGCGGTTTCTCCCTACTTCCACTCACGCTACAACCGGCACTGCAGCTGTAATGAATGAGGACAAACAGCACTGCAGCTGTAATGAATGAATACAACCAGCACTGCAGCTGTAATGAATGAATACAACCAACACTGCAGCTGTAATGAATGACTACAACCAGCACTGCAGCTGTAATGAATGACTACAACCAGCACTGCAGCTGTAATGAATGAATACAACCAACTCTGCAGCTGTAATGAATGAATACAACCGGCACTGCAGCTGTAATGAATGAGGACAACCGGCACTGCAGCTGTAATGAATGAATACAACCGGCACTGCAGCTGTAATGAATGAATACAACCAGCACTGCAGCTGTAATGAATGAGGACAACCGGCTCTGCAGCTGTAATGAATGAGGACAACCGGCTCTGCAGCTGTAATGAATGAGGACAACCGGCACTGCAGCTGTAATGAATGAATACAACCGGCACTGCAGCTGTAATGAATGAGGACAACCGGCTCTGCAGCTGTAATGAATGAGGACAACCGGCTCTGCAGCTGTAATGAATGAATACAACCGGCACTGCAGCTGTAATGAATGAGGACAACCGGCACTGCAGCTGTAATGAATGAGGACAACCGGCACTGCAGCTGTAATGAATGAGGACAACCAACACTGCAGCTGTAATGAATGAATACAACCGGCACTGCAGCTGTAATGAATGAGGACAACCGGCTCTGCAGCTGTAATGAATGAGGACAACCGGCACTGCAGCTGTAATGAATGAATACAACCGGCACTGCAGCTGTAATGAATGACTACAACCGGCACTGCAGCTGTAATGAATGAGGACAACCGGCACTGCAGCTGTAATGAATGAGGACAACCGGCACTGCAGCTGTAATGAATGAGGACAACCGGCACTGCAGCTGTAATGAATGAGGACAACCGGCACTGCAGCTGTAATGAATGAGGACAACCGGCTCTGCAGCTGTAATGAATGAGGACAACCGGCTCTGCAGCTGTAATGAATGAATACAACCGGCACTGCAGCTGTAATGAATGAATACAACCGGCTCTGCAGCTGTAATGAATGAGGACAACCGGCTCTGCAGCTGTAATGAATGAATACAACCAGCACTGCAGCTGTAATGAATGAATACAACCGGCTCTGCAGCTGTAATGAATGACTACAACCGGCACTGCAGCTGTAATGAATGACTACAACCGGCACTGCAGCTGTAATGAATGAGGACAACCGGCACTGCAGCTGTAATGAATGACTACAACCAGCACTGCAGCTGTAATGAATGAGGACAACCGGCACTGCAGCTGTAATGAATGACTACAACCGGCACTGCAGCTGTAATGAATGAGGACAACCGGCTCTGCAGCTGTAATGAATGAGGACAACCGGCTCTGCAGCTGTAATGAATGAGGACAACCAGCACTGCAGCTGTAATGAATGAATACAACCAGCACTGCAGCTGTAATGAATGAGGACAACCAGCACTGCAGCTGTAATGAATGAATACAACCGGCTCTGCAGCTGTAATGAATGAATACAACCGGCACTGCAGCTGTAATGAATGAGGACAACCGGCACTGCAGCTGTAATGAATGAGGACAACCGGCACTGCAGCTGTAATGAATGAGGACAACCGGCACTGCAGCTGTAATGAATGAGGACAACCGGCACTGCAGCTGTAATGAATGAGGACAACCGGCACTGCAGCTGTAATGAATGAATACAACCGGCTCTGCAGCTGTAATGAATGACTACAACCAGCTCTGCAGCTGTAATGAATGACTACAACCGGCACTGCAGCTGTAATGAATGACTACAACCAGCTCTGCAGCTGTAATGAATGACTACAACCGGCACTGCAGCTGTAATGAATGAGGACAACCAGCACTGCAGCTGTAATGAATGAGGACAACCGGCACTGCAGCTGTAATGAATGACTACAACCGGCACTGCAGCTGTAATGAATGAGGACAACCGGCACTGCAGCTGTAATGAATGAGGACAACCGGCACTGCAGCTGTAATGAATGAATACAACCGGCACTGCAGCTGTAATGAATGAGGACAACCAACACTGCAGCTGTAATGAATGAGGACAACCGGCACTGCAGCTGTAATGAATGACTACAACCAGCTCTGCAGCTGTAATGAATGAGGACAACCGGCACTGCAGCTGTAATGAATGACTACAACCAGCTCTGCAGCTGTAATGAATGAGGACAACCGGCACTGCAGCTGTAATGAATGAGGACAACCGGCTCTGCAGCTGTAATGAATGAGGACAACCGGCTCTGCAGCTGTAATGAATGAGGACAACCGGCACTGCAGCTGTAATGAATGAGGACAACCAGCACTGCAGCTGTAATGAATGACTACAACCGGCACTGCAGCTGTAATGAATGAATACAACCGGCACTGCAGCTGTAATGAATGAGGACAACCGGCTCTGCAGCTGTAATGAATGAATACAACCGGCTCTGCAGCTGTAATGAATGAATACAACCGGCTCTGCAGCTGTAATGAATGAATACAACCGGCACTGCAGCTGTAATGAATGAATACAACCGGCTCTGCAGCTGCAATGAATGACTACAACCAACACTGCAACTGTAATGAATGACTACAACCAGCACTGCAGCTGTAATGAATGAGGACAACCGGCACTGCAGCTGTAATGAATGACTACAACCGGCACTGCAGCTGTAATGAATGACTACAACCGGCACTGCAGCTGTAATGAATGACTACAACCGGCACTGCAGCTGTAATGAATGACTACAACCGGCACTGCAGCTGTAATGAATGAGGACAACCGGCACTGCAGCTGTAATGAATGACTACAACCGGCACTGCAGCTGTAATGAATGAGGACAACCGGCACTGCAGCTGTAATGAATGAGGACAACCGGCACTGCAGCTGTAATGAATGACTACAACCGGCACTGCAGCTGTAATGAATGAGGACAACCGGCACTGCAGCTGTAATGAATGACGACAACCGGCACTGCAGCTGTAATGAATGACTACAACCGGCACTGCAGCTGTAATGAATGACTACAACCGGCACTGCAGCTGTAATGAATGACTACAACCGGCACTGCAGCTGTAATGAATGACTACAACCGGCACTGCAGCTGTAATGAATGAGGACAACCGGCACTGCAGCTGTAATGAATGAATACAACCGGCACTGCAGCTGTAATGAATGACTACAACCGGCACTGCAGCTGTAATGAATGACGACAACCGGCACTGCAGCTGTAATGAATGACTACAACCAACACTGCAGCTGTAATGAATGAATACAACCAACACTGCAGCTGTAATGAATGAATACAACCGGCACTGCAGCTGTAATGAATGACTACAACCAACACTGCAGCTGTAATGAATGAATACAACCGGCACTGCAGCTGTAATGAATGAATACAACCGGCACTGCAGCTGTAATGAATGACTACAACCGGCACTGCAGCTGTAATGAATGAGGACAACCGGCACAGCAGCTGTAATGAATGACTACAACCAACACTGCAGCTGTAATGAATGAATACAACCGGCACTGCAGCTGTAATGAATGAATACAACCGGCACTGCAGCTGTAATGAATGACTACAACCGGCACTGCAGCTGTAATGAATGACTACAACCAACACTGCAGCTGTAATGAATGAATACAACCGGCACTGCAGCTGTAATGAATGAATACAACCGGCACTGCAGCTGTAATGAATGACTACAACCGGCTCTGCAGCTGTAATGAATGAATACAACCGGCACTGCAGCTGTAATGAATGAGGACAACCGGCACTGCAGCTGTAATGAATGACTACAACCGGCACTGCAGCTGTAATGAATGAATACAACCGGCACTGCAGCTGTAATGAATGAGGACAACCGGCTCTGCAGCTGTAATGAATGAGGACAACCGGCTCTGCAGCTGTAATGAATGAATACAACCGGCACTGCAGCTGTAATGAATGAGGACAACCGGCACTGCAGCTGTAATGAATGACTACAACCGGCACTGCAGCTGTAATGAATGACTACAACCGGCACTGCAGCTGTAATGAATGAGGACAACTGGCACTGCAGCTGTAATGAATGACTACAACCGGCACTGCAGCTGTAATGAATGACTACAACCGGCACTGCAGCTGTAATGAATGAGGACAACTGGCACTGCAGCTGTAATGAATGACTACAACCGGCACTGCAGCTGTAATGAATGAATACAACCGGCACTGCAGCTGTAATGAATGAATACAACCGGCACTGCAGCTGTAATGAATGAGGACAACCGGCACTGCAGCTGTAATGAATGAATACAACCGGCACTGCAGCTGTAATGAATGAGGACAACCGGCACTGCAGCTGTAATGAATGAGGACAACCGGCACTGCAGCTGTAATGAATGACTACAACCGGCACTGCAGCTGTAATGAATGAGGACAACCGGCTCTGCAGCTGTAATGAATGACTACAACCGGCACTGCAGCTGTAATGAATGACTACAACCGGCTCTGCAGCTGTAATGAATGACTACAACCGGCACTGCAGCTGTAATGAATGACTACAACCGGCACTGCAGCTGTAATGAATGAGGACAACCGGCTCTGCAGCTGTAATGAATGACTACAACCGGCACTGCAGCTGTAATGAATGACTACAACCGGCACTGCAGCTGTAATGAATGACTACAACCGGCACTGCAGCTGTAATGAATGACTACAACCGGCACTGCAGCTGTAATGAATGACTACAACCGGCTCTGCAGCTGTAATGAATGACTACAACCGGCACTGCAGCTGTAATGAATGACTACAACCGGCACTGCAGCAGTAATGAATGACTACAACCGGCACTGCAGCAGTAATGAATGACTACAACCGGCTCTGCAGCAGTAATGAATGACTACAACCGGCACTGCAGCAGTAATGAATGACTACAACCGGCACTGCAGCTGTAATGAATGACTACAACCGGCTCTGCAGCTGTAATGAATGAGGACAACCGGCACTGCAGCTGTAATGAATGACTACAACCGGCACTGCAGCTGTAATGAATGACTACAACCGGCACTGCAGCTGTAATGAATGAGGACAACCGGCACTGCAGCTGTAATGAATGAATACAACCGGCACTGCAGCTGTAATGAATGAGGACAACCGGCTCTGCAGCTGTAATGAATGAGGACAACCGGCACTGCAGCTGTAATGAATGAATACAACCGGCACTGCAGCTGTAATGAATGAGGACAACCGGCTCTGCAGCTGTAATGAATGAGGACAACCAACACTGCAGCTGTAATGAATGAATACAACCGGCACTGCAGCTGTAATGAATGACTACAACCGGCTCTGCAGCTGTAATGAATGACTACAACCGGCTCTGCAGCTGTAATGAATGACTACAACCGGCACTGCAGCTGTAATGAATGAGGACAACCGGCACTGCAGCTGTAATGAATGAGGACAACCGGCTCTGCAGCTGTAATGAATGAGGACAACCGGCACTGCAGCTGTAATGAATGAGGACAACCGGCACTGCAGCTGTAATGAATGAGGACAACCGGCACTGCAGCTGTAATGAATGAGGACAACCAACACTGCAGCTGTAATGAATGAGGACAACCGGCTCTGCAGCTGTAATGAATGACTACAACCGGCTCTGCAGCTGTAATGAATGAGGACAACCAACACTGCAGCTGTAATGAATGAGGACAACCGGCTCTGCAGCTGTAATGAATGACTACAACCGGCTCTGCAGCTGTAATGAATGACTACAACCGGCTCTGCAGCTGTAATGAATGAGGACAACCAGCACTGCAGCTGTAATGAATGAGGACAACCGGCACTGCAGCTGTAATGAATGAGGACAACCAACACTGCAGCTGTAATGAATGAGGACAACCAACACTGCAGCTGTAATGAATGAGGACAACCAACACTGCAGCTGTAATGAATGAGGACAACCGGCACTGCAGCTGTAATGAATGAGGACAACCGGCACTGCAGCTGTAATGAATGAGGACAACCGGCTCTGCAGCTGTAATGAATGAATACAACCGGCACTGCAGCTGTAATGAATGAGGACAACCAGCTCTGCAGCTGTAATGAATGAATACAACCGGCACTGCAGCTGTAATGAATGAGGACAACCAGCTCTGCAGCTGTAATGAATGAATACAACCGGCACTGCAGCTGTAATGAATGAGGACAACCAGCTCTGCAGCTGTAATGAATGAGGACAACCGGCACTGCAGCTGTAATGAATGAGGACAACCGGCACTGCAGCTGTAATGAATGAATACAACCGGCACTGCAGCTGTAATGAATGAATACAACCGGCTCTGCAGCTGTAATGAATGACTACAACCGGCACTGCAGCTGTAATGAATGAGGACAACCGGCTCTGCAGCTGTAATGAATGAGGACAACCGGCACTGCAGCTGTAATGAATGAGGACAACCGGCACTGCAGCTGTAATGAATGAGGACAACCAACACTGCAGCTGTAATGAATGAGGACAACCGGCTCTGCAGCTGTAATGAATGACTACAACCGGCTCTGCAGCTGTAATGAATGAGGACAACCAACACTGCAGCTGTAATGAATGAGGACAACCGGCTCTGCAGCTGTAATGAATGACTACAACCGGCTCTGCAGCTGTAATGAATGACTACAACCGGCTCTGCAGCTGTAATGAATGAGGACAACCAGCACTGCAGCTGTAATGAATGAGGACAACCGGCACTGCAGCTGTAATGAATGAGGACAACCAACACTGCAGCTGTAATGAATGAGGACAACCAACACTGCAGCTGTAATGAATGAGGACAACCAACACTGCAGCTGTAATGAATGAGGACAACCGGCACTGCAGCTGTAATGAATGAGGACAACCGGCACTGCAGCTGTAATGAATGAGGACAACCGGCTCTGCAGCTGTAATGAATGAATACAACCGGCACTGCAGCTGTAATGAATGAGGACAACCAGCTCTGCAGCTGTAATGAATGAATACAACCGGCACTGCAGCTGTAATGAATGAGGACAACCAGCTCTGCAGCTGTAATGAATGAATACAACCGGCACTGCAGCTGTAATGAATGAGGACAACCAGCTCTGCAGCTGTAATGAATGAGGACAACCGGCACTGCAGCTGTAATGAATGAGGACAACCGGCACTGCAGCTGTAATGAATGAATACAACCGGCACTGCAGCTGTAATGAATGAATACAACCGGCTCTGCAGCTGTAATGAATGACTACAACCGGCACTGCAGCTGTAATGAATGAGGACAACCGGCTCTGCAGCTGTAATGAATGAGGACAACCGGCACTGCAGCTGTAATGAATGAATACAACCGGCACTGCAGCTGTAATGAATGACTACAACCGGCACTGCAGCTGTAATGAATGAGGACAACCAGCTCTGCAGCTGTAATGAATGAGGACAACCGGCTCTGCAGCTGTAATGAATGACTACAACCAGCTCTGCAGCTGTAATGAATGAATACAACCGGCACTGCAGCTGTAATGAATGACTACAACCGGCTCTGCAGCTGTAATGAATGAATACAACCAACACTGCAGCTGTAATGAATGACTACAACCGGCTCTGCAGCTGTAATGAATGAATACAACCAGCACTGCAGCTGTAATGAATGACTACAACCGGCTCTGCAGCTGTAATGAATGAGGACAACCGGCACTGCAGCTGTAATGAATGAGGACAACCAGCTCTGCAGCTGTAATGAATGAGGACAACCAGCTCTGCAGCTGTAATGAATGAGGACAACCGGCTCTGCAGCTGTAATGAATGAGGACAACCAGCTCTGCAGCTGTAATGAATGAGGACAACCGGCACTGCAGCTGTAATGAATGACTACAACCGGCTCTGCAGCTGTAATGAATGAATACAACCGGCACTGCAGCTGTAATGAATGAGGACAACCGGCACTGCAGCTGTAATGAATGAGGACAACCGGCACTGCAGCTGTAATGAATGAGGACAACCGGCACTGCAGCTGTAATGAATGAGGACAACCGGCTCTGCAGCTGTAATGAATGAGGACAACCAACACTGCAGCTGTAATGAATGAGGACAACCGGCACTGCAGCTGTAATGAATGAGGACAACCGGCACTGCAGCTGTAATGAATGAGGACAACCGGCACTGCAGCTGTAATGAATGAATACAACCGGCTCTGCAGCTGTAATGAATGAGGACAACCGGCTCTGCAGCTGTAATGAATGAGGACAACCGGCACTGCAGCTGTAATGAATGAGGACAACCGGCACTGCAGCTGTAATGAATGAGGACAACCAGCACTGCAGCTGTAATGAATGAATACAACCGGCTCTGCAGCTGTAATGAATGAGGACAACCGGCTCTGCAGCTGTAATGAATGAATACAACCGGCACTGCAGCTGTAATGAATGAGGACAACCGGCACTGCAGCTGTAATGAATGAATACAACCGGCACTGCAGCTGTAATGAATGAGGACAACCGGCACTGCAGCTGTAATGAATGACTACAACCGGCACTGCAGCTGTAATGAATGAATACAACCGGCACTGCAGCTGTAATGAATGAATACAACCGGCACTGCAGCTGTAATGAATGAATACAACCGGCACTGCAGCTGTAATGAATGAATACAACCGGCACTGCAGCTGTAATGAATGAATACAACCGGCACTGCAGCTGTAATGAATGAATACAACCGGCACTGCAGCTGTAATGAATGAATACAACCGGCACTGCAGCTGTAATGAATGAATACAACCGGCACTGCAGCTGTAATGAATGAATACAACCGGCTCTGCAGCTGTAATGAATGACTACAACCGGCACTGCAGCTGTAATGAATGAATACAACCGGCACTGCAGCTGTAATGAATGAGGACAACCGGCTCTGCAGCTGTAATGAATGAGGACAACCGGCACTGCAGCTGTAATGAATGACTACAACCAGCACTGCAGCTGTAATGAATGAGGACAACCGGCACTGCAGCTGTAATGAATGACTACAACCGGCACTGCAGCTGTAATGAATGAATACAACCGGCACTGCAGCTGTAATGAATGACTACAACCGGCTCTGCAGCTGTAATGAATGACTACAACCGGCTCTGCAGCTGTAATGAATGAGGACAACCGGCTCTGCAGCTGTAATGAATGAATACAACCGGCACTGCAGCTGTAATGAATGAGGACAACCGGTCGCTGCAGCTGTAATGAATGAATACAACCGGCACTGCAGCTGTAATGAATGAGGACAACCGGCACTGCAGCTGTAATGAATGACTACAACCGGCACTGCAGCTGTAATGAATGAATACAACCGGCACTGCAGCTGTAATGAATGAATACAACCGGCACTGCAGCTGTAATGAATGAATACAACCGGCACTGCAGCTGTAATGAATGACTACAACCAGCACTGCAGCTGTAATGAATGAGGACAACCGGCACTGCAGCTGTAATGAATGAGGACAACCGGCTCTGCAGCTGTAATGAATGACTACAACCGGCACTGCAGCTGTAATGAATGAGGACAACCGGCTCTGCAGCTGTAATGAATGAATACAACCGGCACTGCAGCTGTAATGAATGAGGACAACCGGTCGCTGCAGCTGTAATGAATGAATACAACCGGCACTGCAGCTGTAATGAATGAGGACAACCGGCACTGCAGCTGTAATGAATGACTACAACCGGCACTGCAGCTGTAATGAATGAATACAACCGGCACTGCAGCTGTAATGAATGAATACAACCGGCACTGCAGCTGTAATGAATGAATACAACCGGCACTGCAGCTGTAATGAATGACTACAACCGGCACTGCAGCTGTAATGAATGAGGACAACCGGCACTGCAGCTGTAATGAATGACTACAACCGGCACTGCAGCTGTAATGAATGAATACAACCGGCACTGCAGCTGTAATGAATGACTACAACCGGCTCTGCAGCTGTAATGAATGACTACAACCGGCTCTGCAGCTGTAATGAATGAGGACAACCGGCTCTGCAGCTGTAATGAATGAATACAACCGGCACTGCAGCTGTAATGAATGAGGACAACCGGCACTGCAGCTGTAATGAATGAATACAACCGGCACTGCAGCTGTAATGAATGAGGACAACCGGCACTGCAGCTGTAATGAATGACTACAACCGGCACTGCAGCTGTAATGAATGAATACAACCGGCACTGCAGCTGTAATGAATGAATACAACCGGCACTGCAGCTGTAATGAATGAATACAACCGGCACTGCAGCTGTAATGAATGAATACAACCGGCACTGCAGCTGTAATGAATGAATACAACCGGCTCTGCAGCTGTAATGAATGACTACAACCGGCACTGCAGCTGTAATGAATGAATACAACCGGCACTGCAGCTGTAATGAATGAGGACAACCGGCTCTGCAGCTGTAATGAATGAGGACAACCGGCACTGCAGCTGTAATGAATGACTACAACCAGCACTGCAGCTGTAATGAATGAGGACAACCGGCACTGCAGCTGTAATGAATGACTACAACCGGCACTGCAGCTGTAATGAATGAATACAACCGGCACTGCAGCTGTAATGAATGACTACAACCGGCTCTGCAGCTGTAATGAATGACTACAACCGGCTCTGCAGCTGTAATGAATGAGGACAACCGGCTCTGCAGCTGTAATGAATGAATACAACCGGCACTGCAGCTGTAATGAATGAGGACAACCGGCACTGCAGCTGTAATGAATGAATACAACCGGCACTGCAGCTGTAATGAATGAGGACAACCGGCACTGCAGCTGTAATGAATGACTACAACCGGCACTGCAGCTGTAATGAATGAATACAACCGGCACTGCAGCTGTAATGAATGAATACAACCGGCACTGCAGCTGTAATGAATGAATACAACCGGCACTGCAGCTGTAATGAATGAATACAACCGGCACTGCAGCTGTAATGAATGAATACAACCGGCTCTGCAGCTGTAATGAATGACTACAACCAGCACTGCAGCTGTAATGAATGAGGACAACCAGCACTGCAGCTGTAATGAATGACTACAACCGGCACTGCAGCTGTAATGAATGAATACAACCGGCACTGCAGCTGTAATGAATGACTACAACCGGCACTGCAGCTGTAATGAATGACTACAACCAGCACTGCAGCTGTAATGAATGAGGACAACCGGCACTGCAGCTGTAATGAATGACTACAACCAGCACTGCAGCTGTAATGAATGAGGACAACCGGCACTGCAGCTGTAATGAATGACTACAACCGGCACTGCAGCTGTAATGAATGACTACAACCGGCTCTGCAGCTGTAATGAATGAGGACAACCGGCACTGCAGCTGTAATGAATGAGGACAACCGGCACTGCAGCTGTAATGAATGACTACAACCAGCTCTGCAGCTGTAATGAATGAATACAACCGGCACTGCAGCTGTAATGAATGAGGACAACCGGCACTGCAGCTGTAATGAATGAATACAACCAGCTCTGCAGCTGTAATGAATGAATACAACCGGCACTGCAGCTGTAATAAATGACTACAACCGGCTCTGCAGCTGTAATGAATGAATACAACCGGCACTGCAGCTGTAATGAATGACTACAACCGGCTCTGCAGCTGTAATGAATGAGGACAACCAACACTGCAGCTGTAATGAATGAGGACAACCGGCTCTGCAGCTGTAATGAATGACGACAACCGGCACTGCAGCTGTAATGAATGACTACAACCGGCTCTGCAGCTGTAATGAATGAATACAACCGGCACTGCAGCTGTAATGAATGAATACAACCGGCTCTGCAGCTGTAATGAATGAGGACAACCGGCACTGCAGCTGTAATGAATGAGGACAACCGGCTCTGCAGCTGTAATGAATGAGGACAACCGGCACTGCAGCTGTAATGAATGAATACAACCGGCACTGCAGCTGTAATGAATGACTACAACCGGCACTGCAGCTGTAATGAATGAGGACAACCAGCTCTGCAGCTGTAATGAATGAGGACAACCGGCTCTGCAGCTGTAATGAATGACTACAACCAGCTCTGCAGCTGTAATGAATGAATACAACCGGCACTGCAGCTGTAATGAATGACTACAACCGGCTCTGCAGCTGTAATGAATGAATACAACCAACACTGCAGCTGTAATGAATGACTACAACCGGCTCTGCAGCTGTAATGAATGAATACAACCGGCACTGCAGCTGTAATGAATGACTACAACCGGCTCTGCAGCTGTAATGAATGAGGACAACCGGCACTGCAGCTGTAATGAATGAGGACAACCAGCTCTGCAGCTGTAATGAATGAGGACAACCAGCTCTGCAGCTGTAATGAATGAGGACAACCGGCTCTGCAGCTGTAATGAATGAGGACAACCAGCTCTGCAGCTGTAATGAATGAGGACAACCGGCACTGCAGCTGTAATGAATGACTACAACCGGCTCTGCAGCTGTAATGAATGAATACAACCGGCACTGCAGCTGTAATGAATGAGGACAACCGGCACTGCAGCTGTAATGAATGAGGACAACCGGCACTGCAGCTGTAATGAATGAGGACAACCGGCACTGCAGCTGTAATGAATGAGGACAACCGGCTCTGCAGCTGTAATGAATGAGGACAACCAACACTGCAGCTGTAATGAATGAGGACAACCGGCACTGCAGCTGTAATGAATGAGGACAACCGGCACTGCAGCTGTAATGAATGAGGACAACCAGCACTGCAGCTGTAATGAATGAATACAACCGGCTCTGCAGCTGTAATGAATGAGGACAACCGGCTCTGCAGCTGTAATGAATGAGGACAACCGGCACTGCAGCTGTAATGAATGAGGACAACCGGCACTGCAGCTGTAATGAATGAGGACAACCAGCACTGCAGCTGTAATGAATGAATACAACCGGCTCTGCAGCTGTAATGAATGAGGACAACCGGCTCTGCAGCTGTAATGAATGAATACAACCGGCACTGCAGCTGTAATGAATGAGGACAACCGGCACTGCAGCTGTAATGAATGAATACAACCGGCACTGCAGCTGTAATGAATGAGGACAACCGGCACTGCAGCTGTAATGAATGACTACAACCGGCACTGCAGCTGTAATGAATGAATACAACCGGCACTGCAGCTGTAATGAATGAATACAACCGGCACTGCAGCTGTAATGAATGAATACAACCGGCACTGCAGCTGTAATGAATGAATACAACCGGCACTGCAGCTGTAATGAATGAATACAACCGGCACTGCAGCTGTAATGAATGAATACAACCGGCACTGCAGCTGTAATGAATGAATACAACCGGCTCTGCAGCTGTAATGAATGACTACAACCGGCACTGCAGCTGTAATGAATGAATACAACCGGCACTGCAGCTGTAATGAATGAGGACAACCGGCTCTGCAGCTGTAATGAATGAGGACAACCGGCACTGCAGCTGTAATGAATGACTACAACCAGCACTGCAGCTGTAATGAATGAGGACAACCGGCACTGCAGCTGTAATGAATGACTACAACCGGCACTGCAGCTTTAATGAATGAATACAACCGGCACTGCAGCTGTAATGAATGACTACAACCGGCTCTGCAGCTGTAATGAATGACTACAACCGGCTCTGCAGCTGTAATGAATGAGGACAACCGGCTCTGCAGCTGTAATGAATGAATACAACCGGCACTGCAGCTGTAATGAATGAGGACAACCGGTCGCTGCAGCTGTAATGAATGAATACAACCGGCACTGCAGCTGTAATGAATGAGGACAACCGGCACTGCAGCTGTAATGAATGACTACAACCGGCACTGCAGCTGTAATGAATGAATACAACCGGCACTGCAGCTGTAATGAATGAATACAACCGGCACTGCAGCTGTAATGAATGAATACAACCGGCACTGCAGCTGTAATGAATGACTACAACCAGCACTGCAGCTGTAATGAATGAGGACAACCGGCACTGCAGCTGTAATGAATGACTACAACCGGCTCTGCAGCTGTAATGAATGACTACAACCGGCACTGCAGCTGTAATGAATGACTACAACCGGCACTGCAGCTGTAATGAATGAGGACAACCGGCTCTGCAGCTGTAATGAATGAATACAACCGGCACTGCAGCTGTAATGAATGAGGACAACCGGTCGCTGCAGCTGTAATGAATGAATACAACCGGCACTGCAGCTGTAATGAATGAGGACAACCGGCACTGCAGCTGTAATGAATGACTACAACCGGCACTGCAGCTGTAATGAATGAATACAACCGGCACTGCAGCTGTAATGAATGAATACAACCGGCACTGCAGCTGTAATGAATGAATACAACCGGCACTGCAGCTGTAATGAATGACTACAACCAGCACTGCAGCTGTAATGAATGAGGACAACCGGCACTGCAGCTGTAATGAATGACTACAACCGGCACTGCAGCTGTAATGAATGAATACAACCGGCACTGCAGCTGTAATGAATGACTACAACCGGCTCTGCAGCTGTAATGAATGACTACAACCGGCTCTGCAGCTGTAATGAATGAGGACAACCGGCTCTGCAGCTGTAATGAATGAATACAACCGGCACTGCAGCTGTAATGAATGAGGACAACCGGCACTGCAGCTGTAATGAATGAATACAACCGGCACTGCAGCTGTAATGAATGAGGACAACCGGCACTGCAGCTGTAATGAATGACTACAACCGGCACTGCAGCTGTAATGAATGAATACAACCGGCACTGCAGCTGTAATGAATGAATACAACCGGCACTGCAGCTGTAATGAATGAATACAACCGGCACTGCAGCTGTAATGAATGAATACAACCGGCACTGCAGCTGTAATGAATGAATACAACCGGCTCTGCAGCTGTAATGAATGACTACAACCGGCACTGCAGCTGTAATGAATGAATACAACCGGCACTGCAGCTGTAATGAATGAGGACAACCGGCTCTGCAGCTGTAATGAATGAGGACAACCGGCACTGCAGCTGTAATGAATGAGGACAACCGGCACTGCAGCTGTAATGAATGACTACAACCAGCACTGCAGCTGTAATGAATGAGGACAACCGGCACTGCAGCTGTAATGAATGACTACAACCGGCACTGCAGCTGTAATGAATGAATACAACCGGCACTGCAGCTGTAATGAATGACTACAACCGGCTCTGCAGCTGTAATGAATGACTACAACCGGCTCTGCAGCTGTAATGAATGAGGACAACCGGCTCTGCAGCTGTAATGAATGAATACAACCGGCACTGCAGCTGTAATGAATGAGGACAACCGGCACTGCAGCTGTAATGAATGAATACAACCGGCACTGCAGCTGTAATGAATGAGGACAACCGGCACTGCAGCTGTAATGAATGACTACAACCGGCACTGCAGCTGTAATGAATGAATACAACCGGCACTGCAGCTGTAATGAATGAATACAACCGGCACTGCAGCTGTAATGAATGAATACAACCGGCACTGCAGCTGTAATGAATGAATACAACCGGCACTGCAGCTGTAATGAATGAATACAACCGGCTCTGCAGCTGTAATGAATGACTACAACCAGCACTGCAGCTGTAATGAATGAGGACAAGCAGCACTGCAGCTGTAATGAATGACTACAACCGGCACTGCAGCTGTAATGAATGAATACAACCGGCACTGCAGCTGTAATGAATGACTACAACCGGCACTGCAGCTGTAATGAATGACTACAACCAGCACTGCAGCTGTAATGAATGAGGACAACCGGCACTGCAGCTGTAATGAATGACTACAACCAGCACTGCAGCTGTAATGAATGAGGACAACCGGCACTGCAGCTGTAATGAATGACTACAACCGGCACTGCAGCTGTAATGAATGACTACAACCGGCTCTGCAGCTGTAATGAATGAGGACAACCGGCACTGCAGCTGTAATGAATGACTACAACCAGCTCTGCAGCTGTAATGAATGAATACAACCGGCACTGCAGCTGTAATGAATGAGGACAACCGGCACTGCAGCTGTAATGAATGAATACAACCAGCTCTGCAGCTGTAATGAATGAATACAACCGGCACTGCAGCTGTAATGAATGACTACAACCGGCTCTGCAGCTGTAATGAATGAATACAACCGGCACTGCAGCTGTAATGAATGACTACAACCGGCTCTGCAGCTGTAATGAATGAGGACAACCAACACTGCAGCTGTAATGAATGAGGACAACCGGCTCTGCAGCTGTAATGAATGACGACAACCGGCACTGCAGCTGTAATGAATGACTACAACCGGCTCTGCAGCTGTAATGAATGAATACAACCGGCACTGCAGCTGTAATGAATGAATACAACCGGCTCTGCAGCTGTAATGAATGAATACAACCGGCTCTGCAGCTGTAATGAATGAGGACAACCGGCACTGCAGCTGTAATGAATGAGGACAACCGGCACTGCAGCTGTAATGAATGACTACAACCGGCACTGCAGCTGTAATGAATGAATACAACCGGCACTGCAGCTGTAATGAATGAGGACAACCGGCTCTGCAGCTGTAATGAATGACTACAACCGGCACTGCAGCTGTAATGAATGAGGACAACCGGCTCTGCAGCTGTAATGAATGAGGACAACCGGCACTGCAGCTGTAATGAATGAGGACAACCGGCACTGCAGCTGTAATGAATGAATACAACCGGCACTGCAGCTGTAATGAATGACGACAACCGGCTCTGCAGCTGTAATGAATGAGGACAACCGGCACTGCAGCTGTAATGAATGAATACAACCGGCTCTGCAGCTGTAATGAATGAGGACAACCAACACTGCAGCTGTAATGAATGAGGACAACCGGCTCTGCAGCTGTAATGAATGACTACAACCGGCACTGCAGCTGTAATGAATGACTACAACCGGCTCTGCAGCTGTAATGAATGAGGACAACCGGCACTGCAGCTGTAATGAATGACGACAACCGGCTCTGCAGCTGTAATGAATGACGACAACCAACACTGCAGCTGTAATGAATGACTACAACCGGCTCTGCAGCTGTAATGAATGAGGACAACCGGCACTGCAGCTGTAATGAATGACGACAACCAGCACTGCAGCTGTAATGAATGAGGACAACCAACACTGCAGCTGTAATGAATGAGGACAACCGGCACTGCAGCTGTAATGAATGACTACAACCGGCTCTGCAGCTGTAATGAATGAGGACAACCGGCACTGCAGCTGTAATGAATGAATACAACCAGCACTGCAGCTGTAATGAATGAATACAACCAGCACTGCAGCTGTAATGAATGAATACAACCGGCTCTGCAGCTGTAATGAATGAGGACAAACAGCACTGCAGCTGTAATGAATGAATACAACCGGCTCTGCAGCTGTAATGAATGAGGACAAACAGCACTGCAGCTGTAATGAATGAATACAACCGGCACTGCAGCTGTAATGAATGAGGACAACCGGCTCTGCAGCTGTAATGAATGAATACAACCGGCTCTGCAGCTGTAATGAATGAATACAACCGGCACTGCAGCTGTAATGAATGAATACAACCGGCACTGCAGCTGTAATGAATGAGGACAACCGGCACTGCAGCTGTAATGAATGAGGACAACCGGCACTGCAGCTGTAATGAATGAGGACAACCGGCTCTGCAGCTGTAATGAATGACTACAACCAGCACTGCAGCTGTAATGAATGAATACAACCGGCACTGCAGCTGTAATGAATGAGGACAACCGGCACTGCAGCTGTAATGAATGACTACAACCGGCTCTGCAGCTGTAATGAATGAGGACAACCGGCTCTGCAGCTGTAATGAATGAGGACAACCGGCTCTGCAGCTGTAATGAATGAGGACAACCGGCTCTGCAGCTGTAATGAATGAGGACAACCGGCTCTGCAGCTGTAATGAATGAGGACAACCGGCTCTGCAGCTGTAATGAATGAGGACAACCGGCTCTGCAGCTGTAATGAATGAGGACAACCGGCTCTGCAGCTGTAATGAATGACTACAACCAGCACTGCAGCTGTAATGAATGAGGACAACCGGCACTGCAGCTGTAATGAATGAGGACAACCGGCACTGCAGCTGTAATGAATGAGGACAACCGGCACTGCAGCTGTAATGAATGAGGACAACCGGCTCTGCAGCTGTAATGAATGAATACAACCGGCTCTGCAGCTGTAATGAATGAGGACAACCGGCACTGCAGCTGTAATGAATGAGGACAACCGGCACTGCAGCTGTAATGAATGAGGACAACCAGCACTGCAGCTGTAATGAATGAGGACAACCGGCACTGCAGCTGTAATGAATGACTACAACCGGCACTGCAGCTGTAATGAATGAATACAACCGGCACTGCAGCTGTAATGAATGAGGACAACCGGCACTGCAGCTGTAATGAATGAGGACAACCGGCACTGCAGCTGTAATGAATGAGGACAACCGGCACTGCAGCTGTAATGAATGAGGACAACCGGCTCTGCAGCTGTAATGAATGACTACAACCGGCACTGCAGCTGTAATGAATGAATACAACCGGCTCTGCAGCTGTAATGAATGAGGACAACCGGCACTGCAGCTGTAATGAATGAGGACAACCGGCACTGCAGCTGTAATGAATGAGGACAACCGGCACTGCAGCTGTAATGAATGAATACAACCGGCTCTGCAGCTGTAATGAATGAATACAACCGGCTCTGCAGCTGTAATGAATGAGGACAACCAGCACTGCAGCTGTAATGAATGAGGACAACCGGCACTGCAGCTGTAATGAATGAGGACAACCGGCACTGCAGCTGTAATGAATGAGGACAACCGGCACTGCAGCTGTAATGAATGAGGACAACCAACACTGCAGCTGTAATGAATGAGGACAACCAACACTGCAGCTGTAATGAATGAGGACAACCGGCACTGCAGCTGTAATGAATGACGACAACCAACACTGCAGCTGTAATGAATGAGGACAACCAACACTGCAGCTGTAATGAATGAGGACAACCGGCACTGCAGCTGTAATGAATGACGACAACCAGCACTGCAGCTGTAATGAATGAGGACAACCGGCACTGCAGCTGTAATGAATGAATACAACCGGCACTGCAGCTGTAATGAATGACTAATGCAAAGTCTTCTGATAAGCTTGAATTGTTATTAATTAAATCTTTAAAAAAATAATAATAATTGGGACAAATAATATTTCACTTTATCTGGACATGGGGTTAACAACATGAAGGCCGACAGGCAGGCCGACAGGCAGCTTGTTCCGACTGGGGTTTGTCTCTGATGGCAGGCCGACAGGCAGCTTGTTCCTACTGGGGTTTGTCTCTGATGGCAGGCCGACAGGCAGCTTGTTCCTACTGGGGTTTGTCTCTGATGGCAGGCCGACAGGCAGCTTGTTCCGACTGGGGTTTGTCTCTGATGGCAGGCCGACAGGCAGCTTGTTCCGACTGGGGTTTGTCTCTGATGGCAGGCCGACAGGCAGCTTGTTCCGACTGGGGTTTGTCTCTGATGGCAGGCCGACAGGCAGCTTGTTCCTACTGGGGTTTGTCTCTGATGGCAGGCCGACAGGCAGCTTGTTCCTACTGGGGTTTGTCTCTGGGGATGTGTTCCAAATGGCACCTTTAGTCCCTTCATAGTGCCCTACTTATGATGGGTTGTGGTCAATAGTAGTGCACTATATATGGGAAAAGGCTGCCATTTGGGACACACCCTCAGTGTTTAAATGTAGATCAAAGCCGAGAGAGAGAGAGGGGAAGAAAGAGCAGAGAAATCTGGGAATAGCAGTTGACTTGTAAGATGAAAGGAGGTTAAGAGACACTTTCTGTGACAGTCTGACGGCCCTTCCTCTCTGTACCTCTGCTACACACACACACACACACACACACACACACACACACACACACACACACACACACACACACACACACACACACACGTTTCGGTCTCCTCAGCATTTAAATCTCATGCTTTAGTCCTCTTCATGTCTTGTCTTAGTAGTTATCACACAGAGAGAAAACAAGGGAAGGGGAGTCTGTCTTGTCTTAGGATGATGAGCAGTGACTACATTATTGGGGGGTGGAGGTCACAGAAGTGACTACATTATTTGGGGGGGGGGTCACAGAGCAGTGACTACATTATTTGAGGGGGGGGGGGTCACAGAGCAGTGACTACATTATTGGGGGGTGGAGGTCACAGAGCAGTGACTACATTATTGGGGGGGGGGGTCACAGAGCAGTGACTACATTATTGGGGGGGGGGGGTCACAGAGCAGTGACTACATTATTGGGGGGGGGGGGTCACAGAGCAGTGACTACATTATTGGGGGGGGGGGGGGTCACAGAGCAGTGACTACCTTATTGGAGGGGCGGTCACAGAGCAGTGACTACCTTATTGGAGGGGCGGTCACAGAGCACTGACTACCTTATTGGAGGGGAGGTCACAGCAGTGACTACATTATTGGGGGGAGGTCACAGAAGTGACTACATTATTGGGGGGGGGGGGTCACAGAGCAGTGACTACATTATTGGAGGGGCGGTCACAGAGCAGTGAGTGATTGGGGGGGGTCAGAATTTGTTGTTTGACTTTTTTCTCCCAGTATGTCATTGCCTCGTCACCACTTTACCTAACGCCTGTGTTAGTAGGCCACTGTCATGTTTACGTCCTTAATGGTACCCTATTCCCTATATAGTGCACTACTTTAGACCAGAGCCCTATGGCACCCTATTCCCTATATATAGTAAACTACTTTAGACCAGAGCCCTATGGCCAAGCTACGTAGTAGGCTAGCTACTTTTACCGTCAACACATCCAAGCTACGTAAATAGGCTAGCTACTTCACCGTCAACACATCCAAGCTACGTAAATAGGCTAGCTACCTCACCGTCAACACATCCAAGCTACGTAAATAGACTAGCTACTTCACCGTCAACACATCCAAACCAAGCTACGTAAATAGGCTAGCTACTTCACCGTCAACACATCCAAGCTACGTAAATAGGCTAGCTACTTCACCGTCAACACATCCAAGCTACGTAAATAGGCTAGCTACTTCACCGTCAACACATCCAAGCTACGTAAATAGGCTAGCTACTTCACCGTCAACACATCCAAGCTACGTAAATAGGCTAGCTACTTCACCGTCAACACATCCAAGCTACGTAAATAGGCTAGCTACTTCACCGTCAACACATCCAAGCTACGTAAATAGGCTAGCTACCTTACCGTCAACACATCCAAGCTACGTAAATAGGCTAGCTACCTTACCGTCAACACATCCAAGCTACGTAAATAGACTAGCTACTTCACCGTCAACACATCCAAGCTACGTAAATAGACTAGCTACTTCACCGTCAACACATCCAAGCTACGTAAATAGGCTAGCTACTTCACCGTCAACACATCCAAGCTACGTAAATAGACTAGCTACTTCACCGTCAACACATCCAAACCAAGCTACGTAAATAGGCTAGCTACTTCACCGTCAACACATCCAAGCTACGTAAATAGGCTAGCTACTTCACCGTCAACACATCCAAGCTACGTAAATAGGCTAGCTACTTCACCGTCAACACATCCAAGCTACGTAAATAGGCTAGCTACTTCACCGTCAACACATCCAAGCTACGTAAATAGGCTAGCTACTTCACCGTCAACACATCCAAGCTACGTAAATAGGCTAGCTACTTCACCGTCAACACATCCAAGCTACGTAAATAGGCTAGCTACCTTACCGTCAACACATCCAAGCTACGTAAATAGGCTAGCTACATTACCGTCAACACATCCAAGCTACGTAAATAGACTAGCTACTTCACCGTCAACACATCCAAGCTACGTAAATAGACTAGCTACTTCACCGTCAACACATCCAAACCAAGCTACGTAAATAGGCTAGCTACTTCACCGTCAACACATCCAAGCTACGTAAATAGGCTAGCTACTTCACCGTCAACACATCCAAGCTACGTAAATAGGCTAGCTACTTCACCGTCAACACATCCAAGCTACGTAAATAGGCTAGCTACTTCACCGTCAACACATCCAAGCTACGTAAATAGACTAGCTACTTCACCGTCAACACATCCAAACCAAGCTACGTAAATAGGCTAGCTACTTCACCGTCAACACATCCAAGCTACGTAAATAGGCTAGCTACTTCACCGTCAACACATCCAAGCTACGTAAATAGGCTAGCTACTTCACCGTCAACACATCCAAGCTACGTAAATAGGCTAGCTACTTCACCGTCAACACATCCAAGCTACGTAAATAGGCTAGCTACTTCACCGTCAACACATCCAAGCTACGTAAATAGGCTAGCTACCTTACCGTCAACACATCCAAGCTACGTAAATAGGCTAGCTACCTTACCGTCAACACATCCAAGCTACGTAAATAGACTAGCTACTTCACCGTCAACACATCCAAGCTACGTAAATAGACTAGCTACTTCACCGTCAACACATCCAAACCAAGCTACGTAAATAGGCTAGCTACTTCACCGTCAACACATCCAAGCTACGTAAATAGGCTAGCTACTTCACCGTCAACACATCCAAGCTACGTAAATAGGCTAGCTACTTCACCGTCAACACATCCAAGCTACGTAAATAGGCTAGCTACTTCACCGTCAACACATCCAAGCTACGTAAATAGGCTAGCTACTTCACCGTCAACACATCCAAGCTACGTAAATAGGCTAGCTACTTCACCGTCAACACATCCAAGCTACGTAAATAGGCTAGCTACTTCACCGTCAACACATCCAAGCTACGTAAATAGGCTAGCTACTTTACCGTCAACACATCCAAGCTACGTAAATAGGCTAGCTACTTTACCGTCAACACATCCAAACCAAGCTACGTAAATAGGCTAGCTACTTTACCGTCAACACATCCAAACCAAGCTACGTAAATAGGCTAGCTACTTTACCGTCAACACATCCAAACCAAGCTACGTAAATAGGCTAGCTACTTTACCGTCAACACATCCAAACCAAGCTACGTTAATAGGCTAGCTACTTTACCGTCAACACATCCAAACCAAGCTACGTTCATATCCATTTCATACAAGCTGTTCAAGAACTGATGAAATGGTCTCAGATGTGTCAGTTGTGCTTCCATCTGTTCTGTGCTCTATCCTCCACACACCCTTCTCTGTGAGGACAGGCGCCTGCTCAACTTGTTCTCTATCGCCCCATCTTCCATCTGTTCTGTGCTCTATCCTCCACACACCCTTCTCTGTGAGGACAGGCGCCTGCTCAACTTGTTCTCTATCGCCCCATCTTCCATCCATCCCCTTCCTCCATCCTTCTTCCATCTGTTCTGTGCTCTATCCTACACACACCCTTCTCTGTGAGGACAGGCGCCTGCTCAACTTGTTCTCTATCGCCCCATCTTCCATCCATCCCCTTCCTCCATCCTTCTTCCATCTGTTCTGTGCTCTATCCTACACACACCCTTCTCTGTGAGGACAGGCGCCTGCTCAACTTGTTCTCTATCGCCCCTTCTTCCATCCATCCCCTTCCTCCATCCTTCTTCCATCTGTTCTGTGCTCTATCCTACACACACCCTTCTCTGTGAGGACAGGCGCCTGCTCAACTTGTTCTCTATCGCCCCATCTTCCATCCATCCCCTTCCTCCATCCTTCTTCCATCTGTTCTGTGCTCTATCCTACACACACCCTTCTCTGTGAGGACAGGCGTCTGCTCAACTTGTTCTCTATTGCCCCATCTTCCATCCATCCCCTTCCTCCATCCTTCTTCCATCTGTTCTGTGCTCTATCCTACACACACCCTTCTCTGTGAGGACAGGCGCCTGCTCAACTTGTTCTCTATCGCCCCATCTTCCATCCATCCCCTTCCTCCATCCTTCTTCCATCTGTTCTGTGCTCTATCCTCCACACACCCTTCTCTGTGAGGACAGGCGCCTGCTCAACTTGTTCTCTATCGCCCCATCTTCCATCCATCCCCTTCCTCCATCCTTCTTCCATCTGTTCTGTGCTCTATCCTACACACACCCTTCTCTGTGAGGACAGGCGCCTGCTCAACTTGTTCTCTATCGCCCCATCTTCCATCCATCCCCTTCCTCCATCCTTCTTCCATCTGTTCTGTGCTCTATCCTACACACACCCTTCTCTGTGAGGACAGGCGCCTGCTCAACTTGTTCTCTATCGCCCCTTCTTCCATCCATCCCCTTCCTCCATCCTTCTTCCATCTGTTCTGTGCTCTATCCTACACACACCCTTCTCTGTGAGGACAGGCGCCTGCTCAACTTGTTCTCTATCGCCCCATCTTCCATCCATCCCCTTCCTCCATCCTTCTTCCATCTGTTCTGTGCTCTATCCTACACACACCCTTCTCTGTGAGGACAGGCGTCTGCTCAACTTGTTCTCTATTGCCCCATCTTCCATCCATCCCCTTCCTCCATCCTTCTTCCATCTGTTCTGTGCTCTATCCTACACACACCCTTCTCTGTGAGGACAGGCGCCTGCTCAACTTGTTCTCTATCGCCCCATCTTCCATCCATCCCCTTCCTCCATCCTTCTTCCATCTGTTCTGTGCTCTATCCTACACACACCCTTCTCTGTGAGGACAGGCGCCTGCTCAACTTGTTCTCTATCGCCCCTTCTTCCTGACTGCGTTTGAGGTTGAAGATGAAAAAGGTTAAGATGAGGATTCTAATATCCCACAGACGCTGTTCCTGGCCTAAGGGGGTGTGTCCTAACCTGAGTATCTTCAATTTAGACTCTACAAGCATTTCGCTACACTCGCATTAATATCTGCTAACCATGTGTATGTGACCAATAAAATTTGATGTCATTTGTTCCTGGCATAAAGTGGTGTGTCCCAATAATGGCTCCTTTCTCCAGAAGTATTCCTTCGCTCCTCCACCAATCCAATGCTTTTAGAGTTGTGGGGCAAGGCATGGGCTAGTGGGAGTTTCCACCTCCCTAGACCAGTCACTTCCTTTTTAAATACGTGAAGGGGAAGTGAATAAGTGCACACTTTGGGAGGAAGTAGGACAGGTAATCGGGACCTGGCGTTACCGGAGACGCCTCAGGACCTGTAGCGTTACCGGAGACGCCTCGGGACCTGGAGCGTTACCGGAGACGCCTCGGGACCTGGAGCGTTACCGGAGACGCCTCGGGACCTGGAGCGTTACCGGAGACGCCTCGGGACCTGGAGCGTTACCGGAGACGCCTCGGGACCTGGAGCGTTACCGGAGACGCCTCGGGGACCTGGAGCGTTACCGGAGACGCCTCGGGGACCTGGAGCGTTACCGGAGACGCCTCGGGGACCTGGAGCGTTACCGGAGACGCCTCGGGGACCTGGAGCGTTACCGGAGACGCCTCGGGGACCTGGAGCGTTACCGGAGACGCCTCGGGGACCTGGAGCGTTACCGGAGACGCCTCGGGACCTGGAGCGTTACCGGAGACGCCTCGGGGACCTGGAGCGTTACCGGAGACGCCTCGGGGACCTGGAGCGTTACCGGAGACGCCTCGGGGACCTGGAGCGTTACCGGAGACGCCTCGGGGACCTGGAGCGTTACCGGAGACGCCTCGGGGACCTGGAGCGTTACCGGAGACGCCTCGGGGACCTGGAGCGTTACCGGAGACGCCTCGGGGACCTGGAGCGTTACCGGAGACGCCTCGGGGACCTGGAGCGTTACCGGAGACGCCTCGGGGACCTGGAGCGTTACCGGAGACGCCTCGGGACCTGGAGCGTTACCGGAGACGCCTCGGGGACCTGGAGCGTTACCGGAGACGCCTCGGGGACCTGGAGCGTTACCGGAGACGCCTCGGGGACCTGGAGCGTTACCGGAGACGCCTCGGGGACCTGGAGCGTTACCGGAGACGCCTCGGGGACCTGGAGCGTTACCGGAGACGCCTCGGGGACCTGGAGCGTTACCGGAGACGCCTCGGGACCTGGAGCGTTAGGCTCTGGAATTAAATCATCCTCTGAGTTTGGTGCTCTTCTATAATTCATGTGATTTTTGTTTTGGTTATTTTATTCTATAATTCAGGTTGGCTGATTTGGGTGGAAGAAGGCACATTACAGTAGTGTTCCGTCTAGGTGTTTGGTTGTTGTGTGGAGTCATTTTGTTGGTTCATTCCAGGTCATCCTTATTTTGTTCTGCGTCACCAATGATCACCATCAATTCCTCATCTGCTGTGTCACTGTCCAGCGACGCTGGATGGGGCGGGCCAACCCTGCTGTGTCACTGCCCTGAGACGCAGGATGGAGCGGGCCAACCCTGCTGTGTCACTGCCCTGAGACGCAGGATGGGGCGGGCCAAACCTTACCATATACTGTACATCTCCAGCAGCTTTTTCTACTAGCGACCTCCTGTGTCTTCCACCTTGCAGTGTGTGGAGGGGCGGGGAGCTTGCATCTCAAACCAAGCGGAAAATGTGTGGAGTCGGCTCCTTTTTGTGAAGCAGTCACCGGTCCCTGGTGTAAAGCCTGGTCTCTCCTCTGTTTTATTGTCCTTGTTTATACTGTCACGACCCTGAAGTTGAAACAGTGCAGGTTTTACTCCATGATCTCCTGAGGTCAGCAACAAAACTGGCCAGGAGTGTTACTGTAGTCCAGCTCCTATTGGCTGTGTTACTGTAGTCCCGCTCTACTGTTCTCCTATTTCTCTCACTACCACTTCTCCCTGAAGTGTGCACTCGTTCACTACCACTTCTCCCTGAAGTGTGCACTCGTTCACTACCACTTCTCCCTGAAGTGTGCACTCGTTCACTACCACTTCTCCCTGAAGTGTGCACTCGTTCACTACCACTTCTCCCTGAAGTGTTCCCTACCACTTCTCCCTGAAGTGTGCACGCTTCGTGAGGGAGATGCAGGGGATGTAAATGGCCACAAACTACGGGCCATTTCTTGACGAGCTCGAGTGTGACATGTATTTGTCGTTGCAGGTATGGGCGCTTGGCGCTGGCCAGACTGGATGAGGAAGTGAGGCTGGGAGAGAGAAGTCTGCAGAGAGACAACGGCTACCTGGGACTGCGACAGGAGAGGACCTTTGGGCAGGTGAGGGGGAAGGAAGGGAGAGAAGCCTACACAGTAGAGACTACCTGGGACTGCTGCTGAAGACCACCTGTGGGGGGGGAGGCAGGTGAGGGGGAAGGAAGGGAGAGAAGCCTACAGAGTAGAGACTACCTGGGATTGCTGCTGAAGACCACCTGTGGGGGGGGGGGAGGCAGGTGAGGGGGAAGGAAGGGAGAGAAGCCTACAGAGTAGAGACTACCTGGGATTGCTGCTGAAGACCACCTGTGAGGGGGAAGGAAGGGAGAGAAGCCTACACAGTAGAGACTACCTGGGATTGCTGCTGAAGACTACCTCTGGGCAGGGCAGGGGGGGAGAGACGGAATGGAGGGTGGCTGACAGTAGCCTGTGCAGAAGAGAGTACATGGGACTGCTACTAGAGAGGACTTCTTGGGGGGGGGGGGTCAATACTGATGTCAATGTTGTTAACCCTGTGGCGTTAACAGGTTCCTGCAGCTTGTGTCAGGGTGGAGTTACCTGACCCATGGAGAATTACTTCCAGGCAGAGGCCTTCAACCTGGACAAGGTGCTGGACGACTTTGAACAGAATCAAGGTGAGACCAATTAACCAATTAGCCAATTGTCAATCAAGCCTTCAGATGTACTGTTTCTGGGCTGAGCTTTGATTCTCCTCTTCTCTCCAGAGTGAGTTTTTATAGGACATATTATCTGGTTATTAAAGGAGGGTAACGGTGGAGAGGGAATACAGAGAATAGGATCAGCCTCTCCCTCAGGGTTATGGGTAATTGGTGTCATATATATTTGGTTGAGGGGTGTGTGTGTGTGTGTGTGAGCACTTGTCCGTGTTTAAGTGTGGGCCGTTCATATCGTTGTTCATTTTTAAACGGTGTTGAATCTGGAGTCCTTAGTGGTGGAACTGCCACATCCCGTTTCTCATCAAATCAAACTTTTATTTGTCACATGAATACAACAGGTGTAGTAGACTTCACAGTGAAATGTTGAATACAACAGGTGTAGTAGACCTCACAGTGAAATGCTGAATACAACAGGTGTAGTAGACCTCACAGTGAAATGCTGAATACAACAGGTGTAGTAGACCTCACAGTGAAATGCTGAATACAACAGGTGTAGTAGACCTTACAGTGAAATGCTGAATACAACAGGTGTAGTAGACCTTACAGTGAAATGCTGAATACAACAGGTGTAGTAGACCTTACAGTGAAATGCTGAATACAACAGGTGTAGTAGACCTTACAGTGAAATGCTGAATACAACAGGTGTAGTAGACCTTACAGTGAAATGCTGAATACAACAGGTGTAGTAGACCTCACAGTGAAATGCTGAATACAACAGGTGTAGTAGACCTCAGTGAAATGCTGAATACAACAGGTGTAGTAGACCTTACAGTGAAATGCTGAATACAACAGGTGTAGTAGACCTTACAGTGAAATTCTGAATACAACAGGTGTAGTAGACCTCACAGTGAAATGCTGAATACAACAGGTGTAGGTAGACCTTACAGTGAAATGCTGAATACAACAGGTGTAGTAGACCTCACAGTGAAATGCTGAATACAACAGGTGTAGTAGACCTCACAGTGAAATGCTGAATACAACAGGTGTAGTAGACCTCACAGTGAAATGCTGAATACAACAGGTGTAGTAGACCTCACAGTGAAATGCTGAATACAACAGGTGTAGTAGACCTTACAGTGAAATGCTGAATACAACAGGTGTAGTAGACCTCAGTGAAATGCGGAATACAACAGGTGTAGTAGACTTTACAGTGAAATGTTGAATACAACAGGTGTAGTAGACTTTACAGTGAAATGTTGAATACAACAGGTGTAGTAGACCTCACAGTGAAATGCTGAATACAACAGGTGTAGTAGACCTCACAGTGAAATGCTGAATACAACAGGTGTAGTAGACCACAGTGAAATGCTGAATACAACAGGTGTAGTAGACCTTACAGTGAAATGCTGAATACAACAGGTGTAGTAGACCTTACAGTGAAATGCTGAATACAACAGGTGTAGTAGACATTACAGTGAAATGCTGAATACAACAGGTGTAGTAGACCTTACAGTGAAATGCTGAATACAACAGGTGTAGTAGACCTTACAGTGAAATGCTGAATACAACAGGTGTAGTAGACCTCACAGTGAAATGCTGAATACAACAGGTGTAGTAGACCTCAGTGAAATGCTGAATACAACAGGTGTAGTAGACCTCAGTGAAATGCTGAATACAACAGGTGTAGTAGACTTTACAGTGAAATGTTGAATACAAGAGGTGTAGTAGACTTTACAGTGAAATGTTGAATACAACAGGTGTAGTAGACCTCACAGTGAAATGCTGAATACAACAGGTGTAGTAGACCTCACAGTGAAATGCTGAATACAACAGGTGTAGTAGACCTCACAGTGAAATGCTGAATACAACAGGTGTAGTAGACCTTACAGTGAAATGCTGAATACAACAGGTGTAGTAGACCTTACAGTGAAATGCTGAATACAACAGGTGTAGTAGACCTTACAGTGAAATGCTGAATACAACAGGTGTAGTAGACCTTACAGTGAAATGCTGAATACAACAGGTGTAGTAGACCTTACAGTGAAATGCTGAATACAACAGGTGTAGTAGACCTCACAGTGAAATGCTGAATACAACAGGTGTAGTAGACCTCAGTGAAATGCTGAATACAACAGGTGTAGTAGACCTTACAGTGAAATGCTGAATACAACAGGTGTAGTAGACCTTACAGTGAAATTCTGAATACAACAGGTGTAGTAGACCTCACAGTGAAATGCTGAATACAACAGGTGTAGGTAGACCTTACAGTGAAATGCTGAATACAACAGGTGTAGTAGACCTCACAGTGAAATGCTGAATACAACAGGTGTAGTAGACCTCACAGTGAAATGCTGAATACAACAGGTGTAGTAGACCTCACAGTGAAATGCTGAATACAACAGGTGTAGTAGACCTCACAGTGAAATGCTGAATACAACAGGTGTAGTAGACCTTACAGTGAAATGCTGAATACAACAGGTGTAGTAGACCTCAGTGAAATGCGGAATACAACAGGTGTAGTAGACTTTACAGTGAAATGTTGAATACAACAGGTGTAGTAGACTTTACAGTGAAATGTTGAATACAACAGGTGTAGTAGACCTCACAGTGAAATGCTGAATACAACAGGTGTAGTAGACCTCACAGTGAAATGCTGAATACAACAGGTGTAGTAGACCACAGTGAAATGCTGAATACAACAGGTGTAGTAGACCTTACAGTGAAATGCTGAATACAACAGGTGTAGTAGACCTTACAGTGAAATGCTGAATACAACAGGTGTAGTAGACATTACAGTGAAATGCTGAATACAACAGGTGTAGTAGACCTTACAGTGAAATGCTGAATACAACAGGTGTAGTAGACCTTACAGTGAAATGCTGAATACAACAGGTGTAGTAGACCTCACAGTGAAATGCTGAATACAACAGGTGTAGTAGACCTCAGTGAAATGCTGAATACAACTGGTGTAGTAGACCTCAGTGAAATGCTGAATACAACAGGTGTAGTAGACTTTACAGTGAAATGTTGAATACAAGAGGTGTAGTAGACTTTACAGTGAAATGTTGAATACAACAGGTGTAGTAGACCTCACAGTGAAATGCTGAATACAACAGGTGTAGTAGACCTCACAGTGAAATGCTGAATACAACAGGTGTAGTAGACCGCACAGTGAAATGCTGAATACAACAGGTGTAGTAGACCTCACAGTGAAATGCTGAATACAACAGGTGTAGTAGACCTCAAAGTGAAATGCTGAATACAACAGGTGTAGGTAGACCTCACAGTGAAATGCTGAATACAACAGGTGTAGTAGACCTCACAGTGAAATGCTGAATACAACAGGTGTAGTAGACCTTACAGTGAAATGCTGAATACAACAGGTGTAGTAGACCTTACAGTGAAATGTTGAATACACCAGGTGTAGTAGACCTCACAGTGAAATGCTGAATACAACAGGTGTAGTAGACCTAGGTACCAAGTCAATGTGCGGGTATAGAGGTTAGTCAAGGTAATTTATACATGTAGGTAGGGGTGCAGTGACTATGCATAGATAATAAACACCGACTAGCAGCAGTGTAAAAACAGGGGGTGAGGGGGCAGCAGCATCAATGTAAACCGTCCAGGTGGCCATTTTGATTAAGTGTTCAGCGGTTTTATGGCTTGGGAATAGAAGCTGTTAAAGGAGCCTTTTGGACCTAGACTTGGCGCTCCGGTACCGTTTGTTCTCTCTGCTACCGCTAAGGCAGTCTGATTTGGGTGACTGGAGTCTGACATCGCCTAGTATATAGGTCTTGGCTGTTAGGAAACTGATGTACTGGGCCGTACCCTTTGTACCGCCTTACGGTCAGATGCCGAGCAGTTGCCATACCTGGCGGTGATGCAACCGGTCAGGATGCTCTCGATGGTGCAGCTCTAGAACTTTTTTGAGGATCTGGGGACCCATGCCAAATCTTTTCAGCCTCCTGAGGGGAAAAGGTTTTGTCGTGCCCTCTTCACGACTGTCTTGGTGTGTTTGGACCATGATAGTTCGTTAGTGATGTGGACACCAAGTAACTTGAAACTCTCGACCTGCTCCGTCGATGTTAATGGGGGCCTGTTCGACCTTCCTTTTCCTGTAGCCCACAATCAGCTCCTTTTCTATTGCTCATATTGAGGGAGAGGTTGTCTCTAACCTCCTCCCTCCCTATTGGCTGTCGATAATCAGGCCTACCACTGTTATGCCGGTTGGTCCGCGCATGCTTTGAGTACATTTCCTGGTAATCCGTCTAGCTCCGCGGCTTTGTGAATGATGATCTGTTTAAAGGTCTTGCTCATATAGGCTACCGAGAGCGTTATCACACTGTCGTCCGGAACAGCTGGTGCTCTCATGCATCCTTCAGTGTTGCTTGCCTCGAAGTGAGCATAAAAGGCATTTAGCTCTTCTGGTAGACTTGCGTCACTGAGCAGCTCACTGCTTGATTTCCCTTTTGTAGTCTGTAATGGTTTTCAAGGCCTTCCACATTAGGGCTCCCGAGTGGACCAGCGGTCTAAGGCACTGCATCTCAGGAGTCACTACAGACCCTGGTTCGATTCCAGGCTGTATCACAACTGGCCGTGATTGGGAGTCCCATAGGGCAGCTCACAATTGGCTCCGCGTCATCCGGTTTAGGGTTTGGCCGGTGTAGGCCGTCATTGTAAATAATAATTTGTTCTTAACTGACTTGCCTAGTTTTAATACAATTAAAATAAACATCCGATGAGCGTACAGATTAGTGTCCCGCTGCTTGAAAGCAGCAGCTCCAGCCTTTAGCTCAGTGCGGATGTTGCCTGTAATCCACGGCTTCTGGTCGGGATATGTACGTACCGTCACTGTGGGGACGACGTCGTCGATGCACTTATTGATGAAGCCGATGACTGAGGTGGTGTACTCCTCAATGCCATTGGATCAATCCCGGAACATATTGCAGTCTGTGCTGCAAAACAGTCCTGTAGCGTCTGCGTCATCTGACCACTTCTCTATTGAGCGAGTCACTGGTACTTCCTGCTTTAGTTTTTGCTTGTAAGCAGGAATCAGGAGGGTACAATTGTCAGATTTGCCAAATGGAGGGTGAGGGAGAGCTTTGTATGCGTGTCTGTGTGGAGTAAAGTTGGTCTAGAGTTTATTTTTAATCTTATTTTTCCTCTGGTTGCAACTGTGACATGCTGGTAGAAATGAGGTAAACCAGATTTAAGTTTCCCTGCATACAAGTCCCTGGCCACTAGGAGCGCTGCTTCTGGGTGAGCATTTTCTTGTTTGGGACAATAGAACAACATGTTGTTCCTTCAACACTGTGGGGTCATACTTGCGAGCGTTTTAAAGTTAAATGTTACGCACCAAATGTATATCCGCTTATTTGATTTACTTTCATGTGACAATGCTAAATTATAGCTGGAACCATCATGTACATTTTGAGTCATTTAGCAGATGCTCTTATTCATTAGTGAGTTCATACCTACTTGTACTTTTTCGTGCTGGTCCCCTTTGGGAGTCGAAACCACAACCCTAGCGTTGCTAGCGCCAATCTCTTCCAACTGAGCCACACGGGACCAGATAGCATGAGGTAACACAAGTGCATCAGACAATTTAAAAAAATGTTTAAGTAGTTCGATGTGTTCCAACACTTGTTCATGGATGGAAGTGTTCTTAACATACCTAAACTAACCGAAACTTAACTAACTAGTCCAACAGCATGTTCTGATCATCAAAGCAACTATCAGGTGTATTTGACTGACTAGTGCATAGTCCACGTAATTGTCGCAGATTGTGGCAAGGGTTAGAATCTCATGTGTGTGTCCCCCCTTGAAATAGTGATTTACATTCAGAAAGTATTCGGACCCCTTTTTCCACATTTTTGTTATGTTACAGCCTTAGTCTAAAATGTGTTCATTGATTTTTTTTTTCTTCTCATCAATCGACACATAATGAAGCCATGAGGTCATAGGAATTGTCCGTAGAGCTCTGAGACAGGATTGTGTCAAGGCACAGATCTGGGGAAGGGAACCAAGAACACAGTGGCCTCCATCATTCTTAAATGAAAGAGTTTGGAACCACCAAGACTCTTCCTAGAGCTGGCTGCCCAGCCAAACTGAGTAATTGGGGGAGAAGGGCCTTGGTCAGGGAGGTGACCAAGAACCTGATGATCACTCTGATAGAGCTCCAGAGTTCTTCTGGAGATGGGAGAACCTTCCAGAAGGACAACCATCTCTGCAGCACTCCACCAATCAGGCCTTTATGGTAGAGTGGCCAGACGGAAGCCACTCCTCAGTAAAAGGCACATGACAGCCTGCTTGGAGTTTGCCAAAAGGCACCTAAATAAACTCAGACCATGAGAAACAACATTCTCAGTTCTGATGAAACCAAGATTGAAGTCTTTGGCCTGAATGTCAAGCGTCACGTCTGGAGGAAACCTGTCACCATCCCTACAGTGAAGCATGGTGTTGGCAGCATCATGCTGTGGGGATGTTTTTCAACGGCGGGGATTGGGAGACTAGTCAGGATTGAGGGAAAGATGAACAGAGCAAAGTACAGAGATCCTTGACGAAAACCTGCTTCAGAGTGCTCAGGACCTCAGACTGGGGCGAAGGTTCACCTTCCAACAGGAAAACAATCCTAACCACACAGCCAAGACAACGCAAGAGTGGCTTCGGGACAAGTCTATGAATGTCCTTGAGTGGCCCAGCCAGAGCCTGGACTTGGCATCTCTGGTGAGACCTGAAAATAGCTGTGCAGCAACGCTCCCCGTCCAACTTGACAGAGCTTGAGAGGATCTGCAGAGAAGAATGGGAGAAACTCCCCAAATACAGGTGTGCCAAGCTTGTAGTGTCATACCCAAGAAGACTTGAGGCTGTGATTGCTTCCAAAGCTGCTTCAACAAAGTACTGAGTAAAGGGTCTGAATACTTACACTCCCGTTCAAAAGTTTGGGGTCACTTAGAAATGTCCCTTTTGAAAGAAACATTATTTTTATTTTTTTGTCATTTGCTGAAAATATTATCAAACGTTAGTAGCTTTAGCCTCGTTAACAGTGCAATATTGGCACACATTTTTGTTACAGACCAACGTAAACCTTGAATTTGTATGTTTAAAATATCCCTCTTTGGCCGGGGTTGACTTTAATTTTAAGAAATGCCATTGGTTGGTGGATATAAAGTCTAAGGTCTTTCATAGGCTGAAGTCGTGCCAGGATAGAATCGGTACTACCTGTAGACGTTAGCATAGGGATAATGTGTGCCATGTTATCTAATGGGATCAGCTACAATTTAGCGTTCTGTCACTTGCAAGTAAATCAATGTTTTTCAATGGCGGTGCTTTTGAATTTTTTTAATATATTATAATTTAATGCTACTGTGATGCTTGATCCCCATTATCATCGGTTTCAAATACAATAACCAGTGGCGCCCGGGGTAGGGGACAATCGTTTCACCTCTTGTGGAGCTCGGCTTCTTCAAGTCAGACATCATTGTATACAGTGGATAGCGCAGTACAGCGTCTGTGTGTGTTGTCGCTGACTGTGTCTATTTAAGACTAGTGCAGAGATCAGCAGTATAGGGTTGGAGCCATGCTTTGATGACGGCTGGATGGGTCATAGAGAGAGTGTTTTTCTCCCCCCGCTGGTCCTCCAAAAGGTGACCCGGGAATTATCACACCGCTCCCCGTCGGTTGCTATGGAGACCTCCGTGTGTGTGTGTGTTCAGGCTGTGACTGATTTACCTCTGTGTCCTCTTCCAGAGATCTAGCTTGGCAGATTAAGAGTGTGTGTATGTTTATGGGAAGTGAATGTTCAGGAATGTCGTCGACTCCCACATTTTATCAGACTGTATTCATGTACCAGAGTGACTGATGGGTCTCAGAGGAGGGAGGGAGAGAACAGGGGAGGAGGGAGGGAGAGAACAGGGGAGGAGGGAGGGAGAGAACAGGGGAGGAGGGAGGGAGAGAACAGGGGAGGAGGGAGGGAGAGAACAGGGGAGGAGGGAGGGAGAGAACAGGGGAGGAGGGAGGGAGAGAACAGGGGAGGAGGGAGGGAGAGAACAGGGGAGGAGGGAGGGAGAGAACAGAGGGCCAACAGGGGGGAAGAGGGCCAACAGGGGGGAAGAGGGCCAACGGGGAGAGAAGCATCTTTACTGGGGGAGAGTCCACTATGGGCGGGGCTTGCCCACCACTTGGTTTCATTTGCGGTGGCTTTCCATACAGACAAACGGTGGGCAGAGCGGGTTATGTATAGCTCAGTGGGTTTGCCTGGGTTGTAGTCATTAAGGAAACAGTTTACCATTTTAAGAACTAAACATAAGCAAACAGACACTAGTTTCTTTTGGACGAATTCTGGTAGGTCCCTCTCCGTTCCATTTACTTCCGTTTTTTAAGAAATGTTTTGTTTCAGAATCGGCCTAATGAGTACGCCCCAGGGCATGTTCAATACAAAAAAAAACGTTTTGGAATGCTGCAGATAGAACTGACATGATTACTTGAATCAGAGGTTTGTTCTACGTATCTATCGGAACATTTGCCAACGTTGTGTCCTGCTGAACGCAGCCCTGGAACATGCTTGTCCCTATGTGAAGCTAGCCAAAATAACAAATAATAATTCATTTCATTTGTAAAGAGCCTTTCTCACAACCAAGGCACACATTTTTTTTAAATGATGATGATGATGAAGATGCTCCAGAACTGAGACAACAATCAAAGCTATATACAGGTGTCATCAGATCCGAAGGAAAACCGAGGTCCTTGAAAGCTTTTCTAAAGAGCACGTTCTTGAGCTCTCGATGGCGTCTGGAGGAGTCGCTGCCGCCCCGATGGCGTCTGGAGGAGTCGCCGCCGCCCCGATGGCGTCTGGAGGAGACGCCGCCGCCCCGATGGCGTCTGGAGGAGACGCCGCCGCCCCGATGGCGTCTGGAGGAGACGCCGCCGCCCCGATGGCGTCTGGAGGAGACGCCGCCGCCCCGATGGCGTCTGGTGGTTAGAGCAGGTAGCCTAGTGGTTAGAGCAGGTAGCCTAGTGGTTAGAGCGTTGGACTAGCAACCGAAAGGTTGCAAGATCGAATCCCAGAGCTGACAAGGTAAAAATCTGTTGTTCTGCCCCTGAACAAGGCAGTTAACCCACTGTTCCTAGGCGGTCATTGTAAATAACAATGTGTTCTCAACTGACTTGCCTGGTTGGTTAAAGATTAAATGATCTGTTAACAGCTCTGGTGGACATTCCTGCAGTCAGCATGCCATTTGGACAGAAAAGGTTTTTGTCCAAATGGAGAATTTCTGGTGTCTTTAAAAAAAATGTCAGCTCATGAAACATGAGAGCAACACTTTACATGTTAGGTTTTATTTTTGTACAGAGCATTCAGAAAGTATTCAGACCCCTTGACGTTAACCACGTTACGGCCTTATTCTTAATATGATTTTTTTCCCTTCAATCTACACAATACCCCGTAATGACGAAGCGAAAACAGGTGTAGAAATTTGTGCAAATGTATTAAAAATTATAAAACATACCTTTATTTACATAAGTATTCAGACCCTTTTTTATGAGACTCGAAATTGAGCTCAGGTGCATCCTGTTTCCATTGATCATCCTTGAGATGTTTCTACAACTTGATTGGAGTCCACCTGTGGTAAATTCAATTGATTGGACATGATTTGGAAAGGCACACACCTGTCTATATAAGGTCCCACATTTGACAGTGCATGTCAGAGCAAAAACCAAGCCATGAGGTCGAAGGAATTGTCCGTAGAGCTCTGAGACAGGATTGTGTCGAGGCACAGATCTGGGGAAGGGTACCAACACATTTCTGCACCATTGAAGGTCCCCAAGAACAGTGGCCTCCATTATTTTTAAATAGAAGAAGTTTGGAACCACCAAGACTTTTCCTAGAGCTGGCTGTCTGGCCAAACTGCGCAATCTGGGGAGAAGGGCCTTGGTCAGGGAGGTGACCAAGAACCCGATTTGCCACTCTTGACAGAGCTCCAGAGTTCTTCTGGAGATGGGAGGATCTTCCAGAAGGACAACCATCTCTGCAGCACTCCACCAATCAGGCCTTTATGGTAGAGTGGCCAGATGGAAGCCACTTCTCAGTAAAAGACACATGACAGCCGGCTTGGAGTTTGCCAAACGGGACCTAAAGGACTCTCAGACCATGAGAAACAAGATTCTCTGGTCTGATAAAACCAAGATTGAACTCTTTGGCCTGAATGCCAAGCGTAACGTCTGGAGGAAACCTGGTACCATCCCTACGGTGAAGCATGGTGGTGGTGGCAGCATCATGCTGTGGAGATGTTTTTCAGCAGCAGGGACAGGGAGACTAGTTAGGATTGAGAAAAAGATGAAAGGCGCAAAGTACAGAGAGATCCTTGATAACCTGCTCAGGACCTCAGACTGGGGGTGAAGGTTCACCTTCCAACAGGACAAAGAGCCTAAGCACGCAGCCAAGGAGGAGTGTCTTCGGTAGTCTCTGTATGTACTTGAGTAGCCTAGCCAGAGCCCGGACTTGAACCCGATCGAACATCTCTGGAGAGACCTGAAAATAGCTGTGCAGCGACGCTCCCCATCCAACCTGACAGAGCTTGAGAGGATCTGCAGAGAAGAATGGGAGAAACTCCCCAAATACAGGTGCGCCAAGCTTGTAGCATCATACCCAAGAAGACTCGAGGCTTTAATCGCTGCCAAAGGTGCTTCAACAAAGTACTGAGTAAAGGGTCTGAATATTTACTTATGTTAATGTATTTTTTGGTTGTAATTTGTTGTGGGGAGGGTAATCACTAGACGGTAGTAGACGGGAGTAGGGACGGGTACGCTAGCTAGCTAGTAACCTCCATGTAACATTAACAGAACTACGGGAAAGAAGTGCTCGGCGGGCGGGGGTGAAGGACACTACTGGTTTCCCCTAGCTAGCTAGCAGCCGCCTCTGGTGTTTTTTTCCCAGGGGTTGGCATCCAACGTTGGTGCATCACCGCCCACCTACTGTACCCGAGATGGTGCCAGCAGCCTCAATGGCAGCTGCCGTGGCATGTAAGTCAACACAGTCTGCAAGGGCTACTTCGAGGGCGCAGGGTAGGAAAGGAGGAGAGAAATTTGGCTCTCAGGCCATTTCCCTCCCAACACATCCCAACATTTAATTTCTCAATCCACCCATTCCAGCCTCGTTGCTCCATTTCCACTCCTATTTGAACCCGTTCAAACCAAAGAGGTTTAAATAAATCAAAAACATTTGGTGGTGTAGTTGTCTTGTGTGGTTTTATTTGATATTGTATGGAATCTCTTCTGTTTCAAACTAATGTCATCATGGTTTTATAGGTCACGTTCCCCTGCTCTGGTGTTGCATGCATCAACCAATGGTTACATGCCACGTCATTGACTGTGCTGTTGGGCACCAGATAGCTAGAATATATGTGGTTAGCTGATACGTAAAATACCTATCCAGGCGTTGTAAGATCTGGCATGTGTCGCAACACCTGCGGAGATGAACGTGCCCATAATCTCTCTCTGTCTCTCTGTCTCTGTCTCTCTCTCTCTCTGTCTCTCTCTCTCTCTCTCTCTGTCTCTCTCTCTCTGTCTCTCTCTCTCTGTCTGTCTCTCTGTCTGTCTCTCTGTCTGTCTCTCTCTCTCTCTCTCTGCCCCCCTTCTAGATAATGAGACAGACAGTCCCACTCTGTCTGATGCTAAGTGGAGTCAGATCCTCTCCCCTCCGACCCACTTCCTGTCTCTGAACCCTGCTCTGGCTTTGACACCTGACCCCAGGGACGGGGACTGTCCCCTCCCCTTCAAGACCCTCCCGGCCCCCGACCCGTCCTCTAGCGACTTCCAGGGGCCTGACTCCAAACGCCACCCCACTGCCAAGCCTCCTTCCTGGGGAGAGGAGAGGCCAGGCCGCACTGCGGACGTCCACAGCCCTCCGCTCCCCCAACCCAACATCGGCAAGCTGGTGGGGGGTGAGGAGGGCTTGTCTCCCCCTGTGCCGGCTTCCTCTAGCCCCCCTCCTTACCACCACAACCACCCGGCCCTGGAGAACGGCTTCACCTCTACCAGCCCTGCTCTCAACGGGCTCAGTGAGGAACCCTGCAAGGGGACCCCTTCAAACCACCACCAGCTGCCTGCCTCCTTTGACCCACGTCCTGATGCCCCTGTGGGGGGTAGGGAGGGGGAGAGGAGCGGTGGAAGCTCTCACATTAGTCATTCACACTTTACCTATGAGGAGAGACTGGGAGGGGACAGACAGGTGGCAGACAGACAGGTGGCAGTAGAGGAGTCGAACCCCCGGTTGGAGCCAGAGAGCGCTTGGACTGGGTCACCCATACAGGAGAGGGACGGAGAGGAGGCTGACATGGCTGGGGGACAGTCACAGGACACTGGGGAGAGAGGACAGAATGGAGGATGGAGAGGGGGAACACCGGGAGAAGACTCTGGGGGGAAGGTACAGAATGGAGGATGGAGAGGGGGAACACTGGGGGAAGACTCTGGGGGGAACGTACAGAATGGAGGGGTGATGGAAGAACTGAGAGGGAGGAGAAAGGAGTGTAGGAAGTCTTCTCAGAAGGAGAAGAGGTTGAACGGAGAGCTGGAGAAGAATGGAGGTCAGAACGGAGAGATGGCTCTCACCAACGGCCTGGCTACCGCAGGGGAAGACGAGGAGAGAGGGTCTCTCACCCCTCCCCCCTCCAAGGAGGACTCCGTAACAGAAGAGAAGGAGATGGAGGAGAGCAAGCAAGAGAACGAAGGAAGTGGAGAAAGAGGTGGTAGCTATTTACCCAAGAAACTGAACAACAGTGGTTTGCAGCCGGTGAGCTTACCGTTCGGCGGGGCACGTCCTAAACAACCAGTCGGTCTCAAACTTCAGATCCCCCGGCCCGTATACGAACAGGTCCAGAACCAGCTAGCACCTTCTGCTAACACCGCCGGCAGCATTACCGGTGGCGGAAAGAACAGGAACTTTGAGAACCGTGGCAGTGCCGTAGTCATGGATACGGGAACTGTAGTTGCCTTGGGCGACCCTGGTGGTGGTGGTGGTGTTGTGAAGGTGGAGTTGCTAACCGGGGAGTCGCCGTCGTCGTCGGGCCTGGTGGAGGTGTCAGAGAGCAGCCCGGATAATGACTTCCAGGCAGGGCAGCATCACCAGGGGGCTCTGCCCAGGAAACAGCTCTCCTCCCTGGGGGAGGTAGCCCCCGTGTGGGTCCCTGACTCCCAGGCTCCAGTCTGTATGAAGTGTGAGGTCCGCTTCACCTTCACCAAGAGGAGGCATCACTGCAGGGCCTGTGGAAAGGTGGGTGGAGTCTATACAGCAGGGCTTTTCAACCCTGTTCCTGGAGAGCTACCCTCCTGTAGTACCCTCCAGTAGGTTTTAACTCCAACTGTAGCCCAATATAATGGTCTCTCTCTCCAGGTGTAATTTAATGGTGTGTGTCTCCAGGTGTAATGGTGTGTGATGGTGTGTTTGTGTGTGTGTCTCTCTCTCCAGGTGTTCTGTGCTGCCTGCTGCAGCCTGAGGAGCAGACTAATCTACATGGACAGGAAGGAGGCCAGAGTCTGTATCACCTGTCACTCTGCCCTACTGAGTGGTGAGTCACTAATACTTCAGGTCTAGGATCAGCTTACTACATCCCATTCAGAATTGTATCCATTAGGATTTAAACTCAATACTGGTCCTAGATCAGCATCTACTAGTACATCTTCCTTGGGTTCGGGTTGGGTGTTTACGTTTCCAGATCATATCTTGATCAAGTATCCTACATCAACCCGGTCCCCTAGAGCTCCCTAGATCAACCTGGTCCCCTAGAGCTCCCTAGATCAACCTGGTCCCCTAGATCAACCTGGTCCCCTAAAGCTCCCTAGATCAACCTGGTCCCCTAGAGCTCCCTAGATCAACCTGGTCCCCGAGATCAACCTGGTTGACTTGAATCTCAAATATATTTTGATTTATTTAACACTTTTTTTTGGAGGGTTACTACATGATTCCATATGTGTTATTTCATAGTTTTGATGTCTTCACTATTATTCTACAATGTAGATGAGTAGGTGCGTCTGAACTTTTGACTGGTACTGTGTGTCTCAATCCTATACCTCTTCCTCTGTTCCTCTCTTCCCTCAGCTCATTCGAGGGAGGGTATGTGTGACGGGTCTAACCAGAGTCCTAACCCCAACAACCCAGCAGAGTACTGCAGTACCATCCCACCTCTGCAGCAGGTCCAAGCCTCAGGGGCGCTGGCCTCCCTTCCCCCCACTGTCATGGTCCCTGTGGCAGTCCCTAAAACACCCAGCTCAGAGGGTAACCATCTGTCATACACCCACCTGTGTTGTACCATCTGTCATACACCCACCTGTGTTGTACCATCTGTCATACACCCACCTGTGGTATACCATCTGTCATACACCCACCTGTGTTGTACCATCTGTCATACACCCACCTGTGGTATACCATCTGTCATACACCCACCTGTGTTGTACCATCTGTCATACACCCACCTGTGTTGTACCATCTGTCGTACACCCACCTGTGGTATACCATCTCCCATACACCCACCTGTGGTATACCATCTGTCATACACCCACCTGTGTTGTACCATCTGTCATACACCCACCTGTGGTATACCATCTGTCATACACCCACCTGTGGTATACCATCTGTCATACACCCACCTGTGGTGTACCATCTGTCATACACCCACCTGTGGTATACCATCTGTCATACACCCACCTGTGTTGTACCATCTGTCATACACCCACCTGTGGTATACCATCTGTCATACACCCACCTGTGGTATACCATCTGTCATACACCCACCTGTGTTGTACCATCTGTCATACACCCACCTGTGTTGTACCATCTGTCATACACCCACCTGTGGTATACCATCTGTCATACACCCACCTGTGGTGTACCATCTGTCATACACCCACCTGTGGTATACCATCTGTCATACACCCACCTGTGGTATACCATCTGTCATACACCCACCTGTGTTGTACCATCTGTCATACACCCACCTGTGGTATACCATCTGTCATACACCCACCTGTGGTATACCATCTGTCATACACCCACCTGTGTTGTACCATCTGTCATACACCCACCTGTGGTATACCATCTCCCATACACCCACCTGTGGTGTACCATCTGTCGTACACCCACCTGTGGTATACCATCTGTCATACACCCACCTGTGGTATACCATCTGTCATACACCCACCTGTGGTATACCATCTGTCATACACCCACCTGTGTTGTACCATCTGTCATACACCCACCTGTGTTGTACCATCTCCCATACACCCACCTGTGGTATACCATCTGTCATACACCCACCTGTGGTATACCATCTGTCATACACCCACCTGTGTTGTACCATCTGTCATACACCCACCTGTGGTATACCATCTGTCATACACCCACCTGTGGTATACCATCTGTCATACACCCACCTGTGGTGTACCATCTGTCATACACCCACCTGTGTTGTACCATCTGTCGTACACCCACCTGTGGTATACCATCTGTCATACACCCACCTGTGGTGTACCATCTGTCATACACCCACCTGTGTTGTACCATCTCCCATACACCCACCTGTGGTATACCATCTGTCATACACCCACCTGTGTTGTACCATCTGTCGTACACCCACCTGTGGTATACCATCTGTCATACACCCACCTGTGTTGTACCATCTCCCATACACCCACCTGTGGTATACCATCTGTCATACACCCACCTGTGGTATACCATCTGTCATACACCCACCTGTGTTGTACCATCTGTCATACACCCACCTGTGGTATACCATCTGTCATACACCCACCTGTGGTATACCATCTGTCATACACCCACCTGTGTTGTACCATCTGTCATACACCCACCTGTGTTTAAGTATTTACCGACAGTGTCTGTGCGTCACAGGGTCTCTCGCGCGGGAGCAGAGGAGGGTGTGCTTTGCAGACGGGATCCTACCCAATGGGGAAGTAGCGGAATCCCCCAAGCCCCCTGCTACAAGCCCCGCTCCCTCTCGTCCATTGGCCGTCTCGCAGTGTTCCAACAAATCCTCCGCTGCTGATTCGTCAGAGGTACGGTCTGCACCACAGGTCAGAAAGTCTTTATTTTACAGTTTGTTGAAGAGGAACATTAACAAAAGTCTAGTATTTCCAGTTTAGAATTGATATTCTGAGGTGAGCTGGGGCTGGTGGGCTGGTGAGCCGGGTTAGGATTAGGAGGGAACCCACAGCAGGGCAAATTGTCACTGGATTGACCTTAGCCAAGAGAGATGCCCTCCTGTACTCCCTGTTCACCCATAACTGAGTGGAAAAACACAACTCCAACACCATCAAGTTTGCTGACGACAGTGGTAGGCTTGACCACCGACGACGATGATACAGCCTATAGGGAGGAGTTCAAAAACCTGGCAGTGTGGTGCCAGGACAACAACCTCTCCCTCAACGTGAGCAAGACAAAGGAGCTGATCAGGGACTACAGGAAAAGGAGGGCCGAACCCGCTCCCATTCACATCGACGGGGCTGCTGTCCACATCAGTAAGGACCTATCATGGTCCCCCCCAACACACACACACCAACAGTCGTGAAGAGGGCACGACAACACCTATTCTCCCTCAGGAGACTGAAAAGATTTGGTATGGGTACCCAGATCCTCAAAGTTCTACAGCTGCACCATCAAGAACACCCTGACTGGTTAGATCACCACCTGGTATGGCAACTGCTCGGCATCTGACCACAAGGCCCTACAGAGGGTAGTGCTTACCGCCCAGTACATCACTGGTGCCGAGCTCCATGCCATCCAGGACCTCTATACCAGGCGGTGTCCTCTACTCAAAGTCCTAGACTGTTCTCTCTGCTACCGCACGACAAGCTGTACCGGACTGCCAAGTCTGGGACCAAAAGGCTCCTTAATAGCTTCTACCCCCCCACCCCCCCCAGCCATCAGACTGCTGAACAGCTTCTACCCCCCACCCCCCCCAGCCATTAGACTGCTGAACAGCTTCTACCCCCCCCCCCCCCCCCCCAAGCCATTAGACTGCTGAACAGCTTCTACCCCCCCCCCCAAGCCATTAGACTGCTGAACAGCTTCTACCCCCCCCCCACACACACATTCATATTCCTTTTACGCTGCTGCTACTCTCTGTTTTATTATCTATGCATAGACACTTTACCTCTACCTACATGTATATATTACCTCAATTACCTCAACTAACCTGTACCCCTCCCCATTGACTCTGTACCGGTACCCCCTGTATATAGCCTCCACATTGACTCTGTACCGGTACCCCCTGTATATAGCCTCCACATTGACTCTGTACCAGTACCCCCCTGTATATAGCCTCCACATTGACTCTGTACCGGTACCCCTGTATATAGCCTCCACATTGACTCTGTACCGGTACACCCTGTATATAGCCTCCACATTGACCCGGTACCCCCTGTATATAGCCTCCACATTGACTCTGTACCGGTACACCCTGTATATAGCCTCTACATTGACTCCGTACCGGTACCCCCTGTATATAGCCTCAACATTGACCCGGTACCCCCTGTATATAGCCTCCACATTGACTCTGTACCGGTACCCCCTGTATATAGCCTCCACATTGACTCTGTACCGTAACACCCTGTATATAGCCTCCACATTGACTCTGTACCGTAACACCCTGTATATAGCCTCCACATTGACTCTGTACCGTAAGACCCTGTATATAGTCTCCACATTGACTCTGTACCGTAAGACCCTGTATATAGTCTCCACATTGACTCTGTACCGTAAGACCCTGTATATAGCCTCCACATTGACTCTGTACCGTAAGACCCTGTATATAGTCTCCACATTGACTCTGTACCGTAAGACCCTGTATATAGTCTCCACATTGACTCTGTACCGTAACACCCTGTATATAGCCTCATTATTGTTACTATTTTTCCTTGAGTTTATTTAGCATATTAACACCAATTAAATGTTTTATCATTTAGCAGACTCTTATCCAGAGTGACTTGCAGGAGCAATTGGGTTTAAGTGCCTTGTTAAGGGCACATCAACATATTTTTCACACAGTCGGCTCAGGGATTCGAACCAGGGACTTTTCGGTTATTGGCCCAACGCTCTTAAGGGCTAGGCTCCCTACCACACATTATTTACTGAATGTGAAGGGAAATCCTCCCATGACTAATGATCATTTAACTGTAGTGTTCAAGAATGTAAACATTTGCCAAAATGACTTTATATCACTGCATTTACAACCATTCACAGCAGAGATCTGTCCACTTCATCAGTCCACCTGCATTTGACAACGACCACTTTATGCTATCACCCCTACCCTTCTCTCCAGGCGTTGTCCCCGGCTCCTGCATCCCCAGTGGGAAGCCCTGTAGGCAGCTCCATCAGTCTAATTCCGGAGGACGGACTTCCTCCCATCCTCATCTCCACCGGAGTTAAAGGAGGTACGGGAGGCCACAGCACAGGTGCTTGACCTTAGCCATCCTCACTGTTGCATGCTGGGAGGGATCTGGGTCTGCTTTCAATTAGGCCATGTTGCATGCTGGGAGGGGTCTGGGTCTGCTTTCAATTAGCCCATGTTGCATGCTGGGAGGGGTCTGGGTCTGCTTTCAATTAGCCCATGTTGCATGCTGGGAGTGGTCTGGGTCTGCTTTCAATTAGGTCATGTTGCATGCTGGGAGGGGTCTGGGTCTGCTTTCAATTAGGTCATGTTGCATGCTGGGAGGGGTCTGGGTCTGCTTTCAATTAGGTCATGTTGCATGCTGGGAGGGGTCTGGGTCTGCTTTCAATTAGCCCATGTGGCATGCTGGGAGGGGTCTGGGTCTGCTTTCAATTAGCCCATGTTGCATGCTGGGAGGGTTCTGGGTCTGCTTTCAATTAGCCCATGTTGCATGCTGGGAGGGTTCTGGGTCTGCTTTCAATTAGCCCATGTTGCATGCTGGGAGGGGTCTGGGGGTACATGTACATAGGGTTGGGAGCTCTCTTCAGTGGGGTTCAATGTGAGATGTTTGAAAGCTTTTGTTTAACTCCCACCATCACCACCCTCAGACTATGCGGTGGAGGAGCGTCCCTGTGAGACCGTTCTGATGCAGCAGCTGGAGGAGGGAGGTCCTGACCCGTTGGTGTTTGTGCTCAACGCTAACCTGCTGGCCATGGTCAAACTGGTCAACTGTAAGTTAAGGTCTTCTAGCTCCACTGTCGTTGATTGACCAGAGCGTACCCTCTCCTAGGTCTGAGTTAGTCCCTGACTAGAAGGAGAAAATGACAACCTGAGTGTTTAGCTTTCCGGGACTGTTAGTGAATAACCCTGCTATACTGTACAGTATCTAACCCCCGCTCCCCCTAGGCTACAGTATCTAACCCCCCTAGGCTACGGTATCTAACCCCCCTAGGCTACAGTATCTAACCCCCCTAGGCTACGGTATCTAACCCCCCTAGGCTACGGTATCTAACCCCCGAGGCTACGGTATCTAACCCCCGAGGCTACGGTATCTAACCCCCTAGGCTACGGTATCTAACCCCCCTAGGCTACGGTATCTAACCCCCGAGGCTACGGTATCTAACCCCCGAGGCTACGGTATCTAACCCCCGAGGCTACGGTATCTAACCCCCGAGGCTACGGTATCTAACCCCCCTAGGCTACGGTATCTAACCCCCCTAGGCTACGGTATCTAACCCCCTAGGCTACGGTATCTAACCCCCTAGGCTACGGTATCTAACCCCCGAGGCTACGGTATCTAACCCCCTAGGCTACGGTATCTAACCCCCTAGGCTACGGTATCTAACCCCCGAGGCTACGGTATCTAACCCCCGAGGCTACGGTATCTAACCCCCGAGGCTACGGTATCTAACCCCCGAGGCTACGGTATCTAACCCCCTGGGCTACGGTATCTAACCCCCTGGGCTACGGTATCTAACCCCCTGGGCTACGGTATCTAACCCCCTAGGCTACGGTATCTAACCCCCTAGGCTACGGTATCTAACCCCCTAGGCTACGGTATCTAACCCCCTAGGCTACGGTATCTAACCCCCTAGGCTACGGTATCTAACCCCCCTAGGCTACGGTATCTAACCCCCGAGGCTACGGTATCTAACCCCCGAGGCTACGGTATCTAACCCCCCTAGGCTACGGTATCTAACCCCCGAGGCTACGGTATCTAACCCCCTAGGCTACGGTATCTAACCCCCTAGGCTACGGTATCTAACCCCCTAGGCTACGGTATCTAACCCCCGAGGCTACGGTATCTAACCCCCGAGGCTACGGTATCTAACCCCCGAGGCTACGGTATCTAACCCCCGAGGCTACGGTATCTAACCCCCTAGGCTACGGTATATCTAACCCCCTAGGCTACGGTATCTAACCCCCTAGGCTACGGTATCTAACCCCCTAGGCTACGGTATCTAACCCCCGAGGCTACGGTATCTAACCCCCGAGGCTACGGTATCTAACCCCCGAGGCTACGGTATCTAACCCCCGAGGCTACGGTATCTAACCCCCTAGGCTACGGTATCTAACCCCCCTAGGCTACGGTATCTAACCCCCGAGGCTACGGTATCTAACCCCCGAGGCTACGGTATCTAACCCCCGAGGCTACGGTATCTAACCCCCGAGGCTACGGTATCTAACCCCCCTAGGCTACGGTATCTAACCCCCCTAGGCTACGGTATCTAACCCCCTAGGCTACGGTATCTAACCCCCTAGGCTACGGTATCTAACCCCCGAGGCTACGGTATCTAACCCCCGAGGCTACGGTATCTAACCCCCTGGGCTACGGTATCTAACCCCCTGGGCTACGGTATCTAACCCCCTGGGCTACGGTATCTAACCCCCTGGGCTACGGTATCTAACCCCCTGGGCTACGGTATCTAACCCCCTAGGCTACGGTATCTAACCCCCTAGGCTACGGTATCTAACCCCCTAGGCTACGGTATCTAACCCCCTAGGCTACGGTATCTAACCCCCCTAGGCTACGGTATCTAACCCCCGAGGCTACGGTATCTAACCCCCGAGGCTACGGTATCTAACCCCCCTAGGCTACGGTATCTAACCCCCGAGGCTACGGTATCTAACCCCCTAGGCTACGGTATCTAACCCCCTAGGCTACGGTATCTAACCCCCTAGGCTACGGTATCTAACCCCCGAGGCTACGGTATCTAACCCCCGAGGCTACGGTATCTAACCCCCGAGGCTACGGTATCTAACCCCCTAGGCTACGGTATCTAACCCCCTAGGCTACGGTATATCTAACCCCCTAGGCTACGGTATCTAACCCCCTAGGCTACGGTATCTAACCCCCTAGGCTACGGTATCTAACCCCCGAGGCTACGGTATCTAACCCCCTAGGCTACGGTATCTAACCCCCGAGGCTACGGTATCTAACCCCCCTAGGCTACGGTATCTAACCCCCGAGGCTACGGTATCTAACCCCCTAGGCTACGGTATCTAACCCCCGAGGCTACGGTATCTAACCCCCTAGGCTACGGTATCTAACCCCCTAGGCTACGGTATCTAACCCCCTAGGCTACGGTATATCTAACCCCCTAGGCTACGGTATCTAACCCCCTAGGCTACGGTATCTAACCCCCGAGGCTACGGTATCTAACCCCCTAGGCTACGGTATCTAACCCCCGAGGCTACGGTATCTAACCCCCCTAGGCTACGGTATCTAACCCCCGAGGCTACGGTATCTAACCCCCTAGGCTACGGTATCTAACCCCCGAGGCTACGGTATCTAACCCCCGAGGCTACGGTATCTAACCCCCGAGGCTACGGTATCTAACCCCCGAGGCTACGGTATCTAACCCCCGAGGCTACGGTATCTAACCCCCGAGGCTACGGTATCTAACCCCCTAGGCTACGGTATCTAACCCCCTAGGCTACGGTATCTAACCCCCTAGGCTACGGTATCTAACCCCCTAGGCTACGGTATCTAACCCCCTAGGCTACGGTATCTAACCCCCTGGGCTACGGTATCTAACCCCCTAGGCTGCTACGGTATCGAACCCCCTAGGCTGCTACGGTATCGAACCCCCTAGGCTGCTACGGTATCGAACCCCCTAGGCTGCTACGGTATCTAACCCCCTAGGCTGCTACGGTATCTAACCCCCTAGGCTGCTACGGTATCTAACCCCCTAGGCTGCTACGGTATCTAACCCCCTAGGCTGCTACGGTATCTAACCCCCTAGGCTGCTACGGTATCTAACCCCCTAGGCTGCTACGGTATCTAACCCCCTAGGCTGCTACGGTATCTAACCCCCTAGGCTGCTACGGTATCTAACCCCCTAGGCTGCTACGGTATCTAACCCCCTAGGCTGCTACGGTATCTAACCCCCTAGGCTGCTACGGTATCTAACCCCCTAGGCTGCTACGGTATCGAACCCCCTAGGCTGCTACGGTATCGAACCCCCTAGGCTGCTACGGTATCGAACCCCCTAGGCTGCTACGGTATCGAACCCCCTAGGCTGCGCCGTATCGAACCCCCTAGGCTGCGCCGGTATCGAACCCCCTAGGCTGCTACGGTATCGAACCCCCTAGGCTGCTACGGTATCGAACCCCCTAGGCTGCTACGGTATCGAACCCCCTAGGCTGCTACGGTATCGAACCCCCTAGGCTGCTACGGTATCTAACCCCCTAGGCTGCTACGCCGTATCTAACCCCCTAGGCTGCTACGCCGTATCTAACCCCCTAGGCTGCTACGCCGTATCTAACCCCCTAGGCTGCTACGCCGTATCTAACCCCCTAGGCTGCTACGCCGTATCTAACCCCCTAGGCTGCTACGCCGTATCTAACCCCCCTAGGCTGCTACGGTATCTAACCCCCTAGGCTGCTACGGTATCTAACCCCCTAGGCTACGCCGTATCTAACCCCCCTAGGCTACGCCGTATCTAACCCCCCTAGGCTACGCCGTATCTAACCCCCCTAGGCTGCTACGGTATCTAACCCCCTAGGCTGCTACGGTATCTAACCCCCCTAGGCTACGCCGTATCTAACCCCCCTAGGCTACGCCGTATCTAACCCCCTAGGCTGCTACGGTATCTAACCCCCTAGGCTGCTACGGTATCTAACCCCCCTAGGCTGCTACGGTATCTAACCCCCCTAGGCTGCGCCGTATCTAACCCCCTAGGCTGCGCCGTATCTAACCCCCTAGGCTGCGCCGTATCTAACCCCCTAGGCTGCGCCGTATCTAACCCCCTAGGCTGCTACGGTATCGAACCCCCTAGGCTGCTACGGTATCGAACCCCCTAGGCTGCTACGGTATCGAACCCCCTAGGCTGCTACGGTATCGAACCCCCTAGGCTGCTACGGTATCGAACCCCCTAGGCTGCGCCCCCTAGGCTGCGCCGTATCGAACCCCCTAGGCTGCGCCGTATCGAACCCCCTAGGCTGCGCCGTATCGAACCCCCTAGGCTGCTACGGTATCGAACCCCCTAGGCTGCTACGGTATCGAACCCCCTAGGCTGCTACGGTATCGAACCCCCTAGGCTGCTACGGTATCGAACCCCCTAGGCTGCGCCGTATCGAACCCCCTAGGCTGCGCCGTATCGAACCCCCTAGGCTGCGCCGTATCGAACCCCCTAGGCTGCGCCGTATCGAACCCCCTAGGCTGCGCCGTATCGAACCCCCTAGGCTGCGCCGTATCGAACCCCCTAGGCTGCGCCGTATCGAACCCCCTAGGCTGCGCCGTATCTAACCCCCTAGGCTGTGCCGTATCTAAACCCCCTAGGCTGCGCGGTATCTAAACCCCCTAGGCTGCGCGGTATCTAAACCCCCTAGGCTGCGCCGTATCGAACCCCCTAGGCTGCGCCGTATCTAACCCCTTCTCCCCCTAGGCTGCGCCGTATCTAACCCCCTCTCTGGTGTCCCTTCTCCCCTTGTAGACGTAAACAGGAAGTGTTGGTATGTGACCAGTAAGGGGATGCATGCAGTGGGCCAGGCTGAGGTGGTGGTGCTGCTGCAGTGTCTGCCTGACGAGAAGAGCATCCCCAAAGACCTCTTCAGCCACTTCGTACAGCTCTACCAGGAGGCCCTCACAGGTTAGTTTAACATACTGTACCTCTACCAGGAGGCCCTCACAGGTTAGTTTAACATACTGTACCTCTACCAGGAAGCCTTCACCAGTTAGTATAATATTCCTCCATCAGGAGGCCCTCACAGGGTAGTATAATGTACCTCCATCAAGAGACCTCCACCAGGAGGCCTACTAAGATATTTTACAGCTCTACCAGGAGACCTTCACAGGTAAAATAATACCAGTATGTTACCTCAACCAGGAGGCCTACTTAGATGATATTATACAGCATTGCCAGGAGGCACTCTGTAGTGTCCCACTAATGTTCTGTGTGCTTCCTAAATGGCACCCTATTCCCTATATAGTGCACTACTAGCCCTATGGGACTTGGTCAAAACAAGTGCACTACATAGGGAATAGGGCGCCGCCTCTGTCTCACCACTCTCCACCTTATGCTGCGGTTAAAAATATTGTGTGACATTGATGTCTCTGTGCCTCGGGCTGTTGGTGGTTTAGATATACACAGCAAAAGCAGGGAAAGCTGACGGTCTGGGGAATGACAGACATATTGTCTGGGGAATGACAGACATATTGTCTGGGGAATGACAGACATATTGTCTGGGGAATGACAGACATATTGTCCGTGTCTCTGCTGGTTCAGTCCTAGTCAGTCAGTACGGTGGTGATGGAGAGAATGTTGCATCATCATCCTTAGCAGTTCTAGTGTTGTATATTATCTAAATCAGGCCCTTCCTTCTTCCTGGAGAGATCACTCCTGTAGGTTTAACTCCAACCCTGTTCCTGGAGAGAGACCTTCCTGTAGGGTTTAACTCCAACCCTGTTCCTGGAGAGAGACCTTCCTGTAGGGTTTAACTCCAACCCTGTTCCTGGAGAGATACCCTCCTGTAGGGTTTAACTCCAACCCTGTTCCTGGAGAGAGACCCTCCTGTAGGGTTTAACTCCAACCCTGTTCCTGGAGAGAGACCTTCCTGTAGGGTTTTAACTCCAACCCTGTTCCTGGAGAGAGACCTTCCTGTAGGGTTTTAACTCCAACCCTGTTCCTGGAGAGAGACCTTCCTGTAGGGTTTTAACTCCAACCCTGTTCCTGGAGAGAGACCTTCCTGTAGGGTTTTAACTCCAACCCTGTTCCTGGAGAGAGACCTTCCTGTAGGGTTTTAACTCCAACCCTGTTCCTGGAGAGAGACCTTCCTGTAGGGTTTTAACTCCAACCCTGTTCCTGGAGAGAGACCTTCCTGTAGGGTTTTAACTCCAACCCTGTTCCTGGAGAGAGACCTTCCTGTAGGGTTTAACTCCAACCCTGTTCCTGGAGAGAGACCCTCCTGTAGGGTTTAACTAGAGGATGCTACTCTACTGGTACTGACTAGAGGATGGTACTGACTAGAGGATGGTACTGACTAGAGGATGGTACTGACTAGAGGATGGTACTGACTAGAGGATGGTACTCTACTGGTACTGACTAGAGCAGGGGTGTCAAACTCATTTCGCATCGTGGGCCACATACGGCCTAGGGAGATGTCAAGTGGGCCGGACCATTAAAATTATACCATACTCTGCTATAAATAACCAAAATATCATGTCTTTCCTTTGTTTTGGTGTAAAGAAGCAGACCCGCCAGCAATTCGTTAATCTTATCTCTTCTCAGTTGTCCTTGCAAGCCGTCATATTTTTCGCTGTGATGAGTCTCGTAGTGGCGTCGAATATTATATTCCTTCAATACCGAAACTTGTTGCAAACACACCAAGCACGAAGGTTTTCCGTGCATCTCTGTAAATAAATAGGACGTGGTCCATTTTTCTTTGAAAATTCTACACTCCTTATCTACTTTTCTCCGTTTGGATAACGACATTTTGGCTAATGAGGGTGTAGCGGAGAGGTAGAGACCAAGGTATTAACAACGTCGTAACAAGCAGCAGATGGCGCATTGATACCGTCTGCTGTTTTCAGTCTGTCTCAGTGATGCGGCTTGTCTTCTACTCTGATGGAAAGAGTGCGCCCCTTAGCGGATAATCCATGAATTGCAGCGAATTAAAAATATTAATTCCATGTCTTTTATGCATTTTTTCCACTTTCAAATTATCCTGCGGGCCTGATCGAACCTCCTTGGGGGCCGGTTCCGGCCCGCGGGCCGTATGTTTGACACCCCTGGACTAGAGGATGGTACTCTACTGGTACTGACTAGAGGATGGTACTCTACTGGTACTGACTAGAGGATGGTACTGACTAGTCTACAGAGTAATATTCTAAAAAGTGTTTTGAAAACTTGTGTACCAGTTCCATGTAGAACAAACCATCCTTCACATCAAACTGTAGAAGGAGTGTTCTGCTAATATAACAATGTGCAACATCACACCTTCCTGTATGGTGTCCTGTATAAGACGAGAGTTCCCTGACGAGAGTTCCCTGACGAGAGTTCCCTGACGAGAGTTCCCTGACGAGAGTTCCCTGACGAGAGTTCCCTGACGAGAGTTCCCTGACGAGAGTTCCCTGACGAGAGTTCCCTGACGAGAGTTCCCTGAGTTCCCCCCCCTATTTATAGTACCATACTATTTGTTAATAACACAATACCAAATAAAGTAACAGATGTGTATCATTTTAATGCTGAGAACAAGGTCTCTCCCAATTGACATCAGGATCAACCTGCCTTTCAGTCAGATGACTCATTTCAGAAGCGCCTCTTCTGCACGTCTGTAGAAAAATGAGAGTGGAGTGACGCCTATTGAAAGGTGATATTACTAAACACTTGTGGTGTTCTGTCTTGTTAGTAATCAGTCCCCTCTGAGGTGTGGGGCCAGTAGATGCGCTCCGGGCCCCTCTCGTCACAGACACGGGTCATGAAGGAGCCCGACTTCGGCTCCTATATCGGACCCAGCTCCTATCACACGGGGAGAATGACTGTCACCATACAGTCATGGAAGCCAACCGTAAATAGACAGTTAAACACAGCCAAATCACAGTTCCTGATTCACAGCTAATTCACCAGGGACACGTGCCAGCGTGGCACGGACTGGTTGCCATTACTCACTCGGGCCCAGGGGTATTACAGTGGAAGGGGGCACCACCACATAAGACTACATTATTAGTGGTGGTTATGTCTTCCGTTACTCAGGACTGGTGTCTGGCCACTGCCTCATCTGCTCATCATTATTTTGTCCTAGAAAATACACAATGTTGTTGCTTGTTTGACATCTTTTTTTCTGGTGTAAGCTGAAGCCCTCAAATTATATCGAGCTAGTTTGCCTGATTTTTATTTAGCAGCGATCTTACAGTAGCTAGTCAGTTGGAGTTTAAACATTATTGAACGGAAGCTGCTGATGTGCATTAAACATGTCGTTAGGTTTATTTGATTATGAGCTAGCTATTATTAGGGTAGCACATGGATATGTGTGAAAGCTAGCTAGCTAACGTTAGCTAGCGTAGCACATGGGTATGTGTGAAAGCTAGCTAGCTAACGGTAGCTAGCGTAGCACATGGGTATGTGTGAAAGCTAGTGTAGCACATGGGTATGTGTGAAAGCTAGCTAGCTAACGTTAGCTAGCGTAGCACATGGGTATGTGTGAAAGCTAGCTAGCTAATGTTAGCTAGCGTAGCACATGGGTATGTGTGAAAGCTAGCTAGCTAATGTTAGCTAGTGTAGCACATGGGTATGTGTGAAAGCTAGCTAGCTAGCTAGCGTAGCACATGGGTATGTGTGAAAGCTAGCTAGCTAGCGTAGCACATGGGTATGTGTGAAAGCTAGCTAGCTAATGTTAGCTAGTGTAGCACATGGGTATGTGTGAAAGCTAGCTAGCTAGCTAGCTAGTGTAGCACATGGGTATGTGTGAAAGCTAGCTAGCTAGCTAGCGTAGCACATGGGTATGTGTGAAAGCTAGCTAGCTAGCGTAGCACATGGGTATGTGTGAAAGCTAGCTAGATATGTGTGGTTCCAATGGTTCCAATCCATGTGCCAATGCTGTTTAGCCAACTTTCATCTCGTCCAAATTTGTTGGAAGATAGCCCCAAGCACATGTCAAAATCCACATAGAAATGGTTAATTGACCACAAAATCAACATTTTGTAATGGCCATGTCATTCTCCGGACTTGAACCACATTGAAAACCTGTGGTTTGAATTGAAGAGGGCCAGTCCATAAGAACAGATGAAGGATATCAAGGATCTGCTAAGATTCTGTTATAGAGGAATGGTCTAAGATCCCTTCCAACGTGTTCTCCAATCTCATAAAACATTGTAGAAAAAGGCTCAGTGTAGTTATTCTTGCAAGGTGAGGTATTGAAAACAGGGGTGCCAATAATTTACAGGAGGTATTGAAAACAGGGGTGCCAATAATTTACAGGAGGTATTGAAAACAGGGGTGCCAATAATTTACAGGAGATCTTAGGGAGGGGACTAAGCACACACCACTCGGTTGACTCTTTAATGGCTAAATAAAAGGTGTTTTAACTTCTCTTCTCCCTCCTCTCTCTAGGTAATGTTCTGACCCACCTGAGCCACTCGTTCCCCTCCTCCCCTCTCCCCCCCCCCCTCCCTCCTCTCTCTAGGTAATGTTCTGACTCACCTGAGCCACTCGTTCCCCTCCTCCCTCCCTCATCTCTCTAACGTTCTGACCCACTCGTTCCTCTCCTCCCTCGTCCACTCTCCCCCTCCCTCCTCTCTCTAGGTAATCTTCTGACTCACCTGAGCCACTCGTTCCTCTCCTCCCTCTCCCCCTCCCTCCTCTCTCTAGGTAATGTTCTGACTCACCTGAGCCACTCGTTCCTCTCCTCCCTCGTCCCCTCTCTCCTCTCTCCAGGTAATGTTCTGACCCACCTGGGCCACTCGTTCCTCTCCTCCCTCCCCCTCTTCCCTCCAGGTAACATTCTTCTCTCCTCCCCTCCAGGTAATGTTCTGACCCACCTGGGCCACTCGTTCTTCACCCAGAGTTTCCTGGGCAGCAGGGAGCATGGAGGGTTCCTCTACGTTAGCCCGTCCTTCCAGTCCCTCCAGGACCTGATGCTCCCCAACCCCCCCTACCTGTTTGGGGTGTTACTGCAGAAGTGGGAGACCCCCTGGGCCAAAGTGTTCCCCATCAGACTCATGTTCCGGCTGGGTGCAGAGTACAGATGTGAGTACAGAGGCGTTGCGTTGTTTTGGCTGGGTATTTTTTGGCTTGTTAGAAGAGAGATTGATGTATTTACGTTATGTTTTCAGTCTACCCCTGCCCTCTGTTCAGTGTGCGGTTCAGAAAACCCCTGTTTGGAGAGACCGGCCACACCATCATGAACCTGCTAGCAGTAAGAACTCAGCTTTTCTTTTGAATAATTAACTATTTTGTTTACTTTCTGATTTTATATATTTTTGTTTATTGTTTTTTTTGTGCCTCTGAATGTCTTGTGTTGACGAGCTGCACTTCTGTAACTACCAGTACACGTTGCCATGGTGAAGGGTCTATATAATATAACTACCAGTACACGTTGCCATGGTGAAGGGTCTATATAATATAACTACCAGTACACGTTGCCATGGTGAAGGGTCTATATAATATAACTACCAGTACACGTTGTCCATGGTGAAGGGTCTATATAATATAACTACCAGTACACGTTGCCATGGTGAAGGGTCTATATAATATAACTACCAGTACACGTTGCCATGGTGAAGGGTCTATATAATATAACTACCAGTACACGTTGCCATGGTGAAGGGTCTATATAATATAATGTAACTACCAGTACACGTTGCCATGGTGAAGGGTCTATATAATATAACTACCAGTACACGTTGCCATGGTGAAGGGTCTATATAATATAACTACCAGTACACGTTGTCCATGGTGAAGGGTCTATATAATATAACTACCAGTACACGTTGCTTTGGTGAAGGGTCTATATAATATAACTACCAGTACACGTTGCCATGGTGAAGGGTCTATATAATATAACTACCAGTACACGTTGTCCATGGTGAAGGGTCTATATAATATAATGTAACTACCAGTACACGTTGCCATGGTGAAGGGTCTATATAATATAACTACCAGTACACGTTGCCATGGTGAAGGGTCTATATAATATAACTACCAGTACACGTTGCCATGGTGAAGGGTCTATATAATATAATGTAACTACCAGTACACGTTGTCCATGGTGAAGGGTCTATATAATATAACTACCAGTACACGTTGCCATGGTGAAGGGTCTATATAATATAACTACCAGTACACGTTGCCATGGTGAAGGGTCTATATAATATAACTACCAGTACACGTTGCCATGGTGAAGGGTCTATATAATATAACTACCAGTACACGTTGCCATGGTGAAGGGTCTATATAATATAATGTAACTACCAGTACACGTTGTCCATGGTGAAGGGTCTATATAATATAACTACCAGTACACGTTGCCATGGTGAAGGGTCTATATAATATAACTACCAGTACACGTTGCCATGGTGAAGGGTCTATATAATATAACTACCAGTACACGTTGCCATGGTGAAGGGTCTATATAATATAACTACCAGTACACGTTGCCATGGTGAAGGGTCAATATAATATAACTACCAGTACACGTTGCCATGGTGAAGGGTCTATATAATATAACTACCAGTACACGTTGCCATGGTGAAGGGTCTATATAATATAACTACCAGTACACGTTGCCATGGTGAAGGGTCTATATAATATAATGTAACTACCAGTACACGTTGTCCATGGTGAAGGGTCTATATAATATAACTACCAGTACACGTTGCCATGGTGAAGGGTCTATATAATATAACTACCAGTACACGTTGCCATGGTGAAGGGTCTATATAATATAACTACCAGTACACGTTGCCATGGTGAAGGGTCTATATAATATAATGTAACTACCAGTACACGTTGTCCATGGTGAAGGGTCTATATAATATAACTACCAGTACACGTTGCCATGGTGAAGGGTCTATATAATATAACTACCAGTACACGTTGCCATGGTGAAGGGTCTATATAATATAACTACCAGTACACGTTGCCATGGTGAAGGGTCTATATAATATAACTACCAGTACACGTTGCCATGGTGAAGGGTCTATATAATATAACTACCAGTACATGTTGCCATGGTGAAGGGTCTATATAATGTAACTACCAGTACATGTTGCCATGGTGAAGCATCTATATAATGTAATGTATCTACAGGACTTGCGTAACTACCAGTACACGTTGTCCATGGTGAAGGGTCTATATAATGTAACTACCAGTACACGTTGCCATGGTGAAGGGTCTATATAATATAACTACCAGTACACGTTGCCATGGTGAAGGGTCTATATAATGTAATGTATCTACAGGACTTGCGTAACTACCAGTACACGTTGTCCATGGTAAAGGGTCTGGTGGTGGACATGGAGGTGAAGAAGACCTGCATCAAGATCCCCAGCAACCGATACAACGAGGTGAGGCTCTCAACCAATCATATTCATTCCCAGTGGGGCTTAGCCAATCAGGTTGAGCCTCCCTGAGTAGGAGTGAGTGTGGGCAGACAGGCTCCGCCTCCGATTATACATATCGCCACAGGCAACTTCCCCATTGCTAACTAGTCACCACAACAGCCTTAGTTAGTTATCCTTGCCTGGTTAAGAAACACAAGCCTCGTTACCAAATTAAAAACAATAGCAGCATTGAGTTGAATAGTAAAACAACAGTCTATCAATGTTTTTCTCTCCCGAGAGAAAACAATTCCATATAGCTTTGTAGTGGTCCCGTGTGGCTCAGTTGGTAGAGCATGGCGCTTGCAACGCCAGGGTTGTGGGTTCATTCCCCACGGGGGGACCAGGATGAATATGTATGAACTTTCCAATTTGTAAGTCGCTCTGGATAAGAGCGTCTGCTAAATGACTTAAATGTAAATGTAAATGTAGACCCCCCCCCTCCCCCAGGGACAATCTGTTATTCAATGTGTTTCTATTGGCTAATAGCAGTAAGGACTATCTGTTATTCAATGTGTTTCTATTGGCTAATAGCAGTAAGGACTGTTATTCAATGTGTTTCTATTGGCTAATAGCAGTAAGGACTATCTGTTATTCAATGTGTTTCTATTGGCTAATAGCAGTAAGGACTATCTGTTATTCAACGTGTTTCTATTGGCTAATAGCAGTAAGGACTGTCTGTTATTCAATGTGTTTCTATTGGCTAATAGCAGTAAGGACTATCTGTTATTCAATGTGTTTCTATTGGCTAATAGCAGTAAGGACTATCTGTTATTCAATGTGTTTCTATTGGCTAATAGCAGTAAGGACTATCTGTTATTCAACGTGTTTCTATTGGCTAATAGCAGTAAGGACTATCTGTTATTCAATGTGTTTCTATTGGCTAATAGCAGTAAGGACTGTCTGTTATTCAATGTGTTTCTATTGGCTAATAGCAGTAAGGACTATCTGTTATTCTATGTGTTTCTATTGGCTAATAGCAGTAAGGACTATCTGTTGTTCAATGTGTTTCTATTGGCTAACAGCAGTAAGGACTATCTGTTATTCAATGTGTTTCTATTGGCTAATAGCAGTAAGGACTATCTGTTATTCAATGTGTTTCTATTGGCTAATAGCAGTAAGGACTGTTATTCAATGTGTTTCTATTGGCTAATAGCAGTAAGGACTATCTGTTATTCAACGTGTTTCTATTGGCTAATAGCAGTAAGGACTGTCTGTTATTCAATGTGTTTCTATTGGCTAATAGCAGTAAGGACTGTCTGTTATTCAATGTGTTTCTATTGGCTAATAGCAGTAAGGACTATCTGTTATTCAATGTGTTTCTATTGGCTAATAGCAGTAAGGACTGTCTGTTATTCAATGTGTTTCTATTGGCTAATAGCAGTAAGGACTATCTGTTATTCAATGTGTTTCTATTGACTAATAGCAGTAAGGACTGTTATTCAATGTGTTTCTATTGGCTAATAGCAGTAAGGACTGTTATTCAATGTGTTTCTATTAGCCAATAGCAGTAAGGACTGTCTGTTATTCAATGTGTTTCTATTGGCTAATAGCAGTAAGGACTATCTGTTGTTCCATGTGTTTCTATTGGCTAATAGCAGTAAGGACTGTCTGTTGTTCAATGTGTTTCTATTGGCTAATAGCAGTAAGGACTGTTATTCAATGTGTTTCTATTGGCTAATAGCAGTAAGGACTGTCTGTTGTTCAATGTGTTTCTATTGGCTAATAGCAGTAAGGACTGTTATTCCATGTGTTTCTATTGGCTAATAGCAGTAAGGACCAAAATATTTTTTTATATATATTTTTGATTCTTCAGGGGGTCTTAAAATTCTAAATCAAATAGCTAAATGACCTCCTTAAAACAATTCCATATAGCTTAGTAGACCCACCCTCCTCCCCCGGCATGGAGAGGGCTTAGACTTATGGGTTAACTCAAAATAAAGCCATTTACCCGGTGGGGACGTAGAGGCGCCATTTACCCGGTGGGGACGTAGAGGCGCCATTTACCCGGTGGGGACGTAGAGGCGCCATTTACCCGGTGGGGACGTAGAGGCGCCATTTACCCGGTGGGGACGTAGAGGCGCTAATAGTTAAATTGTTTGATTTTCCTTTCTGTGTCACCAAATGTTTGCGTATATGTTACCATGACTACTTTCAGTGAGCTACTGATCATGTTACCATGACTACATTCAGTTGCAAAACAGTTCTATGAATAGAGCTGATGTTATTTCTTATTCAACATAGAGGTATGTTTGTTCTCCATAGCATATTTCTACCTGAACTTTCCACCCCAGGTTGTTAGCTATAGCTAGCAACATTATTTTAATAAGGTGTAGCCTAAACAAAATGGTTAGCGGTCCGGTCCACAAGTAGCCTATTTTAGAATGACCAATGCACCATAGAAAGAAAAACGTAGGTATTATGGGTAATATTTTATGATAATCTCTCAAGCTGTTTTCTCCGAGGAAAAGAGGGAGACTTGGCTACTTGTATTTTTTCCACTGAACAGTCTCCATATATTTACTTACATAAAAATGTTTACCTGGTCCCGGGGGGACCTTCAGACGAGTCTTGTGAGGCCTTTGGGTGTCCTAGAGCAAAACAACTGACATTTACGTATTCGTGAGAGTCTCACCTTTCCACAGAGGGGTCACATTAATGTGTAGCCCAAACTGTTTGGATGCTACAGACAGGAAGTTCCATAGAGGGGTCATATTAGTTTTTAGGCCAAACTGACTACATCACTGGGTGTTATAGTCATTATCTGGAGGTTTAGTGACTCCACTACATCACTGGGTGATACAGTCATTATCTGGAGGTTGTGTGACTCCACTACATCACTGGGTGATACAGTCATTATCTGGAGGTTGTGTGACTCCACTACATCACTGGGTGTTATAGTCATTATCTGTAGGTTTAGTGACTCCACTACATCACTGGGTGATACAGTCATTATCTGGAGGTTTAGTGACTCCACTACATCACTGGGTGATACAGTCATTATCTGGAGGTTTAGTGACTCCACTACATCACTGGGTGATATAGTCATTATCTGGAGGTTTAGTGACTCCACTACATCACTGGGTGATACAGTCATTATCTGGAGGTTGTGTGACTCCACTACATCACTGGGTGATACAGTCATTATCTGGAGGTTGTGTGACTCCACTACATCACTGGGTGATACAGTCATTATCTGGAGGTTTAGTGACTCCACTACATCACTGGGTGATACAGTCATTATCTGGGGGTTGTGTGACTCCACTACATCACTGGGTGATACAGTCATTATCTGGAGGTTTAGTGACTCCACTACATCACTGGGTGATACAGTCATTATCTGGAGGTTTAGTGACCACTACATCACTGGGTGATAGTCATCTGGAGGTTTAGTGACTCCAATACATCACTGGGTGATACAGTCATTATCTGGAGGTTTAGTGACTCCACTACATCACTGGGTGATACGGTCATTATCTGGAGGTTTAGTGACTCCACTACATCACTGGGTGATACAGTCATTATCTGGAGGTTTAGTGACTCCACTACATCACTGGGTGATACAGTCATTATCTGGAGGTTTAGTGACTCCACTACATCACTGGGTGATACAGTCATTATCTGGAGGTTTAGTGACTCCACTACATCACTGGGTGATACAGTCATTATCTGGAGGTTTAGTGACTCCACTACATCACTGGGTGATACAGTCATTATCTGGAGGTTTAGTGACTCCACTACATCACTGGGTGA